>NW_027175876.1:900000-1039715 GCF_023055335.1 Clinocottus analis
TTTCGTGATCTCAGCTGTCTAAATCCATAACTCCACTAACGCAGCAGATTAGACGGAGCTTTCCAGTGATGCAACGAGTGACTAACTTCCACGATATTGCATTAATAAAAACAGCTGTTCTGCATCTGTCATCGTGTGGTATCGACCTTTACGGCCTCGAGGCTCGTCTCTACGTCTTCACGGCTCACTTCCATTCAAAGGTTTCACTCTCATCGCACACTTGTCACCTTCTGGCACTCAAAGGGAAAAAGTCGACCTGGACTTCTGGTGTTTGCTTAACTTGAGTAAGTCCTTTCCTTTCCTCGCTTCCTTCCTTCTTGTCTTTAAATCCACTGATTAGAAACACTAAAGGAAGGAAGGTCGTGATCCCATCAGTCGTGTGTGAAAACAAATCAACTTCCAGAACATACAGGAAACAATGAGGCTGATTAAAAACAAACTGACAAGCGGGACGAGAGAGATTCACTTCTTCTCTTTTGTTTTGCTCTCTCTCTCTTTTTTATCCAATCAGGGGAAGACAGAGCAGCTGCAAACACCATGAGGATGGAAACAAGAAGAAGGTGAAGGAGAAGAAGAAGAAGGAGAAGAAGAAGAAGAAGAAGAAGAAGAAGAAGAAGAAGAAGAAGAAGAAGAAGAAGCAGCAGCAGCAGCAGCAGCCCCTCCAGGTGGTCCTACCTGCTGCGGGCTCTTGGGCAGCAGCTCGGGGCTCTTGCTGCTTCTCCCTCCCTGCAGCTTCTCCCCCTTCGCCATGGCGGAGAGGCTGTGCGTGAGGCGGCAGCCGTACGTGTGCGCGCCGCTGCTGCCGAAGTGCGTGTGGCTGTGACTCCTCGTGTGAGCGAGAGCGCGAGGAGGCTGCTGCCACTGCGCGCCGCGCGTCTGGGGCTGGAACTGGATGTGGCTCTGGCTGCGGGTGTGCGCGCGGGGCAAGCGCGCCTCGGCTGCGGAGGCCGCGGGCTCCTCCCGCTCCTGCTCCTCCTTCTCCTCGTCCTGCTCCTCCTCCTTCTCCTCCTCTTCCTCCTCCTCCTTCTCCTCCTCCTCCGTGACAACTCGGCCGCTTTCTGCCGCCATTCACATGCTGGTTGACGCGCTGGAATGAGGCCAGAGGAGGGAGAGAGGAAAGGGAAGGGCAGAGTCAGACGGGCGGCGGTGCCACACACACACACACACACACACACACACACACACACACACACACACACACACACACACACACACACACACACACACACACACACACACACACAGAGAGACATATGCAAAAACAAAAAAGCACAAAAACTCAATGACAGGCATGTATAGCTGCAACATACTAGGACAATAATGCAGCCTCGCAATGCAGACACACAAAGACTTTTGGATGCACGCACAAAACACACACATGGGACAATGCACAACAGAGTTGAATACAGATGCAGGAGAATGTAACAAGACACCACGCACACACAAACACACACACAGACACACACACATGCACGCACACTCAGGCGCTCAAAACTAAGCAACCTTTTCCAAATAAATATCACATAAAAGTCAGATGTCATCCGGGTCAACATCATCTGCGGTGTTTGCGCGTGACCGTTGGCTTCAGGGCGCAAACAGGGCGCGCGCAGCAGCGGCGGTGTCCCGTGCAAGAGTGCGTGAGTCTAGCCCTACTATTCCTGTGAGCACATCCATGAACAACCACTGATAAGCACCTTGCTTCTTCTTCTTCTTCTCTTTTTTTTTTTTTTTTTTTTAAAAAGGAGGAAAACATATTTTCGGTCCTACCTCTTGTTGATGGAGGAAATAAAAGATGCCGCTGCAGTCCGCGGCTGCGGTCAGTGAGTTGTGCGCCGGTCTGCTCGCTCGGTGGGCCGGATGAGAAGGAGACTGCGGAGGATGGAGCCCCGTCTGCGCCTTTTACTCTGCAGGCTGCAGTGACGCAGCGGCGCCGCGCTGCGGCCGTCACGGTGCACGGCAGGCAGCGGCTCGCATGCATGTGTATATAGGCTGTGCGTGCGTGCGCGTGCATCTGTGATGAGATTATGGCGTTTGACACGAGTGTGTGTGCGTGTTTTGGATGGAAAACGCGCCTCAAAGGGACCATAACAGACAGCATTGTGTGTTTAGTGACAAAAGCGTGACGTGTTTGAAGCATGCGCTCGACAATCTGCACTTGACAGAGTGTAACATGAGCATCATTATTGGTTCTTTTTATTATTTATCATCACATTAGGTGTCAAAAGCATCCCCGCTTGGTGATGTATGTGTTTACTCACACTCACAGAGGTCTCACACACATCTGTGAGACTTAGAGAGGATCCTGTTTACGCCCACACCAGGAATCCTGTTTGGTTTCTAGAGGAATTTACTGGCGGTTCTTCAGAACAGGGAGCCGGAAAGGTGTGTGTGTGAAAACCACTGAACTGGGACGCGCTCAAGCATGACTATAGTTTCCAGCCTGCATCATCATCATCATCATCATATAGTCATTCATCATCCTCATCATTCCAACTCCGGGTTCTGAAAGGTTAAGCCAATGCGGAAGTGTCTTAAACTTGTATTCTTTTGATTAACCACCAGGGGGTGACTCCTCTGGTTGTATAGAAGTCTATGATTCATGTGTTAAAGCTGCATTCTCTCTACTGACCACCAGGGGGAGACTCCTCTGGTTGTATAGAAGTCTAAAGAAGGCATGAAAGTTAACCCTATAACCTACAAGACATTGTTGTAGTTAGCTCCACCTGTTCCTGTCACGTCTGGTTGCACAAAAACCAAGATGGCGGCGGGCTGAATGCCAAACTCTGAGCTTCAAAACGCCCGTCCACACATCAGTGGGTGCCTGGCGGTGAACGCGGACCTTCTTACATACCGGCTATGGCCTGAAGGAGAATGGCTTATTGAGTCGAACGCTGCAGCCTGAACATTTTCATACCAGAGAGGAGAATAGAAACCTCTGGGAGTTATTGTGATTGACTTGTGTCAGCGTGTCCTTCTATCTGGCTTGTAAGGTGAAGTGGTTTACCAACTCGCCCCGGAGTCCCTGTTTGTCACAGAAACTCTGAAACCACATCATTCATCATTCATTGTGTTGACCACGTCTCTCAAACCACACGCAGGCTTAAAATAATGTAACTTTGCAGATCCCTGATGACATCATCGGGGTTATTTTATTCAAACGGGCGTTGCATTTTCTTCATGCTCCCTCCACTGACACACATTATGCATCTGACTCACAGATTAAGATGTCTTCCTCATCACCAGTAAACGTGAAAAGATCTATCACTTATGACATAATGAGTGCCTTTCAATACATCAAGAGAGAGGTAGAGTTATCGATATAGACTTCTATACAACCAGAGGAGTCGCCCCCCGGTGGTCAGGAGAGACAATGCAGCTTTAACACATGAAGCATAGACTTCTATACAACCAGAGGAGTCGCCCCCTGGTGGTCAGGAGAGAGAATGCAGCTTTAACACATGAAGCATAGACTTCTATACAACCACGGACAGCGGTGAGCGTCCGGCATGTGACCTGCATTAGAGGCGAGGTATGTTTCTGACAATGCGTGAAGAGGAATGTGCAAAATGAAAACGTCAAAGAGTCCCTCTGAAAAAAAAGGAAATGCGCGAGTTAAAGGGAAAGTGATTCCCTGCATGCTTAGCCTTATTAAATATGTAGCAGAAAGGAAATGTGCTCTCTTCCACTCTTTAGCCAGACCCCCTCCAGCGATGCCCACAGCCTGCAGAAAGCCTAAGATGTGACTCTTCAGAGGAGGGATTACACCGCTGAGGTCGTCTTCCTCCCCTCCGTGACCTTGAGGCCGTCGTCTCTTCGTCCTGCAGCCGACACGAAACCCTCTTCTGTGTTTTTCGGGCACCCCCCCCCCCCCCTCCCTCGGCGCTCGCTTTAAATATTGAAGATGGATAATGGCGCTTCGCCTCCTTCCCCGAGGCCCGCGGGGCAGGAAGCGTGGAGACGGAGACGAGGGAGGCGAGGGGAGGGGAGGCGTGTGCGCGCCCGGTGTGAAAAGCACACACGCGTGTGCCAAGACAACACAAACACGCCTCGGTCAGGTGGAAGAGAGAGGATTCAACTTCACTCGACCCCCATCGGAGGGAGATTTGTTAACCCATTGCTGTTGTTTCACCGTCACAGCAGCAGATGCACGACACACACACACTGTGTGTGTCAGTGTCGAGGCAGCGCTCCTGCAGTTTGGACTTATTTGACATCAGTGCCCCCCCGCCCCCACCCTCTCTCCCTCCTTCCCTCCCCCCTCCCTCTCTCCCTCCTTCCCTCCCCCCTCCCTCCATGAATCTAAATGCTCTGTTAAATCTGCAGCGACAGCACAGATGACAGCACGATATGTCGCGATTATGGAATATTTTTGTCGACAGTCTTTCACACCTGGGCAGCAAATGATAAATGAATTATTTTTTAATGCTTAAAAGGCTTTGACGATATACCTTTTTAGTAAAAAAAAAACTTGCAGGTGTTTGAGGACTTTTATTGTTCCTTGATATGTGATGTATGAGAGAGGATGCAGTCAAATAAAACATTATTCTGAATTATGAACGAAAGCAAACACAAATAACAGTAACAAGCTGTCATGTTTTGTCTTTTTAAATGACATTAATGTTCAAACAATACATCTGTTTATTAAATATAAACTATATATATATATTATACGTTAAAATATTAGCTCTTATATATTTATTTGTTTACTCTAAGTAGTGCAGAAAAACTGGTGATCACAGTTTGGGAAGACTTTAGAGAGAGTTGGTGCTGGTGACGGTGAAGGTATTAAGCATTTGTGTGTGAGGGAAGGAGGAAAGGAGTGAAGGAGTGAAGGAGTGAAGGAGGGAAGGAGGGAAGGTAACATGCCAACAGATGAACACTTCACTCCCTTTCTGGAGTTTGTTGTTTTTGTCAGCAGGAAGAAGACCGACGACAAACACTCTTGAGACTGCAATCAGGGTCTTAGTGAGGTGTCAGTGAAGAGGAGAGGGTGTGTGTGTGTGTGTGTGTGTGTGTGTGTGTGTGTGTGTTTTCGTTTTGGGGCTTTTTCATAGTCAGGAGTGTCCAAACGGGGCCTGCGTGTCCAGCGGTCTCTGGACGATGACGGCGTTGGCCAAGTCGGCCTCCTCCAGACTCAACTCTCCGCCGCTGAGCTCGCGGAAAGGCACCGACGTCGTGAGGACGAACGGCGGGCAGCTCCTCTGGCAGCGCGCCACGAAGTCCTGAACATCGGCGACGCTGCGAGGTGGAGGGGAAAGATCGGGACGTATGTAACAGAGAAAAAGGCAGAAGTGTTCCTCAGTAGCAAAGCACCGACTCTCTCTCTCTCTCTCTCTCTCTCTCGTGACATCTCTCTGTACTCGTAAAAAGCATCCATTATTAATCAGGGCCCACCGTATGCGAGCGGTCTTATGTCAGCCCTACACACACGCGCCGGAGGTTGGAGGGGTTCAGCCCTTTCCTTATCCTTCGGCTAACCCAGTTATATAAACGCTGCATCCCAGTTACGCAATCCCTCTCTGGGGATTTTATAGATCCACTCCGTTGCTACATCTCAGATTATGTTTTCCTGCAGCAACCTCATGCACTGTGGCAGGAGGGGGGATATAGAACATGTACCATGTACGAAGCATGACGTAATCCTCAAACAATCCCAGCCCCCAAGCTCGTACAAACAAAAAAAAAATCTTATGTCATCCCCCCTCTGAACTACTTCTTTTCTCCTGCGACGCTTCAGATTATGGGATTTGCAAAGCGTGGAGGTCGCCATCGTGCAGAATACTAAACCGGTCTTAAATATGTCGATACTATTAAAGGACGTCAAGCTCAGAGGTGCGTTTTTTGGGGGCCGGGGGGCTTTTGCGATACACACCGATGCGATAGGTTGAACCTCTGCACCAATCTCCTGCCGTCGGCCAACCAGATCTGCAGGGAGGTGACGGGAAGGGCGTGGTCCAGTGTTACCATGGGAATCGGAGGAGATTCTCCGTCCTCGTGCACAGATGGTGACCTGGCCACGACTCTGGGCGCTACGCTGTGTGGACGCAGGGGACGGGAGCAAACAACAACATCAATGAGGGGGGGGGCGGGTTAGTGAGACGCACAAACAAGCACATGCATTGCGTGTTTGTGTTGGCCGACAAACACAAAAAATATATATTTCGTGACTCTCTGGACCAGTATTCATACGGGGATGTTGTGAAAATGTGGAAGCTCTCTGAGTTCAGCAGGTCTGCAGGCTCGTGGGTGTTATGTGGATTTAGAAGGACACCTAGTGGTACAAAGTGGTATAGCATCTAATGTGCGTTATTGAATATTTAGATTTTTTGACATGCTAAATTGTTCAATTTTGGAAGGTAAAATTGTGTTGCAACACTGTATAATGATCTAAAATGTGTATCATCACAGCCGCGAGCTCCTTCCTTCCTACCTGCCGAGTCGGTACCCTCGCCCGCTGAAGGGGTGGAAGGCCTTTTTCCGGGGAATGTAGTTTTCCTCCGTCAGGTCCTCCACGCTGACCTCCAGCTCCTCCTCCTCCGCTCTGCTCTCCCACTCCTTCGGAAGCTCCCTGGGGGAAGAGGAAAGACTCTCGTTGGGATTGCTCCACGTCACAAGTGAGCGCTACGCTTTATCGACAGCATGTTATGTGGCGACGGGTTTGTGGGAAACTCCGTCTCGGTCATGTTCACGCACCCCCTCTTGATGGAGTCCAGGAAGTCTTGATTCTCTGGGACGGAGTAGCTGCGAAACTCCTGATCGTTCACGGTGAAGCCGTCCTTCCACAGCCTCACCACCATCTCCACCTGGAACCAAGGCGGCACGAATGAACCCCGAAAGTCTCTGATGTGGGGACCCTTTTATCCCAGGTCACGAGGTACGAATCAAGAACAAAACATGGAATAAATCCCCCCAAAAACATGGAATAAATCCCCCCAAATACAAGATATAAATCCCTCAAAGGCTATTGCGCCTGAGATGCATCGTTTGCCGCATGTGCAGAGTATTTTATCATTAGAAACATGCCAAAATTAGATTTTTTTTTGTATTTTTTAATGGCTGTTCACAGTATTCTTTGATTTTATGGAGCGATACAAAAAGATATTCTCAATTGCGGCTTGAGAAACCTTCGACTCTAATACGTTAACAAAACAAAATACGAATTTTGAACCTGCATGGATTCATCTAATGTTTGAATTTATGATCAGGAAATGGATTCAAATGAGCAGATATCCAATAATACGATGCCTACTTTGCATTGTTAAACATACATGCTCAAGAAAAACTTGTAATATGAAAAAATAAGTCTCTTAATATAAATATATGACTTCATTTCAGTGTGTAGGTGTTTAACTTTTATTAAAAGATATGTGGAAGTTTCCCTGCATGTGGAAGTTGTTTCTCTGCATGTGGAAGTTTCCCTGCATGTGGAAGTTGTTTCTCTGCATGTGGAAGTTGCTTCTCTGCATGTGGAAGTTTCTCTGCATGTGGAAGTTGCTTCTCTGCATGTGGAAGTTGTTTCTCTGCATGTGGAAGTTGTTTCCCTGCATGTGGAAGTTGTTTCTCTGCATGTCGAAGCTTCCCTGCATGTGGAGTAGATTTGGTGGCGTGAATGAGTCGCTGACCTTGGACGACCCCGAGGCGTCGTAGCAGATCTTCTCCACCTCATCCAGGAGGTCTTCCACCGAGAAGCTGCGCCTCATGGGAGCCTCCTCTCCGTTCTCCTCGCTGGCAAGCAAAAGAAACAAGAAAATCGTGCAATTAATTCCCTCATTATAGACGCGATCTCGCTGAACTCTCTGCAGTCGCAGGTGTTTATTATACATTAATAACATCATAGTTGCAGGTTTGTGCTCCTTCACCAAACAAACTGAGTTCTCATTCTCGATGCGTCACACATGACACAAACCTGACCTATAAAATAATTGAGTTGCATTGATATTATTTTCTTTAGGGAACATTTGTATAAGAGTAATATAAAAGAACAACGTGCTGTGACTTAAAATTGATTGAATTGTAACAAGAAAATTCAATTAAAAGGCATAAAAACACAAAATAATACAACATAGACGAATGGATTGGCCAATACTGAGATAGCTAATTGGCAATAAAGAAAGGTTATGATGTATTTTAAAGGGGAACAAAATGATTTCTTGTGACTCACCAGTTGTCATCTTCCTCTCCCCCCACAGTGTCAATCTCTTTCATGACGTTGTGTGTTTTCCATCTGAGAAAATGAGCACATCAAAACGCCACAACGAGGCCATTATGGCCGCTTTAAAAACCGCACCTTTAATACACAACGAGGGAACCATTTAAATCAGCTTTAACGGGGTGTCGTGCTCATGTTTTCACGCGTTATCTCTATCCATAATATCGATGAAACACGCGTTATTGATCGTTAGGTAAAGTGGGCGTGGACGCGCACAGGAGGCGCGCGGCCCCGCGAATCGTAAACACGGACTATAAACACACAGTGGGATTAAGGTTGAGGTCACGTACTGGTTTACTAGTCCGCGGTCCGTCGGTTAATCCCCCGGGGCGACACACATCTGCAGCGGCTCCTCTGCTGAGCGGTGCGCGTGACGCGAGGTGCCGTAAAGTAAAGAGGACTCTGCTGCTGTCGTAAAACAGAACTGGGCTGCTGAGCTCAGCACATGCGCCTGCAAGAGAAACAGATGGAGGATGATGATACAGGATTACATGGAAACACCACTAGTTTCTATCTATCTATCTATTTATCTATTTATCTATCTATCTATCTATCTATCTATCTATCTATCTATCTATCTATCTATCTATCTATCTATCTATCTATTTGTCTGTCTATCTATCTATCTGTCTATCTGTGTATCTGTCTGTCTGTCTCCAGCTGTGATGTCCCAGTTGATTCTCTTCACTACAGTTTCCAGCCTTCATATCATGTCACATATCACGTAATGACAATAATTAAAGTGTTATGATATCATCATGAATTACTGCAGTCATTTCCTCTAATCTTTCTATTAAATAGTGCATCTGCGAGAGATATAAGACCAGCCCACATCTGGACACTATATAATATAATCCTTGTTTATAAATGTCAAAGTCAACACTCTATTATTTCTATGTTATCCCTTTACACACTGTTCACACACTCATCATCTGTCCCTCCACTGGACACTGAACACTGGGCTGCTATAGTTTGCTTACATTTATTATCACTTAATCTCTTCATGCAGGTGGATTATTATTTTACGTTCAATATAAATTTGAGTCTCCACTTTTTTCGACAATGTTTTCACTTTGAAGGGTTTCCATTGAGGGACGCTGCCCCCTACTGACCAGCAGGAGTATAGACACCGTTAACACACGTGTGGTTATGGACTGGACTACAGTATTATCAGTCGGAGTCAATTAATTAATTAATTATTAACTGAATATGTGGCTGATTCACTTTCAGCATGCATGATTCACAATGTAATCAAAAGGCTCAATAAATCCTTTATTTGGCTGCAAATTCAAGGTATATTCACACACACATGGGCTGTTTTCAAGGTCTTTAATCTTGTGTGTGTGTGTGTGTGTGTGTGTGTGTGTGTGTGTGTGTGTGTGTGTGTGTGTGTGTGTGTGTAGTTTCTGTCCTCTGGAGCTCACTGCACACAACAATGTTTAAATGGCATGACTTGAGCCCAAAAACACAAAACAGATGGATATCAATGCTGCATTTCCAGTCAAGCCAGAAATAGAAGTGGCAAAACACACACTCACACATACACACAAGTGCACACACACACAGGTTTGTGTTCCAGCCGTGATCCCAAAGTGGGGTCAAGGGATCCCACAGGGCTTCTCAAGAGGATCACTGGAGGTTATTAGCAAAACTATACAGTTAAATATTATGTTTACTTCCTATAGGAATGGTTTGATGAAGAGCTTTCAGACTCTTTGACTACATGCATCGAGGTTACCGTAAATAACTCCAAAAAGCTTTTGTTTCATCTTGCAAAACATATATTTAATACATGTTATTACCCATCTGCAAAGTTCTGGAGCGCTTGACTCCAACTCCAGCTTTTGATCGCGTCCTTTCTGACATCAACTTCCTCCAAATTTTTGTGGCAAGTTTGAGCAATTCTTTCGTACGTAATGTTCTCTCGAGTGAAGAAGAACTTTTTTTCCTCCAATAAACTTGCAGGCGGCCCACTCCCATCTGTCCTCAGTGCCAGCTCCCACCCCGTCCCACTGCAGCTCGTCTGAAGGGTACACCATGTTCTCAAATCCACAAACATTGCATGTATACTTTTAATTATTATTATACATAAATAGTTGTATACTTAGTAGACTTTCATGATACTTTATGGAACTATCAGCAGAAATATTCCTCCTGCAAATAACACCATTGATTATATTGATTATTATGGCAATTGTGATATTGGTATAGTATCTATATGATAACTAGGCTACTTGTGTTTTTTTTAATTGTGTGTGTGTGTGTGCAGTAGTGCAGTCAGCAAAACAATGAATGCACCTGACAAACATATCTCGACTTGAGACACAGAGAGAGAGAGAGAGAGAGAGAGAGAGAGAGAGAGAGAGAGAGAGAGAGAGAGAGAGAGAGAGCGAGAGAGAGAGAGAGAGAGAGACATAGGAAGAGAGGAGAGAGAGAGAGAAATGGCGCCTCGATGCTGCGCTCACTGAGGCAGTCTTTGGAGCCGGCTAAGGAGATCCAGTGAGGGCAGGCGAAAGGAAAACAAAACATGGTGAACACGAGGAAGAGCTCGCGGCCGAGGAGCGGCCCCTTCATCTCCTCGAGGACGAGGTCGTCGTCCAGAACCGAGCGAAACTCCGAGGAACATGTAAGCCGGGGTTTTCCTTCTTCTTCCCCCTTTTCTTTTTTTCCCCCCTGCACCGGCGAGCTAGCTAGCTAGCTAGCTAACAAGCTAGTTAGCTTCCGCTAGCCGGCCTCAAGGTGCTCCAAAACATGCAAACGTGCAGTTTACGAGGTAAAACGTTGACACATTTTGACACCCACCGGGTCACGCGGGACTCACGATAAGGGACACGGGAATGGCATTGAGTCGCGTGCGTTTTTTAATGTTTTTGTGGAAAGGCTTGTCATAATTTACAAAGCTAGCGGTGTTAGCTTCCCTAGCTAGCTAGCTAGCTCCAAGTTGGGTTCCCTTTGTGTTTGGTTCAATTTCAGCCGACTGACTTGTTCGCACCGTTATTTCCTCCACAAATCATCTTTAAATAAAGACAGCCGTCGAGGGTTTCGTCTTCGTTCACGTCCCCCGTCCCCACTCGGACGTATCGGTGTTGTTTTTAATATTAACACCCCCTAAAAATGTGGAGAGAATAAAGCTTGGAAGTTAAGCTAGCTGTCTGCAGGCTGCAGCTAGCTCGACGGTGGGGGGAAGGGAGTCCCGGGTTCACAACAGTTGACGGGCTCAAGTCCCGTATTTTTAGCAAGTCTGAACTCGGTGAACTTTCTGTTGTGAATGCCCACAAGGACCCGGATACATCATGCTTTTTATAACAACAAAAAAGTGTTTTTAAATGCATTGATTTGACGTTACACCGAGTGCTAATTTTTTGTAATTTTTTCTTCTTCTGGTACTTATTCCAAATGTTTTCACTTTGGTCTCGTGACCTCCAGGCAGCATGACAGCCTTTGTCTCGACATGTGAACACTGAGATTATGCGAGGTGCCAAGAGGTCCCGTGTCACGCCATTGCTTTAAGATGATTATGGCACTTAACACAGGCCAAGCCCACCCCCAATCAGATGAAGTATAGATGATCAATAGGGACGTGCTTGAGTTTAAATTGGTTGTTTGTTTGAACTGCAGCTTCAAGAAAATGTGAAGTTCCCCCCCTGACTGCTGGTTGCATTGATGGATGACACTTGATCTGATTAACATGCTAGAGAGTGATGCACATATAACACTTTCATACTGTTATGTACCCCCACAATAACACTGATTGTTTTCCACTTGATGCTCGACCATTCGCCCACCAAATTTCCCTCTGTCTTGCAGTTTTTGCCCATCGTTGTGTGACAATGTTTGTGAATGAGGCACGACTTCAAGGTGCACCCTGTCGGAGGGGGCCACAGCTGTGCATTTTGTTTGCCCGCTGTTGTATGCAACATGCACGACTGCGTCTATCTCCATCTCGCCGGTCTGTCAGACAGACGGACAGGCCCGTCTCCGCGGGCGTCGCAGACGGTTTCCTCTGACAACAGTGAGATATTGCTCTCGTATCAGCGGGGAAGTAAAGCTGTGAAGGGCGCGAAGATCAAGGGCGAACGTCTGGATGGCGCTCTGTTGTGATTCAAGGGGGGGAAACACATCGAGTAGTTTGTTGCGAGGCTTCTCATCGCTGTCGTCCTCGTGCTGTTTTCCCTTTGAAGCTCTCGCTTTGCGTCTTTTACGTTGACATGGATTTGATTCGTTGCTTGATCAATTTGTTAATGCTTGCCTGTTATTTGAATATACTATTCTGGCTTCACACGGGGATTGACTCGAGATGAATGTTTTATGCAGAGTAATTGTGACGAGCTGTCACAGTATACGTGACGGGGCATCCTCCTCCTTTATCCTATTGCTCGCTTGTTCTGTCATTATTTTCTCTTTGAAACCGGTGCCATCCTCGTTTTTTTTTTTCCAACAGAAGGAGCCCAGTAGTGATGTGAGCAGTCCCAGCAGCCCGCGGTTGCCTCCGCCGTCCAAGCGGACGCGGCGGCAGATCGCCTCCGAGCCGAGCTCCAGCGACACCTCCCCGTCCCCGCAGACTAAGGGTCAGAGGGTCAGCTGGGAGATTCCCACCTACCGCACCAGGTCAGCCGCTGGCCGTCAACCAATCACGAGAAACCCCCTAAATGATGGCGTACGATTTTTGTAACAGGATAGCGCATGTTCTTTTCCACATTGCAGAACTCACAATTAGTTTCAGACAAAGCCATGTACAGAAGGTTTGAATAAGCAAGACTTTGTTGTCAATGGCTGAGTCAGATTTCATGTCATGTGTTTGTAATCAGGTTAAAGGACAAACTTAAACGTGCGCTCCCAAACAACATGATTATGATTAATCCCAGTCGTCTGTGCGTAGCCCTTTTTTCACTTTTGGTTTGTTCTATTTCTAGGTTGTCCTCTCGCATCATGCAAAATGGACACGGTAATGCAATCCTCCTCAATTTGTCCCTTTTTAAAATTTTTTTTATTATTTTTAAGAAAAAGCCATTCATTGAACACACCATTTGAGAGGCATACAGTCAAACTTGGACTCTAATTGAAGTTTTCTGTCAATGCTGCAGCTCATATGAGTCACAGGAGTGAGCAGAGTGGAGGTGGAGAGCACTCGCACATGAATGGCCACGTGGAGCTGAAGAGGAGCTGCCGGGGGAAGAAGAGCAAATTCGAACATCTCAATCAGAGCCTGCTGTTCGACCAGCTGGTCAACAGGTAAAACTCCCAGTCGCTCTGCTGACGCCGTCTTTCTTCTGCAATATTGTTTTTCCACCGACACAAAGAGAAAATTGTTTTGGAGGGTGCTTTATTCATCTCGGAACATATTAAATTGGATCCCGTTATACTTTGAAATTTTTATTTTTCATGAAATTGTCGAGTAGGTCCGCTTCCTTCAGAAAAGCCTACCAGCAGTGTGTCCTGCACAATCTTTACTTCTAAGTATTTTATACAGAGAATCGGTACCATTTATGGCCACGTATGGTTTCACGAACAAGGAATTTGTCTTGGCAGGTGGTGCATAACCTTAAACAATAAACACTGTGCATAAAGAACTCCCAAATATTGTATTGTGCAGTCAGAATAAGAAGAACTGTTCAAAACTACACTGTAGATGAAATACTTCCCCGAAACGAGCATTGTTTAGGCATGTTGGTCTTCTGTGAAGGCGGCTTCAGTTTTTCGTATTCAGCTTTGGTCTTTGTGTGTGTGTGTGTGTGTGTGTGTGTAGCACTGCTGAGGCTGTCCTTCAGGAGATGGACAACATCAGCAGCATCAGGCAGAACCGTGAGGTGGAGCGGCTTCGCATGTGGACCGGAGACACTGAGGAGGTGAGTGCCGGAGCGAGAAGGAGTTACCACAGCCGGATGATCGTGTGTGTGTGTGTGTGTGTGTGTGTGTGTGTGTGTGTGTGTGTGTGTGTGTGTGTGTGTGTGTGTGTGTGTGTGTGTGTGTGTGTGTGAATAAATGTGGCGGCGTCATCAGAGCTCTTATTTTAAAATTTTCTTTCCCAGGAAAACATGGACATGTATTCTCGGGTGAAGCGCAGGAAATCCATGCGCAGGAGTACTTTCAGCATGCCTACACACCACAAAGTCATGAGCAAAAATGAGCAGGAGGATGAAGAGGAGGAAGGCACGGAAGGTCAGGTTCCCGCTAATGTTGTACTTGTGAATCAGTGGAGAGAGAGAGAGAGAGAGAGAGCGAGCATAAAAACTCAATGAGCCACCTTCACTTTAGCTGAATTCATCAATGCTGAAAGCGCACCTTTTTAAAAGTTTGAAATTTCTTGTGACACTTTCAGATTCGCACAGGGAGGAAGAGGAGGAGGACGCGGAGGACGAAGACGACGAAGGGGATGAAGCGGAGGAGGCGGGGGAGGAAAACGACAGACCGTACAACCTCAGGCAGCGGAAGACGGTGCAGCGATACGAGGCGCCGCCTATTGGTAACCGCCGATACCTTTTTTATTGTTTATTTTTTGTTTGGTTAAACGTGTTTGAAGCCGTCTTTCAAGGCTCGGTCTGTGATAACCAGCCGCGCTTTGTGCGTTTTTGCATTCTCAGAACCTGTGAACAGAAAACAGATCCCTCCCTCGCTTTTTGACACGCACAGATCTCCAGCAAGAAGAAGCCATATAAGGTTTGTGGGAACGCGTTACGACGTAACTCAAGCAGCCTTTTTATTGATTTATTTATTTTTTAAAATCAATTCTTTTTACTACCTCGCCTAATGAACTGAGCTGTTTTTTTTTGCGCGGTGCAATGGTGTGATACTGAACCTAGATTGTCTCACCACGCCAGAGTAAAGAAACATGCCATTCACAGCAGCGACACCACCTCGTCTTCTGATGAAGAGCGCTTTGAGCGGCGGAAAAGCAAGAGCATGACCCGAGCGCGGAACAGGTGAAGGCCGGCCTCTTTTCCTCCTCTCTGAAAACATCTTGAAGTAGATGAGATCAGGGTCTATTGAACCCGCTCGTCCGTCTCCTGTTGTCCTCCCCCGCAGGTGTTTGCCCATGAACCTGGCCTCAGAGGACCTGGCGAGCGGGGTGCTGCGGGATCGGGCGAAAGTGGGCGCCAGCTTGGCGGACGTGGATCCCATGAACCTCGATAGCTCCGTGAGTGGGACACGGGGGGAATAAAACCGCTTTGAGAGACATTTTTGGAAGGTTTTTATGAGGCAATTACTATTTGAATGGAGAGTTTTCATCGGTTTACAAATGTGTTTGTTCTTTTTTTTCCTCCTTCAGGTGAAATTTGACAACGTGGGCGGCCTCAGTAATCACATTCAGTCCCTGAAGGAGATGGTCGTGTTCCCGCTGCTTTATCCCGAGATCTTCGAGAGGTTTAAGATTCAGCCTCCCAGGTGAGGAGAACAGAGAAGTCTGTTTTTGTTTCTGTCATTTATTTTCGAGGACGTCGCTCCTTTCGGTTTCGAGCACAAGACGCGCCGTCCACATTCTCTCATCCACATGTTTCGACATATTAAAAAGAAGCTTTCTTTCGCCGTCGTCAAATGAACACTGGTTTCCTTTTTTCTCTTTTCAGAGGGTGTTTGTTCTACGGCCCTCCCGGGACGGGAAAGACCCTGGTGGCGCGGGCGCTCGCCAACGAGTGCAGCCAGGGAGACAGGAAGGTTTCCTTCTTCATGCGGAAAGGAGCCGACTGCCTCAGCAAGTGGGTCGGGGAATCGGAGCGCCAGCTCCGCCTGCTCTTTGACCAGGTGAGACACGCCGGGCGCTAATTGGACCGAGCGTCCTCGTAACCGCAGCTGCAGGTCACTCGACCTGAAGCGACCTCAGGCTGAGGAAGCTGCTGGCTTGCAGGTAGAGGAGCGTCAGCTCGAGATATTGTTCAAGATTCAAGGTATTTTTACTGTCGTAAACGCACAGGTGTAACAGTTACTTTGTACAACGCAAAACGTATTGTGCTCGGTCCTCAGAATTACAAATAAAAGTACAATACAGAATACAAAAAAACGTTGCAATGAATGCTAATCGTATAAGAAAATATATAAAATGGGACAATAATATGACAACGGCTTTCACTCACTGTATAAGTGCACTTAATATTGATATTGTCATATTTTTTCACTTTTCCAGTCGATATACTTCATTTTCAATGAGCGTAATGTCTTTTTTTGTGCTCTCATGTGTGTGTGTGCTTTTGATCATCAGGCTTACCTGATGAGGCCGTCCATCATCTTCTTTGACGAGATCGATGGTTTGGCTCCCGTTCGCTCCAGCAGGCAGGACCAGATACACAGGTGAGGCTGATTTTTTTCTTTTCTTTTCTTTATAGCAGCCCTTTTACACGTGTGACAACGCGCGCATTTGAAGCTTGACCACCGCTGCCGTCACTTTTCTCGCCAATAGGTGGCGCAGGTTTCCCCTCAACTTTTGAACTAACTGTCATGACAAGGTTCTTAGGGTCATGGAAAACCTGGAAAAGTCATAAAATGGGTATTTCCTGGCCTAGAAAAGTCCTTGAAAAATAAAATCCATTTAATATACTGTTTAATATACTACAGTTAATATACTATTTAGATACTATACATTATAGCTATTTTCTCACTTTTTTCTTGAAACCCATTTCCGACAGTCATAATTTTATAAATAAAAAAAATTTGCCACAAAAAAAGTCATGATTTTTTTTTTTTTCTTCTTTCATAATCCGCCACCAAAAAACGTCATAATTAAAAAAAAGAAGAAAAAAATTCCACCACAAAAATAAGTCAGAATTATGACAATCTATTTTTTTCGTAATCGGCCACAAAAAAGTCATTAAAATTCATAAATTTCTTTGGTGGCGGATCATGACAAAAAAAAATACTATTAATTATTATGACTTTTTTTTTTGGGTCATTATCCGCCACAATGGGTGTCGTAAATGGGCTTCCATACTTTTTCATCCATACAGAGATTTCACAAAATGTTCGGTCATGGAAATTTGGTAATTTGTCCGAATGTGTATGAACCCTGGTCATGGCACTGCGTCTCTGATTTTATATATATATATATATATATATATATATATATATATATATATATATATATATATATATATATATATATATATATATATATATATATAATGTGTACGTAAAAAGAAAATCTAAGAAATGTGGACTCAGCGTGCTTCACATTAGCGACGCTCCAGTGTATAATACTTAGCTTGAGCTGCCGTGGCAAAAGCGATCGTGAATCACATCCGTTTCCACTTGTTATTTAGACCCTTCAGCATGAACCGCAGGTGAGGAAGTATCCTATTACGCGGCACAGCGTGCCGTTGATCCTGATGGAAATGGTCGCCGACTAGAATATTCTGTGAAATGTAATTCTGGACCCGGAGTTTATCCAAAACTTGAAAACGTGCTCATGTCCTGCTTTTATAAAACGCTCTCCCCTTCCCGCCGGGTTGGGGTAAATACGCTCACGCAGCTCCAGTCAACACGCAAACACAAGCGTTGATTCGTTCGCCCTCCGAGCTGTTTTGCTCGCTGTGCCGCGTTTGAAGCCTCGCGCTCTATTTGCAGGAATAATATCTTTGTTTATTTATTCGCCGCCGGCTCGTCAATATTGTCCTCGATCTCACGGAAAGTACTCGGGCTGTAAATGTGTGCTCACATCGTGTCCTTCCCTTCCCCCTCCTTCCCCTTCCCTCCTCTCCAGTTCTATTGTTTCCACGCTGCTGGCCTTGATGGACGGCTTGGACAGTCGCGGGGAGGTAGTGGTCATCGGTGCTACAAACAGACTTGACTCTATCGACCCGGCACTCAGGAGGCCCGGACGCTTCGACCGGGAGTTTCTGTTCAACCTGCCCGACAAGAAGGTGAGGCGCGTCCATGCCGCTCATTGCTCGTTCCTCTGCTGCACATTGATCTTCAGTGAGATGTGTGCACGTTTGTTTCCACTGTATGAGCATTACTTCTTCCCATTTTGCATGCAAAGTGGAGAAGTCTGACGTGCACAGCGGTAGCTTTTAACAAGTATCAGAAGCCTGGTGTAGATTTCTGTTCGACAACTTCTCTTAAGTTCTCTTAACTTTTTTTAAAATTTAAAATTTTTGATTATGATTTTTTTTTTTTTTTGTTGATCATAATTCTGCCTTTTTTTGGTTGCGGATTATGATGGGAAAAAATTAAAAAAAATTTTGGGTGATAATTATGTCTTTTTTGGTGACGGGTTATGATTTTTTTTGGTCTAACAAAAAAAAATTATGACAAAAAAAAGTCATGATTATGACCAAAAAAAGGAAGTCAGAATTATGAAAATCTTTTTTTTTTTTTTTCATAATCCGCCACCACAAAAAAAGTCATAATGATGTTTTTCTTTTTGTTGTCATAATTCTACCTTTTTTTTTAAGACTTTTTTTTTGGGGTTTCTGACACAAAAAAAATTGTCTTTTTTTTTGTTATTATCCGCCGCAAAAAAATTAAGATTTTAAAATTTTAATTTATACGTACTTCTTAACTGTATTGTTTATACAGGTTATTATAAAGCGCTTTGTGACCCTTGTCTGCGAAAGGCGCTATACAAATAAAGCTTATTATTATTATTATTATTATTATTACTATTATTATTATTAGTCAACGTGCAGGTTGAGCACCCAAAACAACACCCTGAACAGAAAAGTTCGGCTCTGTATTGCAGAAAGTAAAATGCTGTTTTTCACCCCATCGGACTCGTGCGGCTCTCGAGAGTCTCCGCAAACGCTTTCTCCTCCCCGTCGGATGTTTTTTTGATCTGGCGAGCAAACGGCGAAGCAGATTGCTCCTTATGTTTTCTGGAAAAATTAAAAATGATTACGGGGAGAATTATTGCTGCGCTTTACACTTTTAATCTTGCACTTGAGGGCACTTTGTTTTCTTTTTATTTAATTATCTTTCTCTCTCTGTACTAGCGCACAAATACGCGTTAAAGAAGAGCCGGTCGCGTGACATCGAGTCAGACGACGAAGATATATAAAATAAAAAAATGCCTCCTCGTGTGCAAACGGCGATCCTTATTCAACCTCAGCTCTCTCTCTCTCTCTCTCTCTCTCTCTCTCTCTCTCTCTCTCTCTCTCTCTCTCTCTCTCTCTCTCTCTCTCTCTCTCTCTCTCTCTCTCTCTCTCTCTCTCTCTCTCTCTCTCTCTCTCTCTCGGAGAGTTGCGTAAAATTGGGCTCATTTGTGCCTTTTTTCCTCTCCCAGATATGTGATGAAAGATGATGTAAAGTGTTTCCCTCGATTCTCCCGCAAAGACCGCTTTGTTTCTTAACGTCCGCTCATCAAAGGCGAGTCCCGTGGAGGCGGCGAGATGAGAAGAAATGGGCGTATTGTGCTGAAATGTTCGCTGTCGATAAACTCACGCTCTTGATTCCCCTTTTTTGATTTTTCTCTTGCCGTTGTCAGATCTAGGTACTTAGGCTGAGTAAAACATGTTCATCATGATGCCCTAAGTATAATTATTATGCTTTTTTTGTTGTTTCTTCACTCATCGAATCTAGTTTTACTTATTGTTTTTTTCGTCTTTTTCCCTCCTCCGCATCTGACTCTTCTTCTTCTTCTTCTTCTTCTTCTTCTTCTTCTTCTTCTTCTTCTGTGTTTCTTCTTGTCTCTTCCTTTTCCTGTCGTCCACCACAAAGGCCAGAAAGCAAATTTTGGAGATTCACACGCGGGACTGGAACCCCAAACTGGCCGAGCCATTCGTAGACGAACTGGCGGAAAAATGTGTCGGTAAGCGTGACGCCCGCCCGTAGAAAAAGCTGCACGCCACACCTATTGTTAAATCGCATATTTAGCAATTGAAACAAATCAATAACTAACCTGTGTGTGTGTGTGTGTGTGTGTGTGTTTGTGTGTGCGTGTGCTTCCAGGCTACTGCGGTGCTGACATCAAAGCACTTTGCACAGAGACGGCCTTGGCGGCGTTGCGCCGCCGCTACCCTCAGATCTACGGCAGCAGCGTCAAACTCAGCCTGGACGTCGCCTCCATCGTCCTCGGGCCCGGCGACTTCAGCAAGGCCATCTCCGCCATCGTCCCGGCCTCCCAGAGGGCCCTGGCTCCGCCCGGCCGAGCCCTCTCCCCCGCCCTCCGGCCCCTGCTGGCCAGCTCCTTCTCCTTCGTGCTGAAGGCGCTGCTCCGAGTCTTCCCCCACGCCCAGTGCACCGACGGGGACAACGCACGCGGTAAGGAATCGTCGCTTCGTTTTGCTTTCACTTCCCTCGCCACACCCCGTCTCACTCGATAGCGTTCACTGTTGCCGCTCCTCTTCACCTCCACAGTGTTACCCAAATGCTTTGTATCGCCCTGACACACACACACTGAGCCCAAAGTGTGATGAAACACGCCCCCAGGACAATGCAGAGGTGATGGCACAGAGATTGGATAACCAGTCATTCTGCTTTGCACTCTCAAATAACTCCACTTGCAGTCAACAAAAGTGTTTACAGCAGATTAGCAGCACTTGACCAGGTGGGGAGATTGCTTACGGGAGTTGTTCCCCTTCCTCCCCCCCACCAAATAATGACGCGAGGTTCCCAGGGTATCGCTTTTAAATGCCCATTACATCTCGCCTAATAAGCCGGCTCTCTCTTTTTTATTGTCACGTTTTTCTGTGAAATGACCTCATTAATGTCAGCGATGTGGGAGGATTAAACTTTTGCAGAGACAAACTTTTAAGTGCGTCTGTGCTTGTGCTGCTGCCGTCGTCCCAACACAACCTCTGGGGCGAAGGGGGGGAAAGAAATGCCGCTCCCTGTTGCACGCCTGTATAAGTTATACGTCTCCTCCTTTCTCCCTCTGTGCTAGGCGCCGACAATCAACTCCTCGAGGACGACTTGTACAGCGACGACGACAATGAGGAACGCTCGGCTTCCATCTATGAAGTCCAGCCTGCTGCATCCCCAAAGAGCCGGCTCTCCTCTTCTGCAACGCACACGCCCTTCCTTCACTTCTCCTCGTGAGTCCGCAGTGGAAAAAAAAACAGCCAGACGACGCAGGCGTACTCTGAACATGCGTCTCTGAAACATGTATTGGTTCATTGATAAGCCGAGTTGCCACCTCTTGTCCTCCCGGAGGGTTACTGGTTCTCATTGTGTTACTAAATATAATCAAGATACCGTGCCTTGGAAGCACGCACATGCTAGTGGAGCTCCTAATTAAGATAAAAACATATTTATTTCCCAGACAAGTCATCAAAATGGAGCAGACAGGGAGACGTCAACTCTAAAAAAAAAAAAGCTCATTAGCGACGGCTGGATGCCGTTTATAGCGTTTCATTTGACTGGAACACTTTATCAATGAAGCTACTGAGTTATCAAGCGTCTAGTTTTTAAGTTGTACAGAAGGCTTGAAACCTCTCCCCTCCCTCTCCCCCGCTATCGTGGGACACACAAAAGGAGACCCTCGAGGCAAAACGTGTCGGCTTATAGATGTTGAAACGGAGAGCTCTCATTGGTTGATGTGTCATCAGACAGCTGTGCCGCGACGGAAGCTCTCATAAAGCGTCTCTGCTGTGTTCATATCGCTTTTTATTTCTATGTGTCGTCTGTTTCGGCCTTGAAAACCTTTCACGCTGATTTGAAAACGGTGATCTACATTTTTTTTACATGGTATCGTCCGTATGTGTACCGAGAGGCGGCTTCCCGGTAAAAGCCCGCTACGGCAGTTTGCATTAAAAATGCATTTACGGGGGAAGCGCTTGCAGAGTTGTTGAGTGAAATGTCAACCTAGCTGACGCTTTTGATCAACATTACGACTGCTGCTAAAGGATATTATGCTTACCATGACCCCCCCCCCCCCCTCTCTTCTTCCCTCCATCTGCTTCCAGCTCCGCCCTCCAACGGCCGACAGCGTACCGACCTCGTCTGATGCTGGCCGGGGCCCCGGGCTCGGGGCAGAGCTCCCACCTGGCCCCCGCCTTGCTGCACCACCTGGACAAGCTGCCGGTGCACCGCCTGGACTTGCCCACGCTCTACTCCGTCAGCGCTAAGACGCCAGAGGAGTCCTGTGCTCAGGTAACACACACACACACATGTGCAGATCCTGCATGCAAAGGCCATCTGTTGCACAAGGTGGTTGAAACCTGCAGAGACTAAGCAACTTATTGGATATTAAGGTTTTAAATAATTTGCACCGAGCTTTTTCCTCTTATTCGTTCTGATTCATGCAACTGTGTGTGTGTGTTTGTGGCTGCAGGTTTTCCGCGAGGCCCGGCGGAGCGTGCCCAGCGTGGTGTTCATGCCGCACATCTCGGAGTGGTGGGAGACGGTGAGCGACACTGTGAAAAGCACCTTCCTCACCCTGCTGCAGGACGTGCCGTCTTTCAGCCCCGTTCTCATCCTCGCCACTGCTGAGACTCACTACTCGCAGATGTCAGAAGAGGTAGGAACACAGTGTGTGTGTGTGTGTGTGTGTACACACACACACACAGACACACACCTGAGCTGACATTGTCAGATTCACCTGGAGGCCTGGCCCATGCTCTTTTACGGCTACGTATAGCGGGTCGGTGGAATTGCTTCCATTATATATGAGGGAGGAGACTTACCCTGATGTTTTTATTTATTTATTTGTTTTGATATGGTATTGGAGGCTTAATTCAAAGGGTTTCTTTCTAGACCCACACAGTGTGTCACAGTCAAGGTCATCTGGCCCCATAGAGATTTTTTTTAAATCTACTTCTGGCTCCATCTGCCTATCTTCTTGTCATTTATCCCACTACCCGCTTTTCTCCACGGGTGTCCTCCACCTCTGCTCCTTCATCCTTCCTGTTCAATTTATCATTCTCCTTCTGAAAGCCAACGCCGAGTCGAGACCACCCTTTGGGGGTAACGCTGTAAGGCGAGGGTTTGCTCTAGTGCGAGGGGGAAATGGAAGAAATTGGAGTTGTGTGTGAGTGTGAGAGAGAGAGAGAGAGAGAGATAAGAAGAAAAAGGATCAAACTAAAGAAGAGGGGCTTCTCTTGTCGGGCAACAGAAGGGTTTTCATCAGATCTGGGGGTTGGCAGCCTGATGTCTTTTGACCCAGGACACACACACATATATACACACACACACACACACACACACACACACACACACACACACACACACACACACACACTATAACAATACGCTGTTTCTGTCAGTGTGTGTGCGGGGCTGCTGTCTTCACAAGGCCTCGACCCTGGCTCTGCTACAAGGAAGAGCGAAGCCCTCGGGATGATTATTTTCTCTGTGGTTTCCTCATTATGTCTGAGGCACCTGGGGTTTCCTTTCTGTGTTAGAACACACACTTAACCATTTGCGTGCGTACAAAGGAGGGAAATGTACATTTAATCGGATTTGTAAAACCTCTCGTACGCCTGTCGGGGGGGGGGGTGCAATTTTCTTGTGAGCGCTCGCAGCCGGTTCAGCCTCTCGCTCCGCCCGGCTGCACGCCCACATTCAGCCCAAAAAAGCGGTCAACGCCGTCGGCGCCTCGTGAGTGCCGACGCGTGGAAAAGGAGCCGCCGATGGGTGGGTGTTTTTTTTTTTTTTTAATGCTTGAATCACGGAGACGAGCGAGAGGAAGAAAACGCTCGTTCACGCCCACGTCTTTCATCGAGCCTCGCCGTAGTGTTTACGGGCTGATTGCGAGTATAAATACAAAAAAAAGAAGGCAGTTTGATAGTTGAACACCGATTATTTACTCGTGTTTTGTTATTGCGTTATGATTGTGACTGACGATGAAGATATGGGGCTATCAGGTAGGTAGGTAGGTAGGTAGGTAGGTAGGTAGGTAGGTAGGTAGGTAGGTAGGTAGGTAGGTAGGTAGGTAGGTAGGTAGGTAGGTAGGTAGGTAGGTAGGTAGGTAGGTAGGTAGGTAGGTAGGTAGGTAGGTAGGTAGGTAGGTAGGTAGGTAGGTAGGTAGGTAGGTAGGTAGGTAGGTAGGTAGGTAGGTAGGTAGGTAGGTAGGTAGGTAGGTAGGTAGGTAGGTAGGTAGGTAGGTAGGTAGGTAGGTAGGTAGGTAGGTAGGTAGGTAGGTAGGTAGGTAGGTAGGTAGGTAGGTAGGTAGGTAGGTAGGTAGGTAGGTAGGTAGGTAGGTAGGTAGGTAGGTAGGTAGGTAGGTAGGTAGGTAGGTAGGTAGGTAGGTAGGTAGGTAGGTAGGTAGGTAGGTAGGTAGGTAGGTAGGTAGGTAGGTAGGTAGGTAGGTAGGTAGGTAGGTAGGTAGGTAGGTAGGTAGGTAGGTAGGTAGGTAGGTAGGTAGGTAGGTAGGTAGGTAAAGACACTTTTTGCGTAATTGTTTCCTTCTTCCTTTCCTTTGCCATTCTCTGTATCGTGTCATCATTTCCCTGCACTTTCAAGGCTTTTCTCTCTTAACTTTCCTCCGCCATGTGTGTTGATGAGGGAGGAGACCGCTCAGCCTCGGTGTCTGGCGGCAGATTGCTGTTCATTACATGCTATGTGACCGGCTGAAACCACGTCAGATTGGCAATTACGCTTTCTTTATCTCATTAAATTACCTTTTCCCTTTGGTCATTGAACACGTAGCGTGTAGCCTGGGAGCACTGGGGGAGCTCATGATGGGACAAAAATGGTCAATATGGCGCCAGCGAGAGGATATCAAGACCGCCCCCGGGTGTTCTTCCACCATTTTCAGTGTTTTGCGCTTTGCTAGTTTGTTACTGAATCAGTGTGTTAATCGATTTGTTTCTTAACTTTCGTCTGGTTTTATTGTGAGAAGACTCTCCTTGCTTCTCGTTGTTGATGTTTGAATTGATTACACCGGCCCCTCGACGGTCCACAATGAGAGTGATATTACTGCCTTTCCCTCGAAGCCAGACTTCCTCCCGCGTCCTGTCGCTGGTTTTGATGAGGCCGCTGTTCAATGAATCAGTGAGCCATTTCCATTAATGGGGATTCTGGTTTTCTCGCTGTTACCACACGAACGCACCAAATGGACTGTTTAAGTGACTCCATGCTGCATTCGGCCGCACGGTAATCCATTTCCACGGTGGATTATCCCGCGATTGGCAATCACCTTTCTGCTGTGTGGAGGAGCCGACACGCAAACTACACACAGCTGCTGCTGGTTTCCTCTACGCCCAAAAAAAAATCACGATCTATGCAAAGTCTGTCGGGGCGCCGATGAAACCGAAGCCCCCCATGGGGGGTTTTCCACGGAGAGTACGATCTGCTGAATGAGTGATTTTTGCTGCGGCTATGTGCATGTTAAGCAAGGCAAGGCATGTTTATTTGTGTTAAACAAATACACAAACACACAGCAGCTGCTGTTACTCCATAGCATGACCACACTTGGACATTGGAGCAATGTTGTAGCAATGCATAGTGTACAAGATACAATGAGCAACAATATTATATTTTTGTGCAATCCTTATTTTTTTAAATATTGTTTTCACCCGAAGTTTTTTGTAATTCAGCAAGCAAAAAAAGCTTTTTATTGTACAGAATAAATGTTGGTTATCTGTGCATATGACAGTAGAAACAACTTAAATCCTATGTAGCACATTTTAACAACAATGGGAGTCGAAGTGCTTCACATAAATCCATTAAAAGCATCAAAACAAGCATTAAAACACAAGAAAAACGGTCAAAAAGCGAAAAAATATGGAATAAAAGGTGCAGTTTAGGATATAAAATACAGTAGTGAGATGCAGAAATTGATTAATATCCCTGAATCTGGTTCAATAAAAGGCAACGAGTAAAACAAGCGAGCTTCGCCTCGTCTGTTAATTCGACATAATCCGCATTTAGCTTTTTGTTTTATCGCATTACGATGCATATCCCTCATCTCAAAAGTGGCCCAGTCGCAATTTGGTTACACTTTTTTTTATTTGGCAAACGCACGCTGCGCGCTGTCTACGGCGCATTGAAGTGCTTTTTTTTTTTTTTTTTTTTTTTGGCCGTGTCTGGAAGTGTTGTTTCACTCTCTGGCACGGAGAACACGGCGACAGCTGCCGCCTCGGCTCCAGACCGCGGCGGCGGCGCTCCTCCCTAGCCGGAAAAAAACCCCTGACACTACAGGGCGCCGGTCCAACTCCACGGCCTCCCTCCCTCCCTCAACAGCCGAGCACTCCGGTTAGATTGACTTCCTTCGCGAGGCGGGAGGAGGTGCCGATGGGGGAAAACTGAGAGAAAGTGTGAAGTAACTGCAGTTTTATTTCATCCTTAATGACCGCCAGAGGCAGTGTTTTTTTACACTGGATGTTGGCCTCTGGCGGTCATCCAGGATTCATAGAACTGTAGTTACCTTCGTAACTTTCGTTTCGACTGGGAGTCAGTTCAGCGGCGGTCTTTTTTTAGTTATGAGAAACTTTTTATTGCCATGTCAGTTAGTACAAACGAGGAGTTTGTCCTGGCGGAAGGTGCATCACAACAACAACAACAACAACAGCAAGAACATTTAACTATACAAGAGAAAGTATAAAATAACATTTAGATAAAAACAAGTAATAAGTAAATAAGTAAGCTGCAGTAAATAATTAGTGATGAAATTAAAAAATTAGCGTAGCGCCCTTGGCGTGCGCTTTGAGGTACGTTGTACCTGGTATGAATATGCCAATATGTCACGGTGACTTGTTTTTCTGTTTTATGCATTGTTCCAGAAATAACTGCAGAATACATTATTGTCATTTTTAAGACTATTCATCACTGATAAAAGCTATTGCACTTGTAATACTTGGTAATATTAAGACATAAATTCATAAAATCAAACCAAAAGATCTCTCGGGCTCTGTTAACAATAATGTGGAAAGTCTGTTTAGTCTGATTACGCCGTGTTGGGAACGTTTTTATGCAAACAAACATGTCAACAAAGCGGCCAATATTGACGTATCGTTCGCGACGGTGACCTCTGGACGAACGGTGATTCTTCGTGGCCATTTTATTGTAATAATAATAATAACCTTATTTATTTTTATTTATATAGCACTTTTAAAAACAGGGTTTACAAAGTGCTTCCACAGATGAGCAAAGCATAACAAACAAATAGCTGAAAAGAACAGTAGAAAACAAACAAAAATACAAACAAAACCATGGGAACAATAAAATGGCATACAAGATCATAAAAAACAACATAAAAGGACGACATCACTTAAAAGCAATTCTATAAAAATCCCTTTTTTTCTGCATTCAGTCGGTAAAATCGATAAAACATAAATGTACATCGAAGTTAATTGTATATTTTTAAACAACACGTGTTTTAATTCCTTTGAGTTCAATACATTGTGTAAAAAGTTGGATTTTTGAGGTCAGACAACAAGAATTTGATCAATTTGACATAGCGAGAGCCGGCGGCGCTGTATTGAAGTGGGAGGAGCTTCTGGACAAGATGCACCTGTGATCCCACCTGTAGGAGTGAAAATACAAAATACGTTCAACACGTGATTTGAGCGTGTGTACATTTCTGTCTGGATGTCACTTAAAGAAAGTCATATTTGCAATTCTGTTGTCTTTGTTTCTTCGCATTAAAGTACCATCTTCAGAGAGAGTTGTGATTTGGGAGAGGAAAGCTGCCTGAGCTGTTTTTTGTTTTTTTTAAAATGTGGATTACATGAAGAGTTTTCTCCGCTCAAGCTGTGTTTTTATTGCCGTCTCGTTTCACACCGGCAGTGTGAAATTTTTCATCTTTTATATTTATTTTTTCTCTGTAGGAAATTGAGATAAAGATGCAGCGACGCGGCCGTGTTGACGGACGTGTTTCTGGTCGGCTTTCAAGTCGAGAATTGATCGCGCGAGCGAAACAGGTGTCCGGTTTTGTTTTATAGTTGCTCTTCTCCGCCAGACAGCCCCAATTTTCTTTGTACATTTAGCTCTCTCGTCTACCTCCTCTCCTTTTTTTTGTTGTAAAGCATTCATCTATCCACACATTCCTGCTAACCCCTCTGTGTGTCAACACCCCTGCAGCCTTTATCACGATGAAAAATACCGAGAATCATTACCCGCTGTGTGCTACATACACTTCGGCTGTCTCTGGCTCCCCTACCGTCTTCCTCGTTTTATTATTATTTTTTACTCTATTCCTCCTCTTCCTTCCTGTCTTCTGAGGCGAGAGTGTGAAATCCAGAGAGAGAAAGAGAACAGAAGGCGATGCGGAGAGCAAGAGAACAAACATGTCACGGGTAAGGGAGAGGATCGATGTTAAAGACGGATGAGGAGATGGAGGAGGAAGAGGAGGTGCTTAGTCAGCAAACGGGGCTTCCCGTCGAGAGAGCAGCCCTGAGCTCCGTGGTGGAAGTGAACCGGCATCTTTTGAAGCCCCCTGAAGCCCCAGTGTGGACGCAGACCAGACATTCAGCTGGAAAAAGGGTTCATGCATTCGTCGACCGATGCTGTGCTTTTTAAAAGAGCAACATGCGGCGTTCAGGGCGTTAATAAAGCAGAAAACGGTTGGTTGGTTGGTTTCTCCTCCTCCTCAGATAGCTACGTCGCCATGTTGAGAGGCCATCAAAATGTTCTCAAACCTTTTTAACTACCCGTCGATACTTTCCCATTTTGACATGTATCATATTTCACAACACTTTCTTTATCGTTTAACATTTTTGTTGCAACGATTGTGATGTAATCAATCGCGTAACGGGCAAATCAAATGGTTTGTTTCCCTCACAATGACTTTAACACTCGACTTCTTTCTTCTCGGCTTTGTGGAGGTTTGTTGATGGCTTTTTGCCGGTTGCACCAACAGTCCACGTGCATATCTTTGGGTTACAATCGTCGTCGTTTTGAGCCTTCACAACTCCATTTTTCGGCGTTTTTTTTAGAGAATAACGCACAGAGAATATCCGAGTCTCCGTACGTAAAAAAACGCTTAAGACCTCTTACCTTTTTGATCACATTATCCACAGCTCACGTCCTTAAACTCCTACCTTTTTTCTTTCTTTAAAGACGTTGCATCATTGATGAAGGTTTTGAGAGCTTTGCTTTTGATCAGGTACCACGCGGCCTTGAAGTGACTAAAGACCCCGTTTGACCCGGACATCAAACTGTTCATGAAGTCCTGAACCTGTGAGCGCCGCGCCCGCTCGCCGCTGTGCTCAGTCGTGCGTTCTCTTAAAGCGCCGGCTGATGAAAACCTGGCACAATCAGCTACACGCTGTCTTTTTTTTTTATGCTACAAACATAAATTGGAAGTAATCAGTTCAAGAAGACAGTGTGTGGGGGTGTGAAATTAAATGAAATTATGTAGCATTCTCAAGTTTCATAGATTTTACAGGGAGCTAAAACCCAAGAAATGAAAGAGATTCAGTGAACAAAACAAGAAAATGGGCTGAAACTTTAGACACGAACCTCACAGACGCCATTGTTTCATCATTTAAAAAAAAAGAAGCTCATTTTCAAGCCGAGCTCGGTCCCTTGGCCTTTGTGCTTGTTATGCAACGCTTTCACTGTTTTTATTACAGTAGGAATTTAATTGCGATGCACAGCAAACTGAATTATTATTATTTTTTTTTCACCCACAGCTAAGAAGTATGTTCCAGAGGACGTACGGGGAGGTCGTGACGCTGTGTCCTCCCGGAGAAGAGGACAGGAAGAGCTTCTTCGCTGACCTGCTGTTGGTCCAAGCGGCCAGGGCGCCGCCACGCCTCAGGAATACAGGTACGCCGTGCTCATATTCACCTGGACACACACACACAAACACACACAGGATGAGACAGTCATGACTCATCTCTGCTATCGGTACTAGAGGGCAGTGTTGTCTGCAAATGCTTCTTTCCTTCTCCGGCTCTGGTTTCAATCTCTTCTATTTATTTTTTTGGGGGGATCCAGTGGGAGGTAGACGAGCAGATGTTACCTCATCAGTATTTGAGATGCGTGTGCGCCTCATTCCCATCGGCACACTGCAGTTAATACCTGTTCAGAATCGGTTCACCGTCGCTTTAGAAATTTGAGAATAAAAAGTGTGCAGCCCAGTATTTATTCTGGACATCTCTGTCATCCCCACATGCACATCAAAATGCACATCCATCCCTCCAAGTACCCCCTGCCTTTGCCCCCCAGTCCTCATTGCCTCCCCCTCTCCTCCCACCTCTATATACACTCACACGTTCAGGTTCAATATAAGACAACTGTCCACCCGGGCTTTCAAATGGAAATTGTGCCCGGCATTCATCCGCGGTTTGCTCATTGATGCAAGGCAGGGGTCCCCCGCTTTCGCTCGCCTCGGCGCTCTTCTGGGGGGGGGGTTCCCCGCCCGAGTAAAGACGGCGCTCTGGCTTCCAGCTGAGAGGCCGACGGAAAAGCGGCGAGAGGAATTGCTATGAGGGGGCCCCGGCTGTTATTAGCCGTAATTAGAATCAGGGTTTGGATTGCTGCTACTGAGCGGAAAAAAAAGCGGCCCGAGGTGTTGTGAGAGAAACTTCCTAACGATGTCGGCAGATGCCTCGAGGCGAGGACTGGTGCCTTTGGGAGCGGAGGAGAGGATATCTAGCTTGCCTTTCTTCATCACTCTGTCATAGTCCAGAGGCTTTTCCTTCGTGTATCTCAAAACCCGTGTTTGGGAGAGAGCGGCAAAGAATCTTAAAATGTAATATATATATTTTTTTTACCTTGGGTAAATGTTTTTTTTTGGGCTGCGATGATGGAAAAAAAAAAAAGGTCAAAGATCAGGGTTGAGATTGGTGTGTTGGACTGAAATGTGCGCGCTGTGTGCTTGTAATGTGCTTTTGCCTGAAGGTGAGGCCTTTTGTGTTGTGTTGCAGCGGGCAAACGCACACAAACAATCGTTATTTTCGCTCTCGGTGTTGGATATATGTTTCGCTCTTGTCTATAGATGGAAGCCATATGGAAACGCATTATATTTAGTGAGCGTCCTCCTATGTTTCCCCCTCTCCCAAACAGGGAGGTGCGAAGAGGTGCTGCCGGTGGCGGAGGCCCCGGGCCCCAGAGTCCTGTCGACGGAGGAACAGCGGCGCTTGGCCGAGCAGGAGGAGAACACGCTACGGGAGCTCCGGCTCTTTCTCAGGGACGTGACCAAGCGCCTGGCCACCGACAAACGCTTCAACATCTTCAGCAAGCCGGTCGACATCGACGAGGTAAATAGAAAGAAAAAAGCAGGAAACGAACCCCCGCCATCCTACGCCGGTTTTAATAAAAAACATGAACTTGCGCTTTCAGGTGGCGGACTACCTGGAGGTCATCCGGCAGCCGATGGACCTGTCCACGGCCATGACCAAGATCGACACCCACCAGTACCTGACGGTGAAGGAATTCCTGGGCGACATCGACCTCATCTCCAGCAACGCTTTGGAGTACAATCCCGACAAGGATCCCGGAGGTGAGGCGGTAATGGCGTGCAGGGCACTGCACATGAATGCCAGGCCATACGCAATTTTAATGTGTGTATGCTTGCACTTTGTCAGACTTGTGCTTACTCGTGTTCAAACACAATCAGCCGAGTTTTATTGGACAATGAATTCCAAATGTTTGGCATTTATGTGCTAAAATAGTCTTAAAAGCGCCACGGATTTAAAGCTCTTTATTAAAGCATAGAGATTCAATTGATATTGATCATTTTATTCAGGGCTGTGAGCAGATTAACTCGCGACCAAAGCAGCGGCGGGAGACTCTTTGATGTCTGAGGCTGGAGAGATATTGGCGCTTGATTAGGGAGGATGTAAACGACGCAATACAAGGGAATTACAGGTGGAAGTCGCAGTGTAATGCCACCTCCCCCCCCTCCAACCCCCATGTCTGACTTTTTAAGGGGAAGTAGTCGAAGTCTATTGGACATACAAGATTAGAGAGAACCAAAATATGCTTTATCTGCCCACCTGGAAGTGCAGAAGCCGTCGGATCCCCACACGAGACAATACGCCGACCTGCGTCACTTTGAAGATCACGTGCGGCGTGACAGGCAAAAGTATCCGTGATTATCTGAGACAAAGTGCATCTTATCTCAGATGTGGCTGTACGTGTCTTCCCCCCCTCCCATGTCCTTGCCTTGCTCGGGAGATAAAACAAGAGCGGCCTTTATCAGGCCAGCTGTCAGGAGACGGAGACTTTTAACTATTAGCCGCGTCGCGACCTTCTGCGGCTGAGTTTTGCAAGCTGGCTGCAAATCGGCCGCCAAAAATGCCTTACTCGCTTCGATTGTGCTTAGCTCAGCCCCCATCTTGTGTCACCTCTGGTTTGCGAATAACAAGATGGCGACAGCTCTCGGCTTCAGAACAGTTGTCCACAAACAAATGGGTGACCCCGACGTGATCTGTGGTATCCTTGTTGACAAAGTAGTTCAAAGTACTTTCACAAAAGCAAGCAAGTAAGTCAGTTCACTCAAAATGTCGAGGAATTCCTTTTAACCCTAAACTGAATCTCAAGATTACCCCTAAAACTCCTGAGTATCCATAAATAAACCACCACACTTCTATCCCCCCCTCCGGGTCCCCCAAATGAAGCTCTGGGTTTTCGGTGATGGCTTCTGACAGTTCGGTCCCGTGGTTAATAAGTCAACATTGGACTATCCAAACATGTTTGACCGTGTGTGTGTGTGTGTATGTGTGTCCCTCTAGTCGCTGTTGTGTTCCATTAGGCTGTCATTGTGTGAGTAAAAAAGTAATTAGATTTAACGCGTAATGACTTAGTGAGAAAAAGAGCTTCCAGGCAGTCGCATTACAGAACCTCAAGATGGGTTGTCTTCCACTTGGAAATTCAAATGAAAGAAAGTGCACACCGCCTCCCACTGAAAACACATTCCCACCGTGTTAGTCCCGCTCCGCAGCTGAGAGGCTGCATATGCATGAAAATTTAATTGTCTCTTGTCTTGCAGTTTCAACCGATTTTTACATCATCCTCCGACCCCTCGTCTCTGCACCTTTTTTTTCTGCCTAAAGCCAAATATGGGCTTTCTAATGAGTGCTGGAAAACACAAGAACAACCGATCTACACGCCACGCAAACAAAGGGGCCTGTTTGCCGCCGCTTGCAAAAAAAAAAAAATTGTTAAAATTGGCGAACTTGCCTTCACGATAAGGGGAGAAAAAAGCCCATGCGAGAAGGATGCATGTTTGTCAATATATTTAAAAACAACAAAAGAAACATGGAAAAGAAATATAACTTGTTGCACGGAAGGAAAAATACAAAAAAAGTCCATTTCTATCATAAAGGCGTCCACAACATACCTTGAAGCTGCATGCAGTCGACTCTTCAAATAATACGACCGCTCAAACTCGCTCGCCTTGTGTGTTTACCTGCTTTGTTCTCTCCATAAAGATGTAGCCGCCTGACACCGATGGGAAGCAATTATCTGCCAGCCCAAATTAATAAATCATATCTCTTGTCTTTGCAGGCGAGGAAGGGGCCTGGGTCATTTGTTGGAATGCAGGGTCTACAAATGAAACACTAAAGGGAAAGAAGGAACAAAAAAAAATGCAATTAGGCAGGTTAATAAAGAAGACTAACAAAGCCTCTCACCCAGCACGCTCTGCCCCGCGAAATATGGCCTTGCACAATTACGCTGCCGGGGAAATTCAACACCAGTTTAAAAAAAAAAAAACCAACAGTGCTGGGAAAAAACCTCATTATCCCCACAGTGCGCCGTCTCTCCTTGTCCTTCGTGCTATCTCCATCGCGCCGTCCTCCACGTGCAATCACGTCGGCCTCAGCCTCGCTAAATCATAACCCGGTTACGTAAAAAAAAAAGAAAAAAGAGAGCCTGATATCTCCGCGCTCCACAATAGGACTCGCTTTCACAAATGCGTCTTTATTGCTGATAACAACCCCCTTTTTTGCAGCGAGCGGCGGCGGTGTGTGTGTGTGTGTCGGAGCGTTCTCGTGTGTTCTGGATGAAGTTATTCGGGGCCAATGAGGGCTCTGATGAGCTCTCGGCATCCCACCTGGCCTCTGACACCCCCGTCCACTGACAAGCGTTTATTATTTTTTTCCCCTTCCTTTCCCACTTATAATGCACTCGCATGCTCACACACACACACACACACACTCGGACGTACTCTACGTCAGTAGAAAGACACACACACACACAAATTGCCTCCATCGCAATTAGGCCGCCGTCCTCCAATTAGACAAAGGGGAGCTGGCAGATTGTGACCCCCCCCCTCCACACACACACACACACACACACACACACACACTCTGCCTGCACCGTTCTCCCTCCGCCCCGCCGTAATGAGAGGCTGTCTGTTTACGGCGCCGATGCTTTTAGCCTGCCACTTCAGCTCCGTCTCTAGTTTCCACCCCTCCACCCGCGGATGGATGCGGGAGCGGGTTTAACCGGGTAGAGATTTAATGATGCCGCCGTACGTCTGAAGGCGGGGGGGGGGGGAAGGAGGCGTGAGAGAGCCGTGAAGGTGTACGGGCGTACGAATGAGTACGCGTCTTACAAGGGAGAAAAAAATGTATGTATAAAAGGGGAAAAAACACATGGGTTTGCATGCATCGGCAGAGTGTTTGTGCGCCCACCCACCTCTGTCTGCAACGGGTGAAGTGGCGATATCAAGGCCCTGCATGCATCGCTTCATGCCCGGTAACACTTCTCACCAAAGCCAGCTTCCATCTTTTTTTCATTTTTGATTCAACCTGTGAGAAAAGGCTTCAATCCCCTTTCTCACACGTACAGTGGAATGGGTATCGACTCCTTCGCCTTACATTTCCTTACATGAAGGAGGAGGAGAGGGGGCGTAGAGCATGCAACATCAAACTGAAAGCTAAATGGAGGGAAGGAAAAAACAGAAACCGATATCTAAAAGGAGAAAAAAAGGGGAAATATATGGGTTTGATTTTCCTGCCTCACAAAGGGTGATACATGCCCTTGAATATACATGCACACGGGGGAAACCACCGTGTTGTGACACTAATGCCATGTTTCACTGCCTCCCCCCTCCTTCCCTTCCCTCTCTCTCTTTCAGACAAGGTCATCAGGCACCGGGCGTGCAGCTTAAAGGACACCGCTCACGCGATCTTCGCCGCCGAGCTGGACCCCGAGTTCGACCGCATGTGCGAAGACATCAAGGAGGCGCGCAGGAAGCGGGGTAAGGAAATCACTCGGGTCGCTTCCCTTGTCATCACACAACACACACAGTCGCTGTCGTACCAGTACAGGTGAACACCGACGTCGCTCTGTACACATGGAAACATGCGCGGGTGAATACTCTATTCTGATTGGCTGCAAAGTGGCAGCTTACATCTACTACCCCTAGGTAGTAACTGTCTAAATGAATGTGCTATTTTATGAATATCTAATTTACAACATTAACCAAAATGATTAAATGTTCCTTTTTTTTCCATTCCTTGGCGAGTGATCGTGCTATAAACGTGATAACGCCCTTCGAGGCGTACATTATCGAGAGTTAACGGACGCCTCGGAGGCCGTTTGCTTTCCTTACTTTTGTCCTTGAAAAAAAGAACAACTTTTATAAGATCATAAACGCCAGTTACTTGATAAAATACCCACTATTTTGTCCCCATTGCCCACTTTTATCTAGGTTGGTTGTTTGCAGTGCGTTATTGGCAGAGCAGACTAATTTAGCATGCTAATAGCGCCGGAGTGAAAAGCATCATTTGTTTATCTAGATAACAAAATAAATTGTAAGAACACTCACTTGAATAATGAGCCCGAGCCGGTGCATGTTGGCTCTGTAGTTCCCGGCCTGTTCTGTCACCTCTCTCTCTCTTTTATGCATTTATTTATTTATCGGTCGAAGGTCTTTGATGGATCATTTCAGAGAGTAGAAACCTGCTTTCTGGGGGTGAAGAGAAAAACATAAATCTGTAGCCTTGCCCAATGGTACTTGATAGAGGAGTCCGCTTCTTTTTTTTTGTTATTTCGTCGAGTATGTGGTGCGGAAAGGAGCGATGCCCGAGGCGCCGGCGTTCCAGACAGTACCTTCTGTGCTCGCTGTCTGCCCGGCGCCCTGCATCTGTAACGCTCACCAAACAGCCCCGAGCAGCGCCGAGTGGGTTTTAGGCTAACTCTAAATTAAGTTTGTGCACATAAAAAGAAGACACACACACACAAGCGTGCGCGCAGTGTTTGGCTATATGATACACTCAAGCTGTTAAAGTATTGACTTTTAAGTAAGCGTCAGATATTAAGCATAAAGGCGGAGATGCACCAAGCCAAGACTACAGAATCATACATTTGTTATTGATTGTAATTGATGATATTTTTTATATATATATTTATATAAAATATATACCCCAAATTAATTCCAATACTTGTGTTTATTGTGTGTATTTGTTCAGCAAAGTGTTGGGGAAAAAAATGGATATCTGCAAAAAAAATCACTTTGAAAAAAGATATTTTGATCATAACTATGAAGATCCAGCATGATATGAGCCAGATTCCCCCCCCAAAATGCCTCCTGGAGCGTCAATAAGACACCTTTTTGGAAAGATTAGGACCTAAAGAATCAGAATCTGCAACAAAAACCACAATGAAACAAAGACTTGGCCTGTTAGGAAGGAGTTTCAGTCAAAAACTGTGTTTTTCTGTTCAAAAATTAGAAAGAATACGTATTTTATGCCAAAAGATTGTCTGAATGGGGCATGCTGGGACTTAAAATGGCTGCGGGAGGACTTGTATGTATGTTGTAATCCATGCAAACCCAGAGCTAATGATGTATGCAGTGTATTCAACACACTCGTTACCAATGAAGTAGCAATATAATGGTATCGAGTGCCTGTATGTGAGTGCTTTTCCAATAATCCTCTATATTAAAAGTCCAAACACTTCGCACTTTCCTTCATGCAGATGACGTCGTCTTCGTAGTAGCCGTCGTCTAAACTGAAACGTTATTTGCAAGATGTCCGCGTTCATAACCGGGCTGCGTCATCGCCGTCTAGATTCTTCATTTTAAAGAGACGAGGCGCACGTTCCTGGTCTGTTATTCGCTTTTTTCTGGTTCCATTCAAAGCTCGCGAGTGCATTCAGAGAACTGCACAAGAAGACCTGATTTATCTTTTTATCTAAAGTGCTATGTGTGCAGCCCTCCTGAGGGATTATTGACTTGGGGTTTAAACCGCCGAGGCCCGCTTCTCCCACCGTCAAAAACCGGAAGCTTATCAAAGAGGAAGCAATTTTTCAGAAGTCACTCTGTTGCTTTTTGATTTCCTCTTTTCTTTTTTTCTTTTTTCGGCAACTAAAAGCACAGGATGCTAAATAAATGCTGCAGGAGCAGAAGGCGAGATGAAGGATGCGCCAACGTGACTTTTTTTTCTTCTCGGTGCCGATACTCGTAGCGACGCTCGAGCTTTTCGGGTGATTTCATGTTTAATTGATGAGCCGCGCGCCGCTGTGTGCGGACGAGACGGGGATCATTTGTTTTAGGTCGGAGAGGACGAGACGTGAAGTTTGCTGTCCAAACTTAAAAAAAAAAATTTAAAAAAAGTATCGTACTTTAACAACTTTTGGCAGGAAGGAAACAACCTAAAATTCTACGATGCAATAATTGACGGTATATAAACGTTAATTAACCCCCTCCTTGCACGTCTAAAACCGTGTCAAGCTGATGAACATTTCGATGCCAAAATCAACCAATGTTTGCCATAAAATAAGTCTTTTTTTTCCACATTTGAACAGTTTTTGGACTGAAACTCCTTCCTAACAGGCCAATGCTTTGTTTTAATTGTAATTTCTGTTGTGTATTCAGGTTCTTTAGGTCCTAATGTTTCCCAAAAGGCGTCTTATTAGTTTGTCAGCACTGAACAATACCGTTTCAAAAACTATGGAACTCTCAAGGACTCTTTTAAAAGTGATTTTTTTCTGCAGACTATTTTCCCTAAGACTTTGCTTTTGAGGTTCCTGCGACGACTCAAACGGGGAAAAAAGGTCTAGAGACAATATTGTCTCGGGTTAAATTGAATATACCTGCTCTGTTGTCACCACTCCTCTAGCTATCTGAGTCTAATGGCGTCTTAATCGTAGCGTGGCGAGCCCGAGAGGAGGAAGACGGCGGCGTAAATATTTCATCTTCGAGTCAACGTCGGTGCTTTAAACCTCTCAATTAGCCCAGCTCAGTTTGCTGTCCATTTGCTTTAGTTTTCCAAAAAAACACAGTGCATCCTGGGGGATTTTCTCCCCCGTGGCGAGATGAAAGGAGCTGTGATTTTTGGCCAAAGCGCCCTCCACTCCCTCCCCCAAAAAAACCTTTAAATACCACTGGATGTCAAGAGTTGAAATGTCTCATTTCCTCGCGTGTCTCTTCCCTCCACCGCCGCTTTTCAAACATCCAGCAAAAGGATATCGCTGTAGTTTTTTTTCCCCGTGGTAATGGCCGCTCTGATTGACTCGTGGTTAGTGCTCGTCTTTCTGGCGTTTGCACAGACACACACACACACACACACACACACACGAGCACTCTAACTTGCCAGCAGTACATTTATGAAGTGTTTTTGTACACACACACGCACGCGCAAGGAGTGTTGTCTGTTGTCGGTAACCGATCCTCTTGTGGCCGCCGCAGACCTCCAGACGCCGGCTCAGCCGACAGAGCTCACGGGCGGCGGCGGCGGCGCCACCGTGGCAACCGGGAGGCACCACCACGCCGCAAGAGAGGAGCCGGCGAAGAGCGGCGCGCAGGGCGAGGCCGCCGACAAGCCGTGCACCCCCACCACCACCACCAGTGAGTGTCACACACACACACACAACCTGACACACAGCTGTGATTGATGAGAAGGGCGAGAGGGGGAGGTCATGCATGCGGGTGGGGGTGAAGCCCCGCCCCCTTTCAGGATGAGTTAGATCACAGCTGTGCCACACGCCGGCTTTGATTGACATGTAGTCCATCTTCTCCTGTGCAAGAAATATCTGAGTACCTTTTTTTTCTTCTTCGGTAACTCGCCGAGTTCAGTTCTTTCTTCTTCTTCCATCTTTGACGCAGCAGCGAGCAGCTGTGTTGTCTTACAACAGTATACCAGATGTATGTGGCGCCTCACACCTGCCTGCTCACACACATATACAGGTACACACACACACGAGCATAGGCACATATTTCTCGTCAGCGGAGCAGCATCACAGCGAGTAGCCTCATTAGCGAAGGCTTGCTCTCTCCTAACCACTCCGAACATGACCACGCCGTAAAGCAATTACATGCCCACCTGTGGTAAACGGCAGGTGCCTAAGGGTGAAGGGAGGGCCAGGTATGGGCAAGGGTGGCAGACTAATGAGGCTGTTACCTGAGCGAATCCAAGATAAGCAGGGTTTAAAAAAAAAAACAATTATACATGCTTCCACCTGGGCCTTAAACATTCACGAGGTGAACATGAAACTAGATGAGGTGTGTGTGAGAGTGCGCAGGTAGATTACCACGCGTGTGCAGGAGCATGTCCTCTTCTGCGTCTCTGCAAATCAGCGTTCTTTGTGACACGGCTTCATCTCACTTTGAGCCTTAATCAGTCAGTTGAGATTGATTTGTCTGTGTGTGTGTGTAGTGCAAGTGTCCAACACCAGGTGGCGCTTGTCCCTCACGAGAGCATCTCCCCCCCCCCACCTTCCCTCTCCTCTCTTGGACTCCCTGCTGTGCAAGGGAGACTCTCTCTCCCCCACGGGAGAGACGAGGGCCTCTGTTGGTCACCGATAAATACTGAAAGACTCTGGAGATGTTGCCGTGTTGAGATCTCAGTTCATCTTTGTCCTGCGACGGCAGCAGAGGGAAAATAAAGGGAAGGTAATATTTAATGAATTGTTTAATTTCCCTCCATCAATAATTCAGTGGAGGGTAAACTAATGGAGCCAAGATGGACGACTGTCCATGTATGTATGTATATATGTGTGTGTGTGTGTGTATGTATATATGTGTGTGTATGTGTGTATATGTGTATATGTGTGTGTACATACACATATATATACACATATACATATATATGTGTATATATATGTGTATGTACACACACTCACTCACTCACTCACTCACTATCAACAGCCTGATTCAACATCTTTTGACTCAACAACATAACGTGTCTTTACCATCTTGTGATAGCGCATATTATTTTATGATGATGATGATGATGATGATCACATGGTGCACGTCTTCAGCTCCATCTCTCGTGCACTAACAGCTCTGATTGCTTCATTACACATCCACCGCAGCGTCTTCATCACATCCGTAACGACGTGGCGCTCGTAAAGGAGCAGCGAGCGCTACTGTTAATCAGCTAATTGATATTTTTTAAGGAGCGGAGGGTTGCAGTTTAGGCTACTTTTTTTTTTCTTTTAGCTGTATGTTTTTTATCTACAAAGCCAAAATGTCACAGATGCGGACCACCAATTTGGAAGCTCTCTCTCGGGAAGAGCCGTTATCAGCCTCCACCAGAGGCTCAATTAATTAGACTAACCGGCTGAGGTGATTAATTTGTGACATCGGCAGCCAGTTCTCACCTGGAAGCACCTCAGCGAGGCGGCTATTAGGCTAATTGATCACAGGAGTCGACGATGTCGGGAGATGTGACACGCCGTCGCAATGAAAAGCGAAGGGGAGGAAAAAAAATGGAAACTTGTTTGTGTAATCGCAGCCGGGCTTTCCCCGTCCTCCTCCGTGGAAGGTCGGGACGCGGGAAGGTTGAAGTTATCCTGGACCATTACCTGGACGCCTGTCTGGACACCATTTTTTTAAATTTATTTTGTTTTGGTTCTAAAAAGGAGGAGGCTTTTATTTGGGCCATCCCTCTTCTTTTGCCTGGAGCCGGCGATTGCCTGTGACATTCAGATTATATGGAGCGGTGGCGGGTTTGAGATGCGCCGCGAGGGGAACCGCGGAGAAAGTTGTGCGAATCGGGTGTTTAAAAAAGCAGAGGCTGTGGCTAAGCCCGGTTGTTGAGATCTAGATAGTGTGTGTGTGTGTTGGGGAGGTGTAGCTGCTCCTGGGTCAGCAGGAGGTGGTGGTGTTGGGACGATCTGCGAGGGGGGGTGGAAAGGAAACCTCCTGCCGTTAATGCACATGAAAACAGGAAGGAAGTAGATGGCTCCTCTGCTCGCCTCCTTTCCTCATAGCCTCGCCTCCCTGCCCCGCTCCATCCTCCATCCTCCCAGCTCTCTCCCGACACTCCCTCCCTGGAGAAGGAGCAAAAACCCAAGCCCCATTACGCGGGCCACAACTCCGGGTTCATCCGTAGTGCACCACCACACGGATCTGGTTCACATGGGGTGCCTCGCTTTCATTCATTATTAAGGCCTCCGTTTTTTTCTTCTTCTTCTTCTTCTTCATTCAATCATGGCTGCTTGGCTTTTTAGATTTCTTTAACGTGACAGACAGTCAGAAGACATGTGCTAGTGATTGCTTCACTAAATATCAATGTCTGATTATAAAACCTTTTATTAGATGTCACAGTCGCTACTTTTCCCCCCATTTTTGTTAACAAACAAGTTTTGGCACGGTGTTTTTCGACGAGATCTTCAACCGAGGAGGGGGGGGGACCGTGCAGCGGCTGCATAACGCGTCGCTCAGCGGCCAACGCCCTCAAGGCGCCGAGCCACCAACGTCCTGACGCTCCATCGCATCTCGCATGCTCGCATCACAGTAAACCTGACAGCTTCCTTTTCTCCCCCCGTCGCCGATCCATCACGAGGCCTTGATGGGGGATATTTAAAGTCGCAAGGACCCCTTTTTTTTTTTTTACCGCAGGTTAAAGTAGTTACCGCTTTAAAGGATGGCCTGGATTCTTTTTTACCCGCCCGGGACAAAGAGAACCACTGGCGGGGGTCACAGTGCGTGGGAAAATAGGTTAATAAGAGGGCAGTTTTCTTCTTCTTTTTTTATAAACACAAAGCAGCATCCTCCGTTTACAAGGACACTGGACCCAGCACACACTGGCTGAATGGTGACGTTTAACCTTGAAGCGAATGTGGTCGCTTATGCAAACAATATCTCCCGAGGATCTGCTTTACCTGCAGCAGGTTGTTGCGCCGCACTTTGACGCTATTATTTTGCGAAATGCGAGTCAAGTGCAATGTTTTTCTTGTATGTCTTCGGGCAGATATCGTCCTCTATTCAAATTACTTCCATTATCATCTTACATGTGAATAACTGCACCTACAGGACACGAGTGGCATCGTGTTGTGCGGCTGCAATCATTCTTCAGCTTCCTCCAGGGGGGGATAAAAAAAAAAAAAACAGCGGTCAACAGCGGGAAAAAAAAGTGTCTTTCACCCCCGAAAAGCTAACGTTATAAAGCGGCTATTAGAACCGGACACTGATTCTCCCGTAAGCCACCTCTCGGCGAATCCAGAAAGGAAAAAAAAAACACAATCTCGGAGTCGCGCGCCCCTGACACCCGGTGGCGCCCGCTGATAAACATCCATGCAAAACAACAACACAAAAAGCGTGCAAAAAATCCCCGCGAGCGCCGAGCTTAAGCTGCCATTTTTGTGGGCACGGATGCCTCTCGGATCATTGTGGCGCCAAGCGTGAAATGAATGTAACATCATCCGTGAGGCCATTTATTGTTTTTTTTTGGGGGGTGCAGATGAGCCGACATCAGCGCTAGCGCCTCCTGAAGATTCATTCGCTGTCCGCCGGTCTTGTTTCTCTGCGTGATAAGTGTGCACAACTGACCGAGTTGGCCCCGTTCGCAGGGTTTTAATGTCTGTTTTTCCCCTCTTGCTATGCAGCACACACACATATATATTTATATATGTTATGGTAAACGGCTTACAGTTCTGCCTGCAGAGTTGCACCGCGATGATTGATTGATTTGCCCAATAACTGCAAGCTGTGCTACTAAGGATGTGAGGAAAAAGGCTTGGCAAAAAGCTCTCGCGGCGGCGTCTCCGCCTACGCGCCCTCCCCCCCCCGACACGTCGCTCTGATTGACTGATAATCCGGATGGCTGGACCTCAAATGACGCGTTCATTGTGTTTTTTGAGATTCTCAATTCTCTTTCCAGGAACATCGGGCCTGTCAGGTATCCGGCGGTAGACTGGAGGGGGTTTAGATTTGCACAAAAAGGGATCGGCTGTCCTCGCCGTTCCAATTAAAGCGGATCTGGAGCCGTGCTTTCTATGATAAGTGGTCCGTCTCTCTCTCTCTCTTTCCCTTCAGCTTCTCCCACAACATTAAAGACGAGCCCAACATTTCAGTATTTAGGTGCCGCAGACAGAAAATTACACAAGGTCTCCCGGGCTTTTTGCTCCCCCATTGTTTTTCCACCGCGGCGCAGTCGATTAGTCAATTTTTGGTAAACATCAGAAGCGAGTCGACGGGTAAGCGGACCTAATGGGGTGTATTCCCCCTCCCCGCTTGGTTCTGATAACTTGTAATTGACTGGAACAATTGCAGGAACATGACGCATTAGCGCTTGATTAGTTGGAAAAGCACTCGTACATTTGTTTGTTGGATTCAAATTATCTTTTGTGCTTTTGTGCACTTCTCAAACCCGGCTTGATGGGAAGTGAACTGGTGAACAAAGACTCGCTTACAGGTTGTCTGTCTGACTTAACATCTATTGCCCATCACAAACACCTCGACGCTCATTTTCAGAGGTGTGCTTGGTTGTTTTTTGTTGAAATCGACCAAAGGTCGGTTCTAGTTTTGGTCCGTTTTGTCTTTTTTGTGTGCTGGTTATTGGTTGTGATATGTATATCGTCTTTTCCACAGAATACTAGATAAACTCGCTCTGAAACACAAACCCAGCTGTCCCTTTGCACACATCTCTCTGAAAATAGACGCATTAAGGCGACATTAAGTCACATTAGACCGCCGCAAGAATAGGAATGAGCGGCGACCGGGTTTTTTTTTTAATTACATCAAATTACTCTTAGAATCGCACTTATCCAGCCTAATCACCACATCTCCATTAAACCCAGAAATGAGATGCAGCGAGCCTCTCTCTCTCTCTCTCTCTCTCTCTCTCTCTCTCTCTCTCTCTCTCTCTCTCTCTCTCTCTCTCTCTCTCTCTCTCTCGGCAAAAGCGGCGCTCTCCCGGCTAACTAGTCATTACGACGTGTCGCCGAAAGGTCGAGGGGGTGTTACGCAACGCCGTCGGCTCTCGCGTCCAGAACCGTGAGCGCCTCGTCGTCTTTGTCGTTCCGCCAAAACTCGGCTCGTCGTCAGCGTGTCAGTCGAGCGGCGTCGACGTGACGCGTTTCAGAATGAGCTTTTTTGGGATGGTTTTGGGAGCCGGTTTCTGCTGTTTTTGTTGTTGTGATGCAGCGACGTTTGGGGGACAAAGAGGCTGCGAGAGAGAGAGTGAGAGAGTCTCTCTCTTCGATTTCCCCTTTTCAGTAAAGCTTTACACTCGGATCAATCAGGCATTTGACATCCCACCAGTTAGGGAGTTGACTTCATTGTATTTGTTTATGCAATCACACACGGGCGCCGTGCAAATTCAGTTAAATACAAAGCCGCCGCCGCCGCCATCTGCAGCGTCCAAAGGAATTAGCATACAGTTGAATTGCCGTCACTCCGGTGGTCTTTTCAGGATAAATTATCACCCAGAGCAAGATTTATTACCCAGCTTTCGTATTCGATTGTCTCACATTATGAGCTGTGAGTTTGTTGCTCTGTAAAATGTAGAATATTCTCCACGGTGGAAACTGTTTTTTTTTTTTTTTTGCTTTCAGTCGGTTCACTTTTTTTTTTAGGAATTCTTAATTAAAGTTCCTTTAATTCAATTTTAGGCTTTTGCACATTGGAGAACGACGATATTTTTTTTTCTCTCGCTCTTGATCTTTATCACGTTACGCTGTTACGGTCGGGTAAAATGTGGTTTTGAAGTTATGAAAAAAAAGTTTTGCAATGTAATTTGTGAGATATGTGTGGGAAGGCCGGATATGTTAAACTTCCATCGCCTCCAGAAAATCTCCCAAAAAAAGAACTAACTAAAAAAAGAGGAGCGAGTGTCCACACGCAGGAACGTTACTGCAGATGAGCATTCATCTGTTCATTTAGAGTCACATCAGGACTCTGTATGTTTGGCTCTTTGCGTCGGTGATCTTGCTAACGCGTCATTTTAAAAACATGTAATTTAGCCGCAGTGCTACGCAGCTTCAGGTCGCGAGAAACAAACCGCATTGTCTTCCTGTTGCAGCCCAAACAGCAAGACTTAGCAGCTCAGTTTAACGCTTTAAACGCCGCTCGCTTGGCCTCAAGACGATGCAGAATTTCGGGGCGAATTAGAGAAATAAACTGCATTGTCTTGTTTTCACAAACGAGGAATTCACCGCGGCAAAAGGTGCAACATTAGACGAGACGACATTAAACGTTAGACAAGACAAACAGTCTATGACAACACGGTGCAATGTGTATAAAATTAAGTATGCAGTAGAGATAAAGTGCTCAGACAACAAATAACGTTAGTGCTAAAGTGTATGTTTAAGTAACATGTGTGGTTTAGTTAAAATTGATTAAGTGGCAGCCCAAATTTTGATCGCCGCCCAAACGGCAAGAATCAGCAGCTCAGTTTACCGCCTCGAAAGGCCGCTCGCTTGGCCTCAAGACGATGCAAAAATGAGGCAAATTAGCACAGTGCCGCTTGACTCGCTCGCCCGAGGCTCACTTCATTGCTGCCAGACATCTTGCGCTCTCCATGAGTGTTTTTTTTTGTTTTGCATTGAGAATACTTCTTATGCGCGGGTCTTCTGTTGGTTGTCTGGTTTCTGTTTTGATCGCCGCCTGCAGGCAAAGTTGTTGACTCAGCCAAAGCGAGAGCCGGGAGCAATCAATAGCAACCCTCCGCAACATCTCCAAGTCCCCGACTCCGGCTCCACCGTGGGGGCCGGCGTGAGCTCGGATTAGCTTTTTCGGTCTAGACGCTGTCTGGCCCCCGACCGCACAGCCGCACAGCCGCACCTATATATCCCATTTCGCTCCCGAGGAGAGCGAGACAATGTAAGCTGATTTGATTTTTTTCTTCTGCTTTTCTTTATCAGATAATGAGGGATATATGATCTACTGTAGACGAGCCCTTTAAACAGAGACAACTTTTTTTTTTTAGTTCTGTGCAGAAACTACACACCATTATCCCCTCGAGTGCAACACAGCCGAAGCCCATCGCCTCCAACCGTTGAAAACATGTCGTGAGAAAGTTTCACGGGCGACTAGAAGACTTTACAGCAGGCGGATGACAGAAAGGAAGCGGACTTTTTGTCTCAGCCTCACTCAGGGTCTTTATTCTCCCCCAAAAGTCGGGTTTTGGAAGTGTTTACCCGAGCAAATAATGTCCTTACTAATAGCTTAAGACATCGTGACCTCACGCACGTGCAAAGAGACTTCGTTTTGATTTAATTGCCGCCCCCTCCGTCTTAAAAGCCAATGAATTTTTTGAACTCCTCCACCGTGGCGTCGATGTAGAGCAACGGCTGCCCGCGTAAAAAAAAGAAGAAAAAGAAACGTGTTTTTAATTTAATATCCCTTTCTGCCGAGTCCCATTATCATACAGCTGTGACGACCTGAAATCCCCCAACAGACTCGCAGAGGATCTAATTGGTATCTAATCAAATCAATTTAGCGAGTGTAAGTGTTCTGACAAATAAAAAAAGTGCGACGGCTACCCTTCACAGACCGCGGCTGAAAGGAAAACATAGCAGGCCCGATGCTCTGATAATGTGTTTTTTAATTGCTTGTTGGAAGGATAAAGGACGCAGTTTTTTTGTTTTGGAGAAGATCCGTTTACCTCTCACGGGACATTCATCACGTTAAAGGACGTTCGAGGTCGGTCCAGAGTGAATTTTTTAAAAAGGTGACGATAACTTTAAGCGGGAAAAATAGCTTCCAGTGGTGACATTACATTGGAGATAACCTTTACAGGGCGCAATATACTAAAAAATGGGTCAATAATGACGAAAAAATCTGCTGTTTGGTCCACATTTTTGAACCTGATCGGCAAAATGATGCATGGAAAATTACTTTCTGGCATTTTTTTGTAAAATCTCAAACTATATAATGATCAAATATCTATCTATCTGTCTATCTGAATGTATCTATATATCAAAAATGAAACTATCTATCTATCTAAATGTATCTATTTATCTAAATGTATCTATTTATCGAAATGTATATATCTATCTCTAAATGTATCCATCTATCTATCTCATGCATGTTTCCCCTCTCAGGAGTTCAAAGTACTGTAAAGAAAAAAAAGAAAACGTTGTTTTGATTTATATTCAGGAGTTGTTTCACACGGACGGAGACATTTTCAGCAAAAAGGGCCCTCGTTATGTGCGCGAGGCGGCGATGCCCGACCCCGCGAAACGAAAGAACAATAGTTAAATGTCACATTGCCGCCAATTAATTGGTCGACCTCCTGCTAGAATCGTGCGAGAACATTGCCTTTTTTTTTTTTTTAAATATGCCAAATCGCTTCGAATGCAACATTTTCAGACGTCGGGAGAATGTTTTTCATTTCTCTTTCATGGGACTCTGCAGTCTGAACCAACGCGTTTTTCGGCCTCCCAAATGTGCCGAGCTTCTTCTGTCCACGGATGTCGATGGAGAGCTTGTGTTAAGACGCGATCTGATCCCTTCTCCGCACGTTGTGGACGTCACTGTTCTCCATCGGAGAGGCTCTAACTCGCGGGGCGCGAAAAAAAAAAAGGGTGCGACGACTCGAACGTGAGTCGAATGAGCCGGTATCTCTTCACCTCGTCGCTCCTCTCGCCTCGCACGCTTGTCTGCATGCGTGTTCTCGCTGTGGGCGACAGACCTTCCCCCCTAGAAGGCCTCCAGACCCTGCTTAGTGTGTGTGTGTGTGTGTGCGTAGGCTGACATCTCCAACAGGAGTTGCAGCTGCCGGTGCGTTGGGCCGTGTCCGGCGTCCGAGAAGAGGGCACCGCTGGCGCCGTCGTTCCACCGGCCATTTACTGAGCAGCAGAGAGGAGAAAGGACAAAGATGTAGATGCTCTGGCTGAATCGTGTCTTCACTTCCTCCTCCTTGCCTCCTCACCGCCGTATTCCCTCTTTCTTTTCTTCTTCTTTGTGCCGTATTGATGTGATTGACCCACCTTCCAACAACTCACAGAGCTCTGTGAAAAGCCTGCGGTGACAAATATTCCAACATCATTAGCCAAAAGCTAAATTCGTGTACCTATTTATCTGTTTTTTTCCGGGCACTTTACAAAAGCCGAGTGACGGGCGTGGAAGTGTGCAAGTTGTCGGGTTCATCTTCTCCATTACCGTTAATGGGCTTTTTGTTTTAGGCTTTTAAAAAGGTGTATAATGCAAGATGTTTCGATCTCAGCGGCGCAGCTCGTAGCTCACGGTGCCAACGGGCGGATGGGGAGTTGCAGCGTGTGTGTTTGCGCGAGTGTGTGTGTGTGAACATCAGGTTGTTTAGTGGAATTATGGCTTAATGGAATCAGTCTTGTCTGGTTGACTGGAAGGTTTCTGTTTTTTTTTTTATCACCGTGGATCCCCAGAGAGAGTCACCGGGCGTAAAAACCACAACTTTATTTTAGCTTGAGCTTTGGCGGCGCTGACGGGAGGTTTTTGTTTGTTTATGCGAAGCGGAGGAGGAGGAGGGGGGGAAGAAGATGAAGAAGAAGAGGAGAAGGGGGAGGGGAAGAAGAGTATGAGGAGGAGGAGGGGAAGAAGTGGAGGATGAGAAGGAAGAATAGAATAAGAAGAAAGAGGAAGAGGATGAGAAGAAGGAAGAAGAAGAGGATGAGAAGGAAGAAGAGGATGATAAGGAAGCAGAAGCGTATGAGAAGAAGGAGATGAGGAAGAGGAAGAAGAAATAAAAAAGGGCGGGGTGCAACACAGCAATTGAGGGAAGTGAGTGATATCTTTCATTTCAGGGAGCGAGGATCATTTATTGATCTGGACGTTTCATTAAGTGTCGGCTCAAACATGTCACATTCAGTGACAAACGGCCGTCTTCCTGTCACGACCCCGAGGCCAACAGTCTCCTTCCTGGCCCCGCCCCCTAACCCCGCCTCCACCTCCTGGCCCCGCCTCCACCTCCTGCAGCATCTGCCGTCGCCGTTTCACACACTTCCTTCCTCCATCTGCAGGAAACTCTCAAAGCAAATAAGGGCTCTCTGTAAATGCAAAAGTGCACGAACGGAAACCTACAACATGCATGTATATGTAAATATATATAAATATATATATGAAATATACTACTGCGGTTAAAGCCGAGTTGATATTTACTACGATAAACTACTTTTACCCCTCAGCTGAATGGAAGTAATTTAAAATTCAGCTGATAAATGGTCTTCATTTCACCTCCACCTATGCTTAGAATATTATATGTGGAATATCTTTAGCATTATTCATTCATGCTCATCATTTGTGTTATATAAACAGTCTGAAAGGGAGGGAGGGGGGAGAGAGGGGAAGGGCGGACGTCCTCTGTTAAACCTGTATTTTTATTCCCATATTTCTAAAGACTAAAAAATTTAAATTATTCATTTAGTTTAAGTGATTAGGAAGCATTCAATTGGAATTTGTTCGGCAGTCACGGCGAGGGGATATACAGCTTTTGTGTTGTGTTAATTACAGCTCAGTGGAAGAAGAAGAAGAGGAGGAGGAAGAAGAAGAAGAAAGAAATGGCTGGAATCCCCCTGGGACGGCAAAAAATATAGTTTTCAAGCTTAATCTTTTATACTTATGCTCGGAGCAGCGAAACCAAAAGAATTTAGATTCTGTTAACGTCTTGTGTGTGTGTGTGTGTGTGTGTGTGTGTGTGTGTGTGTGTGTGTGTGTGTGTGTGTGTGTGTGTGTGTGTGTGTGTGTGTGTGTGTAAAACATACCAACTAAAAGCAAAAGCATGCTTTAATTTGCTTCTAGGATTAATGGCACTTCCTGGATGTCTGCATCCGATCACGCTGATGAGCTCCGGCAGACTCTTTGATAGTGATGTCATGCTCTCGCCGGAGCTTTTTGATGAAACTGCTCTCGTTACTAATCAACAGATTAGTTACGACAGCTGGTCCTCTTTGTCGTTGCCGAGGCCGTGTTTTATCTAACTTTATTTGCCGCCATGTTAATTATATCAACACGTTTTAAGTGTGCCTTTTTAATCGTGCATGCAAGAAGGTTTAGAAAGCAGACGAAAAAGGGGACAATGGCGCCTTTTCATGATGTGATTTTTGTCAAGAATCACGGTCGGTCGCCGGGTAGTTTTGCGTCGGTGCGGGTTTGTTTTATTTTTTAAGGCGCTAGCTCCTCACCCCTCCTCCCGCCCTCCTCCCCCCGCAAGCTCCTCCCTCATCAGTCGCAGGTGATGAGAGCACGGCGGATCAATACTTCATTAATGTTACAAGATTGAGGCCCCAACTCCAGTCGATTCCAATGAACCCGACCGGCGAGAGGAGTTGGAAAGCCGGGCCGGCGAGTCCTGTGGCCGAGTCTTTATACGCCTCATGCGTGTGTGTGTGTGTGTGTGCATCTGTGCGTGTGTGTGTGTGTGTGTGCAGAAAAGCCCATCGGCAGCCGATCAGCACTTCTCCAATCTCTCTAGAAATCGTGAATTAGTTTGAGATCAGCGTTTTGCATGCTGTACATCTCTTGAGCGTTGATGCGATGCTTAATTGCTTCTGTGTACCTTTTTTTTTTAACGTTTTAAGTTATCTGATCGAGCCGCGTGAGGCGATGCTATCTTTAGCAACACGCCACCGCGGCGCCAAGTCGGATATTTACATCCGTGGCAGTAATAGTTGTGATCCACCTTCAACCAGCTGCTTTAAACCTTAATCATCGGGCGTTTGTATATCGCCAGAAAAGCTTCCCCACTGCAGCCTTTTTTTTTTTTGAAAGTCTAATATTTTTCTATTTAAGCTCTTGTTGCAAGTCTTCCTTTACTTCAAGTCAGAGCTGAGGTTTATAGCCCCTCCCCTTCCTGTGACAGACAAACCCTTTGGACAGGACTGCTGCCAACATGCACACACATCCCATTTGGGTATCACACACACAGACACACACACAGAAAAGCCCATTTGTTTATTCTTTGGCACTCGTTTTCATTTGGTCTCGGCTTGTTGTAATATATTTCCCAGCATGCAAGCGTACCCCAGCGTTGACCCGGGTGTCCTTAATGTGATGCCAGGGAAATGTAGCTCATTGCCATGGAAACACACACACACACAGACGCGCACACACACACTCTAAGTAGGTGAGACAACAACAGGGTGTCTGTCCAGGATCGGAGAGGACTGCGTCTGTGTTGACGCACATCGGCTGACTCGGCTGTTGATACACAAAAACAAATAAATAAATAGTACTGAGCTCGAATCGGTTCAAGTTGGCATCGGTACCAAGGTTTTTAATCTGGATGAGCAAAGTCCAGTTGAAAAGTTGACCCACAGACTCACACGGTTGCATATTTAACTTCCTGGTCCGCGTGCTCACCGGCCGATGACGGCACGTGTCGCGGTTTTAGCGTCCCGCGCATCATCCAGAGTGATAAACCACGCGTATACGGATCATCGTGTCGGGCTCATCATTTCTCAAAACGATGCACTAAATGTTTAGTCTTCATTCGTTCTGTTTTTACAATGTGTGTGTTTTTTATGTGCGGCTCCTAAAGTCTGCTGCAGCGCACAAAACTGCTGCATCGCCAACGCCAACGCAGCCAAATGCTCATTTTGAAATGTGGGCCGCCGCCGCCGCCGCTGAGGAAATGGAGTCTGGACCCAGATCAGATTTACAATTTTGTAAATGGACGGTGTGTTTGCCAATAGATGTGGGAGGCGGGCCAAGAGGAGATGATTGCATTAAGTGTACAGAGTGTCTGGTTTGGAAGTTTGTTTGTCTTCCTTTTTAGATCACATATTTGCTTCTATATGCTTTTGGCGCCTGTTTTTCGTTTACTGGTCCCAAACCAAGAACTCAGATACAGCGATTAAACCAAATGAGACGTCTTATCTGTAGAAGTGCTCGTGGGTGGCTTTTGTTACCTTTGAACATACGGCCCGCGGGCCCAGATCCGGCTTGCCAGGGGGTCCAAACGCACCACAAACCGGTTCCAGCCCACTTAAGATCAAACTGGTCTTGTGGCCCCTTAACTAAAATGAGTTTGACACCCCTGGGTTAAGGGGCTAGGCTAGCTGTTTCCCCCTGCTTTCAGTCTTTGTGCTAAGCTAACCACCTGCTGGCTGTAGCTTCTTATTTACTGCAACAAAATAAACAACAAACTGAATTGCAACAGTAGCCGATTGGAGACAATATTGGCGACATTAGGTTGAGCGTGCACAGCGAGTTAGTGCTGATGATGGTGTGGCATTGAACCCACGGACCTATCATACCAATCTATCTGAGGCGGACACGCCCGCCTTTTACGGCCTCGTGCGCGTCTTGGGAGCAAATAAAAGTAATAAATAGCCGACGGCGTAACGGCATTAGCTCGGCGCGCTCCTGCACTTCCTCGGATCGTCCCTCATGTAAACCGTACATGGATATGTATCTGGGTTATTCTGGGAACTCTGGGAGGGGAAAAAGAAAACCGTCAGCGTTTAACGCCGTATAAATGTTCTCTAAAATCTGTTTTGTATTCTAATTTTATTCTACAAAAAATTCATTGCCTTCCCTTTTTTTTTTATTGTCTTCTCTCCAGCACAGTCCGGCCTAAAGGCATCGGCAAAGAATGCAGTTGAGTTGTCCGTCAGTGTCACTGTTGCTGTGGGTCTCTTGGGGCTTTTTATTTGCGTTGGAAACGTGTGTGTGTGTGTGTGTGTGTGTGTGTTTGTGTGCAGACACTATCCTGAAACTATGCGTGTCGTCTGCGATGAATATTTCCACCACTTCCTTCGACTTACCCGCACGTTTTTCAGCACTTTTTAATTATTACAAAGGGCTCGTCTCTGCTCTCTCTCCACCCGTCAGCATATCCACCCTCTGGTGGTTGCTTCTGTGCATTATTTAGGAGTCATTTGCTGCCATTCGGCTTCACCTTTCCCCTCCCGCCGGAGCACGCCACCTCGTTCGCTGCCTCGAGGTTTTGTTTGTGTGTAGACGTCGCTATGCTTCATTGATATTGTTTTGTTTTTAAGGATAAACTGCGTTGAAGTTTTTCCTTTTTTTTGTGAAATGCAAAAACTTTGAGCATGAATGCAATGTTGTAATACTTCATAATAGATACGACATCCACTGAAACTTAACGATTAGATGAGTGAGTCATGTTCATTAGCACTAATAAGCATTGTGGACAGGACGCCAGCGGTCAGAGCGGTCTGGCCGGTTAGCAGAGGCCCGTTAGCCGGTTAGCAAAGGTTTGTTAGCCGGTTAGCCGAGGCCCGTTAGCGTCGTAGCGTGCGTAGCTTGGAAAACGAGAGTGCAGCACATTCAGTAAATCCTTTTTTGAAATCTCAACTAATCTCACGATCTCTTGTTTTGATCCATCGATTTAAATAAATGATTCGAGAGAGTATTTCGGGAAGAAAAAAAAAACGCACAGATATTAGAGCGTTGTTTTTTTTTTTTTGGCAGAAGCCTGATCAGAAAAATACCTGAACGCAAATTCAAAAGGATTACACGGATTAATTACACCGCTGCATATCAGAGCAGCCCTTTCCATGAACTGTTCCTACTTAAGTACTTGACTTAAAACTGAATGCAACTCTGACTTGGATTGATATCACCACCGCAGTGAAGAAAATCAAATGTACTTGAGCATCAGGGAAATACTATTTTCTCGCTCGTGAAAAGTCACCAAAATATATATATATGTATATATATGTACTTCACTTTTCTTTCTTTTGTTTTTTTAAGCTGCAGCTTGCTCTGCGCGCTTTGCATGCACGTATTTCTGTAGCCGATGAGATTTCTCGTCAAATTGCGTCTCCGTTTCTTTGTGTGGATACAGATCGCACAACGGAGACCTTTTGTTTGTTCTTGTGCAGGACGGAGGCCAACGCTTCGTCTCGTACGGCGTGATCTCTGTTGAACATCTCAAAGCTGTCCTCCTGTCCGTCGACAACCAGCCGGACGCGTTACTGATTCTGCATAAAATTTCACTTTCGCATTTTTCACGGTGACGCCGCTCATTGTTAGGTCTTCCAAAACCCGGCGGTGTCCTTTTTTTGGAAACTGCACCTGTGTGTGCGTTTGCTCTTTTCATTCCCTTTCCCTCCGTCTGCTCTCCTCTCCGACTTTGACGCCGCTGTCTGCCTGTATCTCTGCGTAAATGAAGGCAAATGTCTTGGAAGTTTCACTGCATTTAGCATTCTTGCCTTTTGCTCGCTGTGACACTTTTACTGCACTCTCAGAGCGAGAGCAGGCTTTTGTTACGTACCCGTCCCCTTAAAACCCCGAGCGCCATCTGTTGTCATTAGTGTCCAACATCCATGATGCAGCGGGGCTGCTGTCTCTGCTTTCCTTTCTCTCTCTCTCTCTCGCAGTCTTTTGCCCGTTACTCTTTTGAAGGAAAAGGCCAAATGTCTAGATTTAACAATCAAATTGCGAGCTGCGCCGAGGCTGCTACGGGAGCAAAAATCTGTCACGATTCCTCCCTTTGAACAACGCGGTTTGACTCTCAATCTTAAGGTCACGATTGCATTTGTTTGGATTTGAAAATGTTTCAACCTTTTGTCTGATCTGTTTATTGAAGTAGCAAACAATTTGTCTGTCGGTGGCCTCTTCTCTAAAAGGGCTCAGGATTGTCTTCGCGCAGATCTAATCACGACGTCGGCGGCCGGTCAACAAGGGCGTCCTCTTCATATAGTGTGTTAGTGCGTGTGTGTGTGTGTGTGACGACTGACAATAACGACGTCATTTTAAAAGACATAATCCCAAACGGCGGCGACATTAGGCTCGAGCAAAAACAAATTAATATATAAAAAATAGACCCGACAGATGTTAAAACTATCGCGCCGCAGATCTGGAGTCAGCCGAAGGGCTGTTCAGACGGGATGAGCCGCTGTGAGTGGTGCTCTGCTTGTGTGTGTGTGTGTGTGTGTGTGTGTGTGTGTGTGTGTGTGTGTGTGTGTGTGTGCGTCCAGCTGTTTGGCTCGTTAGATGGCAGGCGAGAAATCAGGCAAATGAATATTGTAAACGTTTCAATTCAGAGTCTGCCAGAGACGTTGCCACTATCTATCTCCGTCACAATTTGGTCACAATCGAGCTCGTTGAACAAACGAGATCCGGCCGCTCGCTCTGTTTTCCGCCTTGTTATTGTCCTCGTCTCTTCTGCGCCGGCAGGGCGTGGCTGAGGGGACTGCGTGTTGACTTTTTCAAGGTCGACAATGATTTGAATGTTAATGTGCGACGTTTGCAAAATGCTCGATTCAATAGCGATCCTCTCTCTCTCCTTTCTCTCAGATCATGTAAAGCGTAAGCATCGCCGGCGGCCGTCCTGGGGGCGGGGCATCATCCGCAAGAAGAGGATCTACAGGAAGGAGACGGAGGAGGAGGAGGAAGAGGAGGAAGAGGAGGAGGAGGGGGAGCCCGGCACCGAGGTCGAGGTCGCGGGGCCCAGCGACTCGTGTCTGACGCAGGACGAGGAATCGTCTTGCGACACCACGGGGCCCCGGCTCAACGGCCGCCAGCCCAACGGCCACCATCCCCACGGCCCGTCCACGGAGGAGGAGAGCTCCAACGAGCCGCCCGTCGCCGAACCCCCCGATGCCGGCGAGCGCCCGGCGGAGCCGACGCCGAAGAAGAAGGAGGAGGAGCCCAAAGCCGAGGAAGCAGAGCCCGAAAGCACAGGGGGGCGCGGCGAGCGTCTTCGCCTCGGCGGCGGTTCGGCGCCCGAGCTGGCGGACTCCCGGCCTCCGATCGGAGCGTCCGAACCGTCGCCCGCCGAGGTCCGGGCTCCGTACGCGGCGCCGGGTCTCTCGGTGTCGCGGGCGGACTGCGTGAACGGGAACGCGTCGATGGACAGCCTGGACTCGCAGAGCACCGTCAAGACGGGCGGCGAGCCCGAGAAGAGGAGCGCGGCGACGGAGTCGGAGCGGGAAGAGCACAAAGACGAAGAGGAGAGCCATCAAACTCAGGAGCAACCGCCACGGGACGGACGCGCGGGAACGGAGAAGGCGGCGGCGCCGGCGGCCGAGGAGGAGGAGCCAAATCCAGAAGGTACGAAGCTTTTATTTGTGTGTTTTTGTGCGGTTGTGTATTGCTGTTGAGTGAGTTTTTGGGGGTCACAGGTAAAATTGCAGAGCCCATCTGTCACTTTTTTGCAAAAATCTGGAGAAAGCTTATGAATCACCTCGACGGGATACAGTTTTTAATTACATTTTTTTTTTTTTTTTTTAAAAAGTTGATACTCCATCTGAGGGGAGTTATTAAGCGAGACGAGGAGGAATAAAAAAGTTCTCACGTACTTGTTTTGGTCTCTTCGATTCAGTCGCTAATCAGTTGATCTTCACAGAAGATACGCAATTAAGCGACTTAACAAAAAATCTGTACATTTTCTACATCCAGTAACCACTTAATTACGCAGACAAATTATGATTTATTTTTTTCAAATTATGAACCGGCGCCTCGGATTTGCACTCGGTATAGCTCTTAAAAGTGGAAAGCCGACATGAATAATGCAACATAAGTCATACAGAATATATAAAGAGCGCTATCCTCTGGCTTTAGCAGATAGTGTATTTCAATGGAGAAACTTCCAGGGCCTTGAAATGATGTGTGCCTTTTGTGGAAACACGTTGCCTCCTGATATATACGTGTAAAAAAGAGAAATTCCGATTCACAATAATGGCCAACTTTGCCAATTTTTTTTTCCTTCTTTATGCCCTTTTCTGTCGTATTTGAGTCGCGGGGCCAATGGGTTCATGTGTTTGATTGCGGGGCCTTTTGGTTTGGCTCCGGACGAGCAGAAAGCCAGCTGGAGGGCCGAGGTAATGGCGCTCCTAGAGAACGGAGGAGCCATCGGGAGGACGGACACGACGGGCCAACACAACACAAACAAAACGGCGCCCCCCCTCCTCGCCGTCACAAGCCGAGCCAGCGCCTTTTGTTTCCATCAAAGCGTTTTTTTTCTTCTTCGGCGCTGTTTATAAATGGACAGGAAGGAGGCCAGATGTGAAGCGCTGTGCCCTCGGTAGCTGCAGGCAGCTTTAAAATAGACCGTCAAGTATTGCAATCATCTCGCAGCCGCGGCACTTGGAATTTATTTTTCCACAAAATCAAGTTTGTGCTTTTTTCTCTTCTGCTTTTCACTGGCTCAGGATAAAACAACTAAATCAGTTTCAGATTTAGCTCGCCCGTTCACTTGAGGTTGATTTTTCATAAAAAAGAGTCCTAGAACAATCGATTCTTTAAACAATGTATCGATTCTTTAAACACTCTTAATTCTACAAACAATGTATCGATTCTTTAAACAATGTATTGATTCTTTAAACACTAACGATTCTTTAAACACTAACGATTCTTTAAACAATGTATTGATTCTATAAACACTAACGATTCTGTAGACAATGTATCGATTCTTTAAACACTATTAATTCTACAAACAATGTATCGATTCTTTAAACAATGTATCGATTCTATAAACACTAACGATTCTGTAGACAATGTATCGATTCTTTAAACACTATTAAGTCTATAAACAATGTATTGATTCGTTAAACAATGTATTGATTCTAAAAACACTAACGATTCTTTAAACACTAACGATTCTATAAACAATGTATCGATTCTATAAACACTAACGATTCTGTAGACAATGTATCGATTCTTTAAACACTATTAGGTCTATAAACAATGTATCGATTCTTTAAACACTCATTATTGTCCCTACTTTCATTAATAACCCATTTGTCGTTGTGTCGGCGCTCCCACAGCCGAGACGAGCAGAACGACCCCGTCGGAGCCGCCGAAGGGATCCGGCGAGACGACGGAGGAAGAGCCGAAACCAGTCCCTCCCCAGCCCCCCCTAGTGGTGGACCACCAGCGACTTTCGGTAACTATATTGCCGTTATTTTTCTCTCTCTTGGCGTATCGGCACACAAAGTCCTCCGGCCTGAAGGCTGCTGCTGTTTGTCATGTTCTCTCCGTGCAGCACAGGAAACTCAAGAAGCTTCTTAACGTCCATTTAAGGTAGAATATAATTTCCCCGCTTCAGGGACTCACTGGGACGATAGAACGGAGACGTTAGTTGTGTGTGCTTTCCCCTTCTCGGGAAGGTAAATGTAAGAATATTCATCTGATTTCTACAGTCTGCCCCTCAAAGTTATATATGAAAAGAAGTTAATCTATCAAAAAGGATTCATCGCATTGCAAAAAAAAATCAGACAATCCAGATGTCACAGTGAAGTTAATATACTCGCTTTTTATTCATTATGTGAACCGAAGCCTGAACAGAGGAAGTGGATGTTTTTTTAAGCAAAAAAAAACTAAACACCTCCAGCCAGTAAATTCGACAAAATGGAGATTTATTTGGTTTCAGCAGAGCCAGCTGTAGCAAAACTGTCACTTTTTTTTTTGTTTTTGCATCTGACTAATTAGACTGTGATTGTGGGGGAAAAGAGGAGCTATAATCTAAAAAATGTAACCAATATGCTCGTCTCATTTAAGTTCACACGGGCGCTTGTTTTAAATGTGGCTGCCGCGTGCGGGTGAAGGGTTTTGCTGGAGTGTTTTTCCTCCTCCCTGCTGCTGCGAAGAAGAAGAAGAAAGAAGAAGAAAGAAGAAGGGAAACAGCTGTACTTTGTGTCCTCGCTCCTCGCTTCCTATAGACCTTCATATGGTTGATTCGCTCTTTGTGCCCGAAAGCGGCGAGGATGGATGGATGCGCTTTTTTTAAAAAGTGAACTGGCCCCGGCGATCACGTTATCTGCAGCGAGACCCGGACCTCGTCGTCCCCATTGTCTCGTCTCGGGGGGGAAAACCTCCTGCACTTAATTCGTCCTCCCTTTTGTCCACCGTGCGTTCTTTAGCTTTTGAACGTTAAATTGGATTTGAAAACTCGAGTTCCACCATTTTTTTTCTTCTTCTTCCCCCTTTTGTGTGTGTGTGTGTGTGTGCTAAACGTAGGAAGCGCATACATTGAACGTGTGTGTGTGTGTGTGTGTGTGTGTGTGTGTGTGTGTGTGTAGGAGAGAGTTCAATCATGGATGACCAGCCTTAAGCTTTTTTTTCCTCCACATCCATAGGTTCAGTTCTGGAGCTGACGCTGTCACACTGCCCTTCTCAGATGGATAAACTTCTGAGGCTTATCCCCTCCTTTTTTCCTCTTTTCCACCCGGCCGGTCGCGCCGCTGTCTCGCTCCTCTTCATCTCCTCAAACCTCAATTTTGTACCCCTCCAAACGCCACGGAGGGAGGGCCCCAATTACGGGCGGCAGCCGGCCATTTCCCTCCGGCCGCACATCCCTCTCAATCAGCAGGTGCCGGCCGTTTCCTGCGACATTCGAAGATGGTGGTGGTGGTGGTGGAGGTGGGGGGGGGGGGGGGGGGGGGGCAAGGTTATGACTCAAACATGAGCTTCCTGCTCCGCCTCGCTAGAGCCGCCAACTTGTTCCCGGGACGCGTGCGAGGAACGGCGAGCATACGAAGCGGCTTCTTCTTCTTCTTTTTTGTGCACACGGTCACGCTAAGGGTCCCGCCTAATACCCCAAGTGTAAATTGGGAGCTCGGCTCAGTGGGCTCCCGCTGACAGCACTTCTCACTGATCGGGGTGTGGGTGGTGGCGTTTTTTGGGGGGGGGGGGGTTGTTTCTCGGCTTTTGTGCGCTCTCGTGCGGTGTAATTCATGCAGAAGAAGTGTTCTTCTTACTTCGAAGGGACATCCAAGAGGAAGATGACGATGATGGTGATGTCGTTTATACGCGTTTGGTCTTGCCGAACCGGACTCGCGTCTTTCAAACTGATTGACAGTTTTTCTTTGTCGGCCTGAACTCGGCCGACACGCGGCGCTAATGTGGAGGTTTGTTTGTGAGCAGGGAGGGAGGGGGAAGAAGAGGAGGAGGAGTATCTTAAAGAAACAGATCGGGGGAAAAAGAGGGGACTGTGAATAATTGCTTTTTCATCCCCGGCTTACGGGGAACAAATTGAATATCCGGTGCGCGGGATGAAAGTCACCATTTAAGCAGATATTTGCCAGCGCGCCGCCCGACTTGAGTCATAATCATTGATTGCACAGGGCTGATTATTTCTGACTTTACTTGACGGAAGAGGCACTAAAAAAAGCTCCCGGGGAGTTGAACACCATGAGTGTTGTGGGTTTGTCCGCTCGAAAGCCTGCAGGACGGATATTATTAGTAGTATTAGTAGTATTTCAGTATCCAACGCCATGCTGTTTGCTTTGATTCATTCAGTAAAATCAGGTTCTGTGTTTTCTATCTCTCGCTGAAACGGTGCTCCAGGAATAAACGTGTCCGGAGGCTCGCTCCTCTCTGAACGACTCGTAAACGTCTCTTCATTGTCAGCTGTTTTTCTTTCGTCAATAATCAGACGATCGGTCCACAGATGGGAGGACGGATTGGAAGAAGTAGGCGCTGATGATTGCAAATGAGAATTCAGTAACAAAGAATCCAATCTGGAGAAAAACAACACACAGATTACACTCTGCTGTTGTTGTTGTTGTTGTTGTTTCTTCTTCTTCTTCTTCTACTTTCACTACTTCTACTACTATTACTACTTCTTCTACTACTACTTCCACTATTACTTCTTCTTCTACTACTACTTCTTCTTCTTCTCCTTTCTTCTTCTACTATTACTTCTTCTACTACTTCTTCTCCTCCTTCTTACTACTACTACTACTACTACTTCTTCTTTTCATTCTTCTTCTCCTTCCTCCTCCTTCTTCTTCTTCTACTTCTTCTTCTACTACTACTACTACTACTACTTCCACTATTATTTCTTCTTCTACTACTACTTCTTCTTCTCCTTCCATCTTCTACTTCTCCTTTCTTCTTCTACTATTACTTCTACTACTTCTTCTCCTCCTTCCTCCTCCTCCTCCTACTACTACTACTACTACTACTGCTACTACTACTTCTTGTTCTTGTTGTTGTTGTTGTTCTTCTTCTCCTCCTTTGTTCTTTTTCTACTACTACTACTACTACTACTACTACTACTACTTCTTCTCATTCTTCTTCTCCTTCCTCCTCCTTCTTCCTCTCCTTCCATCCCAGTGTTTCTCGTGTGGCGTCTTTTAGCTTTGACGCGTAGCTATTACAGCGGGAAATGGTCCCATTCCAGTTTGTCTTTTTTATTATATATAATACTAATAGCGGCGGGGAGGGCATGAAGGTTTCCCTCTCTCTCTGTCCTCCCTCCGGCAAAGTAGCCATGTCACATCTGTCCGTCTGTTCAAGAGAGAGAGAGAGACTGGTTTAATAGCGGTGCTGGACCGGCGTTTGATTGTCAATAAAAAAAAAAAAAGAAATAGACGGCGTTTTTGAAGTGGGTCTTTTTCATTTTCATTCATTCCCGCTGATGGCTTTGACAATGTGGCTATCTGCATGTAATTGCGCTGCCAAAGAGCCGCGCCTGCTCGCCGCCGTGCGCGAGGGCCCAGCCGTGTCAACATGAAACATAAACATTGTGCTCTTCGTTGCGCCGCCGCTTTCGTTGCTCTCTCTCGGGCACAGCCGGGGTCCGCTGCGCCTTCTCGCCGTCCTCCCATCTGATGCAGCCCACTCGAGGCCCCGGCTTGTGTAAAACGGGTTCAGCTCGGTCACAGACTAACTAAAGGCGTGCATTGTGTGGGATTGTGTGCTCGTGATTAGTTGCACAGTACAATGAAGAAGAATTTTTGTTGTTTTGTATGCATGCTCTTGCTTTCGGCCAACAGTATTAGTCTGTGATCTGCTCAGAAGGAATATTTATCTCTAAAAGTAAAGCATGAATGGATCCAAAAGGACATATTTAGTAGCTATGAAATGTGACTTGTAGTCTTTCTGATGCTAACATCAGCATCGGTAGCCACTTGGCACATTTCATAGCTACTAAATATGTCTTTTAAATATGTCAAGAGGCTCCTGATGCTAACGTTAGCATCAGAAAGATCTCAGTAGCTACGAAATGTAACATTTGATCTTTGTGGTGCTAACGTTAGCATCGGTAGCCTCTCGACATATTTAAAGGACATGTTTAGTAGCTAAGAAACGTGACATTGGATCTTTGTGGTGCTAACATTAGCATCGGTAGCCTATCGACATATTTAAAGGACATGTTTAGTAGCTAAGAAACGTCACATTGGATCTTTGTGGTGCTAACGTTAGCATCGGTAGACTCTTGGATGAAACTATGTCATGTAATCTTACAACACTTAAGGTTTTCATTTATTTACTTTTACGGGAAGAATAGAAAGGAACCATCCGTCTGACATTTGGGCTGATAGAAACATCGTGTAGCTGCCAGAGGGAATACAAAACGATGAGGACGTTGTTAGTTCGTAGCCCTCTAAGTCGGGGTGTAAGTATTGGAACTATTATCTAACAAACGTTCCTCTCTGGACAGTTTGGCGTCTTACGTTTGCTTTCAATCACCAGCGAAACCACATAATTGATAATGAATATAATAAAAGGAAGCTCACGCTAACAGGTTTCAGCACCATCACCCACAAAAACACGAACCCTGAGTGGTTTCTGGGTATTTTTCTTGCCTTTTTTACTGGCCATGGTCTCGTTTTTCATGCATTTGTCCTCTCTGCTCTGTGTGTGTATTCAACCTTCAGTTCAGTCGCAGTGTTTATCCTCGTGATCGAACACATATATAAATATATACAAATCATGTTTTTTTCTTACAGGATTCAGTTAGAGCCGCCGTTTTTTAATTTTTAAAAAAAAGAAACATAACATAAAATATCACAATTTTATCCTCAGACGTGGTTTTTCTCGTCACGTTCGTTTAAGGGCCGTCGGATATTTTTATTATTATTAATCGGATAGTTTCAATAACCGCTTTTTAATTTGAGCAGCCGTCTTTTTAATTAAAGAAAGCACGGCTTCTCAAACCCTGCAGGCGGGTCGCGGGGTTCAGCGCTGCTTGTTTTGTCTGAAAACATGTTCTCATAATGCGCCGACCGGCTGAAACGCTTAGTCGGCATGTTGTTTAAACACACACACACACACACACACACAAACACACACACGGCACTACACGTGTAAAGGACATCACATCGATTAACCTTTTATTTCCCTCGAGCTTTTCACTCTCGGTGTAACCGTAGCTGGTCGATAAACTAGTCCTTTCCAGAAGCTAATCCTAACTATTCCTATTATTCTTTTTGACTTGTTTGAGAAAACTTCTAAATGATTGCGGCTGTGTGTGTGTGTGTGTGTGTTTGGAGGTTATTTGTGTTTCTTACCTGGTGATATGGGATCTGTTGGCGCTGTTTTTTATAAAACAGTATATTCATTCCCGAAGCCTACTTAGCAAACATTGTATTTCTCTCATGCATTTCTCTTTTATTGAATAGAATCTTTATTATTTATGAACTTTCTTTCTCCCCAAAGCCCCTGAAAGTGGAGGAGTAAAAGGCGTCCTCGTCATCTTCACGTTTCTCATTATTCCCGCCGTGACCTTGAGCGGCAAATAGCTGCATTTTAGTCACACAAAGGTGCATTATGGGCCGGTGTTGGCAGAGCGGGGGGATTTAATGTGAGTTAATCTGGTGTGGATGGTGAGGATAAACCCAGGTGGGTTGGATTCTTATCTCTAAAAAAAGAGAGAAAGAGCTTTTAAATAGTTGAAATTCATCCTGATCCCGGGTTTGTGAAGCTGAAGCCGACGTCAATATTTGGGGGAATCGATGTTTATATGAGCTGTAAGTATTTATTTCTTAACAAACGATCTTAATATCGGATCCTTTTTTTTTAGTTTTTATCATTATTTCCGTTTCCAGTTAAAAGATGAACGTCCGGCTTTGCTTCCTGGTCCGTCGTCGGGCAGAAAGTAAATTTAAGAAGTGTTTTAGATTATTAAAGCGGTGACTACATTATGGTCTGCATCTCAAAAGCTCCTTATTGATTCAACACAACCTCCTTTTTTTTATTTTATTTATTGATCTTTTCGCCCTTAAGGGAACACAGTTTTATTCCTCGGTTTGTTTTGTTTATATCTTAACTTCTTATTTCATGTATTTGCTCTCAGATGCTGCTGCTAAAAAAAAAAGCACTCTTGCACATTTTTAAGTCGCACGCTACTATTCCAGACACAATATCAGGGGATCGGGGGTTATTAATGCATTACATCGCAGTCAATAAGAGGCCGCTCGGCTACCAAATAGCCGGGAATGTGCTAAAGCCGACCATTAAGGATGGGTTGTCAACCCCCAGCAGGGTTTTTTTTCCCGCCACGAGGGATGAGCATTTCATTTTAATGCGCTGCGACCACGGTAATGTGATTTGTCATGATCGTCCCTGACCCTTATAACACCATCTATATTACATTACCTGTGTGACCGAGTGCTCTCCGCCAGCCACATCGTTTGCAGCTGAAATCTTCTTCTTCTTCTTTCTTTTTTTTTTTTATCTCCTGCAAATCCCCGTCCACTCGTGTCGCGTCCCCTCTCCTCCTCCAGATTAAAGGCATTCACGGTAACAAGCCGAGCCGATTCATTTATAATGCATCCTTTTACAAGTATTGAGGGAGGGAAAGAAAGAAGGTAAAACAGGAAGAAGGGAGTGAATTGTTCTCTTGGAGGCAGATTTTTTTTTTTTAAGCCTTAATAGAGTCCCTGGTGACGGTGACTGGGGCTTCAAATCTCTCTCACTGCCTGCAAACCCTTTTCTCTCTCACTTACTACTGAGGATGGCTCTTCATATGCACACACACACACACACACACACTCGGTGATCAAAGAGGAAGGCCCTGCGCTGCATCGCAGTAACCTTCAGTCTGCATGTTTGTGATTGTTTTTCCTGTTTTATACATTTTGTGGTGACATAATCGCAGCGTTAGTTGTTTGTGTTTTTGGGGGAGGAGGTGGAATATGTGTGAAGGCACCATGACATTTTGACTAATGATGTTTTTTAAGAGCAACTCGACACCGATGGAAACTCTTCTTCTTCTTCTTTTTTTTTTTACAATGTGTGTTGCGTAACCCTCAGAATCCATGCGAGGCCGATGCAGAAAGTCCTCCACCTCGCCAGAACAATCGGCGGGCCGGGGCTCAAATTGGCGTCCCGGGAGCGGCGCGAATAGTTTGAAAAATGCAGCAGGCGAGACCCACCGGGGGACTTTATTATCTCCCGGTGATCCTGATGCCGTTCTGCAGAGGTAGAGGGAATCCACGGCGGCGCATGGAGGGTAGACCGCGTGACTGGAATGGATAAAGTGCGCCGCGTGAAGTTTAGACTCATTTTTAAGATCATTCGCACACCCGATACGCTGCGATCTTGTCGTTGTTGTCGATTTTTTTACATTTTTTTTTTAGAATTGATCAGACGTGAGAGCTTAAACCCGACATCGCGTCGCAGTGCATGCTGGGAAAATAACTCCGCCAGTCGTTAATCTGCTGGGCTCCCCGCCGCCGCCGTGTCTCCGCTTGTGGTCTTTAAGATACACGGGGATAGATAGAGATGTGAGTAAAGATGGAGAGACGGGGGGGGGAGAGATGGAACGAGGTGTTTAGGGGGAGGAGGGGGGGAGGAGTTAAATGGTCCATGTCAGTAGCCGTCTTTAACACATAGGATTACTGCCCTTTTGTGTCCAGTGAGCTCACTCAATCAGTGAGTCCATGTAACACACACTCAATCTCACACACACGCACGCACACACATGCACACACACTCTGTCGCAGCCACCCTGATCAAGCTGACAGGGGCTGCTGGGAAGTACATCGCCGCAATCAACTAGCCAACAGTGAGGAGGAGAATAACACCGAGGCGACAAAGAGAGAGGCTGTAAAGGGAGGAAAATGCGAGGAAGAAGAGGAGGAAGAAGAGGAGGAGGAGGAGGAGAAGTGTTGTTGAGGCAGAGGCGAGGAGAGCCTTCTATAAAACATAGAAAGAGGCAGGAAGTGAGACAATGCACTATTAAATAGTGAAATGCACTTAAAGGAGGAGACGGCGGCGTAATGAAACACAGAATGAAGAGCGGCGGCGGCGGCGGCGCGATGAAAAGAAGGTCAGAGAAGTGTTCCAGAGACTTCTTTCTTCACGTTGTTGCGCATATGTGAGATGGGTCGTAATGACGCTAATTAAAGCTTTTATGCCCGCGTGGTTAACGCGGGCATCGCGCCTCCTTTTCATGAGCCCTCGTGGTCGGGCTGAAACCGGAGAAGTCCCTCGACGTTGGACTTAGAGTTACCTTTTTGATATAAGAAGAATCCAATAAAATATCCTCGCGGCGGAGCGGCCGCGCCGACGCTCCATCACTTTGGATGGATTCTGAATATTAGAGGAAGTCCTATGCAGACTTTATTTGTCGAGGGACCTCCGGTTATTGGAGGCCTGGTGGAGGGTTCTCGTGTCGGAGGCGTTGTCTGCGCTCAAGCTCATGAGCGCCGGCTGGAAGTCGGACCGAGAGAACCGCTCTCTGTGACGGATCAGTTACCACCCAACATCTCCAATTGTTAACATTTATAACTAATGAATCGTAAATATCCTCCGTCAATTGACTCAACACCAACCTCAGTAGCCCTCGCACTGCTTTAGTTGTCTAGTTAGTTATTGTACATACTTATAAAACCTTCATATACACTGCAAATACTTTGCTTTTTATTTATTCTTTCATTTCCTAAAATGAGAATCCCTACTTTTTTTGTATAAATTGAGTGATTTGCATTTCTGATGTTTTTATATACCTTCTTGTGTCTGTCTGTCTGTCTGTCTATCTATATCTAAATGTATCCATCTCTAAATTTATCTATCTTTCTATATCTTGATGTATCCATCTATATCTAAATGTATCTATATCTTAAAGTATCTATCTATATCTTAATGTATCTTTATCTAAATGTTGAGATGTCGGTCTCAGGATAATGTGTCTAATCCCGTGAAGCGAGTCGTTCCTCACTGAGTCTCTGCTGGTGTTTTTTTTTTTTTTTACCGGCTTTGTTAAGTGTGTTTTCTGTGATGCAAATAAACACAGCGATGCAGGCCTCTGACGGGCGCTAATAATCTCCCCCGCCGCCCGCCGCCCGTTCCTCTCGCTGTCAGCGGGGGGGGGAAATGGATGAACGGTTACGCAACGTTAACCACAGTTTGGCCCGGCGGTCGTCCTCAGAGACCCGTCCGTCGTCTTCGTGAAACCGCTCACAGCGTGGACGCCTTGTGCTCTCGCTCATGTTCATTTTAGGAATTTAACTTTGGGGGGAAAAAAAAGTTTCCACACCGGTCCCGGTGGATCCGAAAAGGGGTGCGGCCTCGTGTTTTAAAATTCCCTCCATTAGAACAAACTAAAAAGTGAAGCGTTTGCTCTCAAAGTCAAATTTGTGGCCAAAGTTTCTGCTTCTCCGAAAAGTTTTGTTGCCGGTTTTCTTTAATCAAGACAACTGTTCTGTCGTTTCAACAGAAATCCCGGTCGGAAGGAGTTTAGTGATTAAAACGGCGCGAACCCTTCTTCCTTTTTTTTTTTTGCCCGCTGTAATTATCACTCAGACGCTGCGTTGATGAGAGGCTCTGACAAACATCCAGGTTTTATTAATCTTGACATTGCCTCGGTTGTGTGTGTGTGTGTGTGTGTGTGTGTGTGTGTGTGTGTGTGTGTGTGTGTGTGTGTGTGTGTGTGTGTGTGTGTGTTTAACACTGTGGCCGCCGCCTCTCACACACACACACATACAGAGACACACACACACACACACACGACTGCCAGTTGCTCTATTTGCCTTTGCGTCAGTGATGGCAACTTTAATTATTGTGCCGTTGCCGTCTCAGTCTATGCATCCTGATGAGCGCCGTGTTTGAATAGACACACACACACACACACACACACACACACACACACACACACACACACACACACACACACAGGCTTTGACTTGGGCAAAATGTGAGAAACGGGTCAATTAAAAGGGCCTTTGACTGTCCAGAATGTTTTAATTAAAGTAGCAGTGAAATGTAAACTTGGTTCTAATTATGATTAGCCTAAATTAGCTGTCACTCTGATCTTAATTGCTTCTGAATAGAGCTGACCTTCAGCGGCACCATCAGCGGCCGGGCTGGTGCGGCCAGTTTTACCATCGTCTCTCCATGCATGTTTAGGATATCATCATTATTATTATTATTAAGATATGAATCTGTGTTTTGTCCGTAATGTATTTGTGTGTGTGTGTGTGTGTCCTCATCAGGCTCTACTGGACTCGGCGGTGGTGAAGAGCGAGGGCTACAGCGTGGAGCAGCTGGAGAGGCTGTACTCGCTGCTCAGCCAGTGCATCTACAGACACCGCAGAGAGTACGACAAGACCCAGCTACTGGAGGTGAGCGTGAACCCATCGGCAGGAAATATGAACAATAATCAGGGGAAGAAATCGTAATCGGCAGCTTGAAAAGAAAAATTTCCAAATCGGCGTTTCTCAGTGCGAACGGAGCCGTGCGGTCGGTGCCTACGTATACCAGCATGCATTGGGGCACAAGCTTCTGACGCCCGTACGGTCAGCCGCGAACGGACCGACAGCGCAGCCTCACCGCCGCATTTATTTGGTCTCATCGTATTCTATATTTAAATGCCATACTATACTGTGACTTTTAAGACGTTTTATATATTATTTTTTTATATAGATAGATATTTATATAGATATTATTTATTTATATTTTATATTTTCTTTTTATGACCTAAAAAAAAAAATATATATTTTATATATTTATATTGTGTGTGTATATATATTTAATATATATGTAATATCTTTTAAATTTATAGATATATTTATATATAAATGTTTTTTATATATATATTTAAAAAAATATTTGAATATAATATTTAAATATATTTAAATATATTTTATATTTAAACATTTTAGGTCATAAAAAGAAAATAATATATATAGTACGTCTTAAAAATCACAGTATAGTATGGCATTAAAATATCAATAAGTAGTATGCCATAGAAATGTCATAGTGAAGTATGCAAGAAAAAAAGTGTGGACAGAGTCAGCCGGGAATCGAACTGGGGACTCTCTCCGCCGAGGGCGTTTCCGTACCGCTCTGCCTTCGTCTTTTTTCTCCATCCCCCAGTTTTTCGTTTCGTGAACTCTCCTGACAGTGTTCCCATACAGAAAAAAAGCTGCTGTATATTTTCCCAGAATCCCATCTGGTCACCTGCCTCCACCTCCTCCACCTCCACCTCCGCATGTCAGCGCCGGAGTGGCAGCGTCCTCGGCGCCGGCAGCCGGAGCCGGCTGTCGGGCTTGTCAGGGAGGAGGCAGCGCGCCGTCGGCCAGGTGGTGCCGGCTGCTGCGGGAGGGCAGGGCTCGCACCGCCGGCCTAAATTGGTGTTTCCAGAAGCAGAAATGTCAGCTCGCTTTGGCACGTGTTTGGTTTTTTTTTTTGCCCGCGCTTTCCAACACACGCATCTGGACTCGGCGGCGGGTCGTCTCCTCCTTCCTCCCCCAACAAACATGCGCACACCCCCGTCCGCCTGCTTGATACTCAGTATGGCGGCTCAAGCCGTGCCCACTTAATGTTGCAGCGCTCGTGTTTGTGTCTGCGGCGTAGAGACGGGTGAAATGGAGCGTGTCCGTACATTTGTCTCCTTTTACTCGTCCTTCCTCCCTCCCTCCTTCCCTCCTTCCCTCGCCCTCCTCTGGGCTCGGCCTGTCTCGGCCTTCCAGAAGAGCTGACCTTTCAGCAGATGGAGTGGGCTGCACCCCGCTTCCAGTTTAAAGCCGGAGGGACCGGCTCCGCCCGCTTGGTACACAATAACACGCCAACTACGTTCCCCGTCTACAAATTGGCGCTCGCGTTGCCCGAGACACGGTAATGCAATTTTTTTTGCCCGAGCCTCAGACGGCAATTTAAGACTTTGTAAAGAGAACCTTTGACCTTTTCTTTTTTTTTGTGCACATGCCCGCGGTCGAAGCAGCCGGACGTCACGAGGTCGGCCGCTTCTCGCGCCGCTCTGCTTCGTGTTCGATGCTGAAGATTTTCGTCCGGCAATTATTGAACACTCCTAGTTAGAGCTGTCGGAGGAGGACGCAAGACAAGGATGCTCCTTGAATATTTACGCTATCGACGTAATCCCGACGGATTATGAACGCTAGGAAGAAGAAGAAAGTTACACTTTGACATTTCTTTTAACATATTTATTGATAAATAAGACACAAAGGACCAGGCTGATGTCATCGTTACAGATCTAAAAGGGTTGAAGCAACATCTGAGGTTGCAGAGCGCAACATTGTTTCTAAAAACGCGTTGCTGATTGTAAACATGTAGCCGACGAGACTTCATGACTCGTGAAGCTACACTGTTTCTTTTTAAAAATGTAGCCTTGTGTTTGACACGCGTGAAGCTATTTGTAGCCCGTGTGCTCTTCATGGTATGAATGTTAAACATCTGGCTGTGACGTCAGGCGAGGGGCTTCTTTTGAGGCCTCCTCACGACGTTTTGTTGTTGTTGTTGTCGTCGCGTGAAGACAAAACAAGAATCCTCAGGCGGAGACATCAGAGTCAACGCAGCCCGAGCCTCATCATTGTGAGAAAACGCTCCTCCATCCAGGTGTATTACACGCCATTGTTCTCCATCAACTCTCACTTTTTCTTTTCTGTGTGGAGAAGAAGAAAACGCACAATGTTGTTGTTTTCACTTTCTAACACACACACACAGAGTGCGGAGGATCCCCGGTTCTCTCAAGGGGGGTTTGTCGGAAATTTGATCTGGGAAATGGAGTCTGAATCGGTAACCGAGGTGGAAGCGGAGACGACCGGTTCAAAGGAAGAAACACCGACAAAAAGTAATTTACGACACCTTTGTCGCGAATTGATGACATCTGGACGTCGACTCCGGATGTTCTTTGAACACGTTGATGGCCCCGCTGGGAAATTAACTTCCTAAATCTACAATTCTGCCAAGTTGTGTGTGAGAGAGTGTGTGTGTGTGTGTGTGTGTGTGAGTGAGAGTGTGTGTTGGGCGACGAGAGTTCAATACCTGCCCTCTTGTTGGATCGTCTGCTGGAGTTTTAAGGGGGAAGAGACTCGAGATCACACACGGTGAAGGCGTCGAGGCAGCAAAGAGTGTGTGTGTGTCTGTGTGTGTGTGTGTGTGTGTGTGTGTGTGTGTCTGTGTGTGTGTGTGTGTGTGTGCACACAGTCTAAATCTGGGCTGAGATTCACAGCTCGTGTGACCTGGTGTTGATGGTTTAGGGAGGCGTACTTCATGATAGTGTTAAACAGATGTAATAACCGGAGTTGGGTCAGTAGTGAGAGTAACATGCAGAGCAGCTTCAGTCATGTGACCTTTTTTTATTTTTGTATCCGCCAGAATAAATTAAGCTAACGTGCGGTACGGCTTTCTTCCCCGCGAACAGCTGGCCACCTCTTTAGTTTTTAATTAACGGGCTTTGACGGCACTTGAAAAGCGCCGTCGTGGCCGTGAGCGCGTCGGTGTTTTATGAGGTTATCGTGTGAATTAAAGGTGTTTTTTTGTTTTATTTTTACGGCCCGTAAAGAAGTCAACGAGCGAGGTCGACTTCAGGAGCCGTTTGAGACGACCGGTACGATAACGCTGAGAATGTTTTAACCCGGAGAATTTAAAACCCGGTGGTTGTTTTCATGGAGCGGTTAAATTTCACTTCAGGGTTTATGTTCATAGTCTGGACGTTATGCTCAGAGCAACAGGAAGTAAAGTGACAGGTACAGAAGTGTTGATACAACAGCAGAAGAAGAAATATCTCCATACAGAATTTATATATATATAACTAACAAAAAAAGTTTTAAAAAAACATACAAATGAAAAAATATATGTATATATTGACAAAAAATATTGACAAAAATAAGTTTAAAAAAGACAAATATTTTGTATATATATTTAAAAATGTTTATTTTCTCAATATGTGTATATATATATATCTCTAAAATAATATAAACTAGTTTTAGTGTTAATACAAGACTAAGAAAAACTATTTATTTACAACATCTCACATAAATGTCTGCTTGGCTAGCAGCAGCTTCTCGCGTGAGGCCGTCGGCTCGTTCTCGTGAGATTCAGCCGTCTCCAGTCGACTTTTCCTCCACAAAACTTTACAATAAAAACAGCTTTTTTTTCCTTGTAGATTTTCAGGAATCGGTTCCGTGGCGTCTGTCGCTCTGCGTCAGCCGCTCGGATGAGAACACACACACACACACACACACACGGCGCAACATCTTCCAGGCATTAATCACGGTCTGCCGCCGGCGAGCGTCCGCCTCTCTTCCTGCGGCTCGGTTCAGATTCAGTCAGCGTCAAACTCCGCCGTCTCGCCGCGGCGCTTCACCTCGTTCATCACGCCGAGCGCTGCCGTTTGTTGTGGGAGGTTTCCAAGTAACATTGAAACCACGGCGCACAGATGCTTTATGCACACATCAGAGTTTACAGTTACTAAACAATGTGTGTGTGTGTGTGTGTTGCAGGAGATGGAGGGCAGAATCCAGCATTTTGATACATTCCTGTGAGACGGAGAGAAAAATACCTTATCAGGTAGATCCTGAACAGCGTGGGACCACAAAGACACACAAACTGAGTGAGCGAGAGCGGAGGAGCTTCAACGTCCAGCGCTCGACACGAGAAACACACACATATAAACACACACACACGCAGCGCTCTGTTCTTGCTGAGCGGCGACACAACGAGGACGACGTTGAGGACAGAGACATTCAATGGTGCTATCGTCTCAGGAACCTGGCCACGGATCCAGACCCCTTCTACACAAACCAAACTCCAGGAGGTGTGTCAGTCTCACACACACAGACACACACACACACACACACACTACCGGTGACGGGCGACCCTGGTGCTACTCGGGTGCTATCCTAAACTTTCATCCATGCTGCTCTTTGGGACTACTTACTTAACTCGGATGACTTGCAAAACCAACAGATATGATGTCATATCGCAACCTGGCCCGCCTCGCCGTGCACACACACACACACACACACACCCTGACACTTGGGTATGCATGTATTTTATACACACACACTCGCTCGCCCAGATCCTCACCAGCAGAAGCGTGAATGCGGAGTGCCGCGAGGAGACGAGGACGGTATAATGTTTCCGAACCACCGAGCCGCGTCGCCTCCTCGCCTCCTCACCTCCTCCCTCCTCCCCTCCCCCCTCCAGTGTGTGCGGCGCCATCTTTTCTGCCGTCTTTGCTACTTGATTATAATTCAATATCTGAGCCGCCGTCAAAAGGACCCTCACCCGGAACAATAGTTTACAAAGAAGTTTGGTTGTTTTTTTTTTTCCCCTCGCAAATTCGACCGCGAGCGATCGTGTCCTCGTCATCACAGCCGTTGGCTCCGCCCCCTCCCTCCTCCTCTTCCTCACTGATTTTGCCATCGACACCCCGGCTGAGAGGAACTGGAAGCAGTCTGAATTTAAAAGGCGTCTAGAGTTTGCACTGCCTCGTGTGTGCCTTATTTAAAAACTAAAATAAATACATAAATTAAAAAAAATCATATGAAACTGAAATATTTAGCAGGAATTTTTTTTTCAATTATTATTTTCTTGTGACCATGAACCGGCTCCCAGTTGATGTGGGTATCGAACCACCGAGGTCAGTGATGCATTTCAATGCCGTACGTCCCCAAACTTCAGCCCAGAAACGCCTCAAATTGACATTTTGAAAAACCCGAGTGCGAGTTCCAGCAGACGACCTCGCGTCCGGCCAGAAACGTCCAAAGCACTTGAAATGTCGTTTAAATGCGTGCGCGTCCTGTTAAAGAGCCCACACACACACACTTGTTGAAAGAAAGAGGTCGACAACACGACAACACCAGCTTCTCCTTCAGTTTTCATATGCAACAGAATCTGAATAATGACCCCTGAAGTAAACGGTGCTGACGCGACGTTACAACTATGAACACGTCCGACCAGACGCTCACAACAACCTGTGATATTTTGTGTATTTGATACTTCTTTTTTTTACACTTTCCTTTCTTTTTATAATATGAAATGCATTTTGCTCGCGTTGAGCTCTTCTGCATGAGTTTGTGACTCCATAATGAACAAGGCCATTCTAGGCAGTGCCCTCAGTCAGGTGTACAAAGCATTAACATGGGTTTATTTTGACTTTTGTTCCTTTTCAAATCGTGTGCGTTTGTGTGCGTGTGTACCGACTTTATAGATTTTATTAAATCAGTTTTTCTCGGAAGCTTCGCTGCGGCGAAAGCAGGAATTTACAGCGTTTTACGGCGCTTCTCGGAGAGCTGCCGCAGACTTGAGGAGTCCCTCGTTCCCTCCCTTCCTTCACTCTTCTGTCAAAACCCTCAAACACCTGTTGGTGCATCTGACCCCCAGCTCACCTTTGCCTTTTTTCTTTTAGTTTTTCTCAGTCTCCGAGGTGAAGCGCGGCGCCCGTATGCAAACCGCTCAGCACCTGGACGACTGCAGAGAGAGAGAAACCAACGCTACCTCAGCTTAATTTATTTTAAAATCCGAAAACTGTTTACTGGGTACAAAATAAATAAATAATCACCAACAGTATTCCCTCCCCCCCTCCGCTGAAGTACTGTTGCGTCATCGCAGTACCACCAGAAGGTACCACCGGGTCGCGAACCAAGAGTTTAGTTTCATTTCTCTCCGATTGTTCCGCGTGTTTGCGTTTGAGCCAGATGATTGCATAAGTTTTATAAATCATACTTCATGAGCTGTGTGTTGTAAACTTTTAATTTTCTTAATTCCTAGGATAGAGAACCCTCCTTTCCTTTTCACAACCTTTTAATCACCTATATTTCAAATTCAGCTTTTTTTTTTGTCGTGTGCAGATTTTCATCTCATGATTCAGATTATTTATTATTAAACACGTTTTTTTTTTTACACTATAAACACTCAGTCAGTCTTTTTGTACGTTTTTTTTTAATTCAAAAACCGGGAAGCGTCCGTTTTGAACGATTTGGCTGAATTGTGTAGCGTTTGTGTAGCAGGTTTGTTCTTTTGAGGGGGCTCAAAGGGTTTACAGGTCTCTCAGGTTCAACACGCCCTTTCAACTGGTTTCTATTTATTGAATTGTTTTCTTTCCTTTTCTGTGATTGTGGCATACTGGAAGAGACTGAACGCTTCATCCCAGGAAAAGACGACGTTCTCTCTGCCAAAAGTTATTTTTAATGAAATCAGTAAAAACGCATATGGAAAAAAAAAATATGGGTAGTTAAATGTCATACATTGCAATCTTCCTTTCTTATTATAATAAAAAAATTGTAGCCAGTTTGGGACTAACAACCAATTTTTGTCTGGTAGTTGAGACTACTTAGTCCAGTATGCAGAGGGAACCGGTTCAATCCGCCCCGAACCACTTTGTTCTGACCCGTTTGTTTTGTTTTTCCACAGTTTAAACTTTAGAGACTTTTCCCTTCGTCGGTTCTGTTCGTTTGTGACTTTAACACACATGTTCACATTGTTACTTTTAGTGTAAGTTATATTTGAAATGAAACATTTACTGTATTTCTCAAATAAACTGCTGTGATATACTTGAATAAAAAGGTGCAAACTGTATGTTTTGTGTTGTTTTCTTGCAGAGAATAAAGATGAACACACACATTTGAAGCCTGAAAACACACACACTGTAAAATAACGACGTGACAACGTGTTCTGGTATATGTATTAGGTTTCAATAATAATTGGTAATTTCTCCTTTTTGGGTTTACAGATTTACAGACATACCATTTTCAATCCAACCTATCAAGTTTTTTTTTTTTTTTTTCTAAAAACATTTATACAGAATTTGCCTTCAGGTTTTGTTTTTTTAAAATATACATATTTCCTTCCTGTATTTACAGAAGAGCAAAAAACCCCCGAAAAAAAGTCCTTTGAGGGTTTTGCAATGAAACGCGTTGTAGAAAAGAAAAAGGTGGAAACCGGATGAGACAACGCAGCAGGTAAACAGGGAACAGGTGATTATTGTGCTTTGTTCTGTCCTCTGGTCAGAAGGAGGGATGCTCTCTCTCTTTCGCTCTGTGCATGTGGTGCTCCCTCGTCCCAGAGAGAGAGAGAAACAGGAACAAAGAAAACACTTTTCCTTCTTTTCAAACCTGAACCAGATTCCTCCGTTTAGACGTCGTTAACGGAAACTGGATTACAGAGTTCAGCCTCCTGAGGAGAGAGAGAGGGAGGGAGGGGAGGAAGGAGGGAGGAAGAGAGGGGAGAGGGCTGAAGGAGACAGGGAGGAAGGAGAGAGAGAGGGAAAACGAGAAAGGGAAGGAGAGGGAGACAAAGAGGGAGGGAAGGACAGAGGGTGAGAAAGGGAGAGGGAAGAAGGTAGAGAGGAAAGGAGAAAGAGGGAAGAAGGAAGCAAGGGAGAGAAAGTGGGAGAGAGGCAGAGGAGAGAGGGAAGGAGAAGGAAGGAGAGGGAGACAGAGAGGAAAGGAGGAAGAGAGAGGGAAGAATGAAGCGAGGGAGAGAGGAACTCCTCATGTACGGACGGAGAGCAGCTCTCTTGGTGGAATCCTCGTCTTCACTTTTTCTCACAGCCGAACACGAGGGACGAACATCTGGATCTGTGACGCCTTCTGAGTCCCAGAGGAGTGAAATAAAAACGCGTCGAGGTCACAGATCTGGAAACAAAGACCGAACTGAAACATCGATGGCTTTAAAAAACTAAAAAAAACTAAAAAAAAAACGAGGACTTTAGTAATTCACGACGCGGCCCTGTGCCTGTTGGATGAGAGGATGCGCTACCACCATGACACACACACACACACACAGTACTGGAGGTGAGGTCAGCTGACATGGCCGAGGAGTTGAACATGAGTACATTCTGCACGGGGCTTTGTTTGTTTGTTTTTCTAGTAACGGAGAGAGAGAGGATGGATCGCTGGCGTCAAAAAGTTCCAGAGCCGCGACTCGGCCTTGAAGCTGCCGTCGCACATCGTCCCGCCGCCCCGGAGCTCAGCCGGCGCGTTTGTTTTTTCACCGCTGCCGACCCCCCCGAGTGCCCCACGGGTGTGTCCGAGGCTCCGGGGGTTCGATGCCCGCCGCCCTCAGCCGCTCTGGATGTACTTCTTGATGACCACGCAGCCGTGTCTGAAGAGCGGGCAGGGCAGCGACTGCAGCAGCGTCCACGTGTTGGCGCTGGGGTCGAAGGTCTCCATGTTGCCGAGCGCCGGGCCCTCGCTGCTCACGATGCCGCCCGTGGCGAAGATCTTCCCGTCCACGATCACGGCGCTGCCGAGGGGAGGGAGGACACAGGGAGGGAGTTTAGTTAACGCCGCCTTTTAAAAAGACAGAATCCTTAACGGAAGCATCATACTTTTGCTCTAAAGCCAAACAATTAACTCGTTATGTTGCGTGTTGTGCTAAGCTAAGCTAAGCTACTTCGCTACTATGTTTGACCCAACTATTATTGCTTTTTCAAAAGGGCAAACTTCTTCCAACATATGGTCATCCTTTTTTTTATTTTAACACATGATAGACTTCTATACAACCAGAGGAGTCGCCCCCTGGTGGTCAGGAGAGAGAATGCAGCTGTAACGCATGAAGCAGAGACTTCTATACAACCAGAGGAGTCGCCCCCTGGTGGTCAGGAGAGAGAATGCAGCTGTAACGCATGAAGCAGAGACTTCTATACAACCAGAGGAGTCGCCCCTGGTGGTCAGGAGAGAGAATGCAGCTGTAACGCATGAAGCAGAGACTTCTATACAACCAGAGGAGTCGCCCCTGGTGGTCAGGAGAGAGAATGCAGCTTTAAGACATGAAGCATAGACTTCTATACAACCAGAGGAGTCGCCCCCTGGTGGTCAGGAGAGAGAATGCAGCTTTAAGACATGAAGCAGAGACTTCTATACAACCAGAGGAGTCGCCCCTGCAGAGAGTGTAACTTTTAAGACAGTATTTGTCGACCTGAACCGGCTGATTCTATTCTTGTCGGTCTAGAAGTTCTTTGTGTTTTTTTTTCATATTCTACTTCAGCCGCTCGTTGTCTTCCAGCATCGAGCGACTGCAGCTCTCACGCTTCCCTCTGAAAGAACCGTCTGTTCAGAACAAGTTCTGATGAGATAATCATCGTCAGGAAGATAATTAGCTGGAAGCGGCTTCAGCTAATGTGACTGTGTGAGATACGCAGCGCTCGCAGCAGCAGACACGTTCCTCTTATTGTCTGTTGTAATCAAACGCACAAAGAGACGCTGCGGTGTGACGACACGACGTTTAACAACGACTTCAACTTTTAATGGCACGCAGCACCGACACCCTATAGAAGCTTTATGCGCTTTAACTTTAAGAACTACTGCACTATTACATTTTTATGCCACAAATCACTTTTTATGACATAAAATGTTTCTTTTTTAAATATATACAATGTTTCTTTTTTATGAAATATTTACAATGTTTCTTTTTTATGAAATATATACAATGTTTCTTTTTTATGAAATATATACAGTGTTTCTTTGACATTTGTATCCAAACCATACACACTTTTGTTACAACATACTATTCTATCTTCTATCTATCGTACTATATTGTGACTTATTTTATGAAATACTCATATATTCTTTACTGTGACTCATGACTTTAGTATGTACTGTACTAGGATTTTGTCATGGCTTAAAACTTTGTGGAAGTTTTTACATGTACAGATTGTCTTATTTTATGTTATCTTAAAGTCCTCTGAGTCTAATTTGTAACGTGTGATTCTGCTCCACACAAATTAAACTGAATGAAATACTACTTTTTATAACTCATTATTTTTGTCTATACTCCGTGAACTTGCTGATTGGCGCCTGAGATCGTTTTGGCATCGCTCACACAACAAGGCCACACACACACACACACACACACACACACACACACACACACACACACACACTATTACCTCTTGAGGGCGAGAGAGAAAACTAATGAAAAAGCAAATATCTCTACAAATGTTCTCGTTTGATATGAGAAACAGAAACAGGAGTTTGTGTGCAGGAAGGATTAAAAACTTGGGGCTGTAAGCTGATTAGGGCTTTGTACTCCTATTGGGGTTTGGAGAGATCTGCATTTACATAAGGTGCACACACACACACACACACACACACACACAACACTGTCGGGAATGTAACAGATTATTACATAAAGCCTAAATCTACTCGGAGAGCACCGCGCAGCTGATCTGAAAACGGAGAGAGCAAAAGGCGCTCTGACTGATAAACAGAGGAGGGGAGGAAGGGAGGAGGAGGAAGGGAGGAGGAAGGAGGAGGAAGGGAGGAGGAAGGGAGGAGGAAGGGAGGCCCGGTCGCAGCGCTGGAGGACATCAGCGCTCCTGCAGGACGACCTGCTCGACCTCCTCTGAGTGTTGTGCGTTTCTATTTGGCGGCGATGTGCGTTTGTTGTCGCCTCCTTTTCCCTGCATCTCTCTCTCTCTCCCTCTCTCTCTCTCTCCCTCCCTCTCTCCCTCTCTCTCGTCAGACTTAGTTAAATGTAGCAGAACAGCCGCGTGCCGCTGCAGCTTGTCGATAACTCCGACAACGTGATTCATGCTACACGTTCTGCACATACGAGCTGCGTCTGTAATTGCGTCCCAAATGTATTTTGTGCATGTTGCTGCTGCTGCTTCTTAGATTATGTGAAAATAAGCGTGTGAGGGGTTCATTATCCTGCACGCTGCCTGATGTTAGGACGTGACGCTCCTGTTGTTCACGTCATTTATCTCCCTTTGTTAGCCGTTAGCCAGCCACGAGCAGCGCTAAAAAGTTGCAGCAGAAGGCCGCAGATTCCTACTTTTAATTATATTAAAGAACACAAACGTGCAAAAACAACACACAAAAACACAAATGACTCAGCATAAAATGAGTGTTTTGAAGGTCTGCTACGTCGATATCCCAACGCATGAGTCTCGTTTTTGTGACATGACGCTGCTGATTCAGCAAATTAGAAAGAATATATATTTAATATTTATATAGTCAACAGCCACATGGCTTTGTGTTAACTACATCACATGTTGACACTTTAGATGTAGAAGAAGGATGAGGAGAATATATATTTAATATATCTAGTGAACAGCCACGAGTCTTTGTTTTGGGTTTAATGACGACATCATCATCATCATCATCATCATCATCATCATCTCTCCTGCAGCTGCTACCTGTTCACACGCTGACAGATCTGCAACGTAACACTTTGAGGATGACGACGACGTCGAGCTGCTTTTCAAGAAGCTTCACACAGAACGATCTGCAGCTTTTCAAGCATCTCTCTCCCTCCCTCTCCCCCCCTCTCTCTCTCTCTCTCTCACCTGCAGAACTGCCGCGAGTGGTTCATGTTGGGCCCGGCCTTGATGTTGCCTTTGTCCGGGTCGTAGATGGTGGTGGCTCGAGCGTAGGCTCCTCCCAGGATGAAGATCAACCCGTTGAGACTCACTGCCGGGGCGTACTTGTTATCTAGAGAGAGAGAGAGAGAGAGAGAGAGAGAGAGAGAGAGAGAGAGAGAGATATTGTTAACATGTCGTTCCCTCGTGCAGGAGACATCAATCTGTTTGTTTCTTCTTGCAGAAATCATGATCAAACTTCTCATCACTTTACAGATGTTCTCAAGATCGCTTCAGGGGGAAAACACACATATGAAGGAACCGAGTCCATAAATCACACCGACTTTTTTATTGGGTTCTGCTGCGATATATAAATATATGTTTAGGGGCTCGGCCGCGATATAAAAGAGTTACCTGAGTCCCAATGATTCACAATTGCATTACGCCGCTCCGGCTCATGCACAGAGTCTCACTGAGCTCGAGTGCTGGAGGATGTGAACGAGTGAACGAGTGAACGCTGGGTAATTCAATCTGATACGGCGAGCGGCGACCGAGGACAACGCAGGCGAAACCAGCAAACCGCTGCGTGGGAAGAGGAAGAAGAGGAGGAGGAGGAGGAAGAGCGATTCAAACTTGAGGTCGTCTTGCAGCCAATTTACAAGCGGCGTGAATAATGCGGCGGCGCTCTGGCGTCCCCTCGTTAGGAGGAACGACGTGGCGCTTTAATGATGGCGGCGGCGTGCAGGGGAAGTGGCCTCCCGTCTTCTCCCTCGCCGCTGAGGGGAGGCGACATGTTTGATTAACAGGTCATCTCTAGAGCTGCTGCTGCTCGACGCTCTGGAGGAGCTGCGATGAGTTTCCAGCTGCAACAAGAGTCACATGACGAGAACCGGAGCAGGAAGAAGAGAACAAGCTTCATGAAAGATGCACCACGGGCGAGTTTGTGCTTTAGAGAGAGACGACAGCGTCCTCTGAACAATGTTAACGAAGCAGGTGAATACTGAGACTTTAGAGGAGGAGAAGAAGGATAAAGAAGAAGGAGAAGAAGGATGAGAAGAAGAAGAAGAAGAAGAAGAAGCTGCACATCTGATGCGTCCGCTTCAGTTTTCTAGAGGAACGGAGCTGCGAGCTGATTGGTCGTCCTCGCGCTGCCTGCCGTTTATTTTCTTCTCTTACCTTCTCATTGATATGCCGCCGCCGGTCTTTCCGAAGCATGCGTGTGTGTGTGTGTGTTAGCGTGTGTGTTAGCGTGTGTGTGCGCATGATGTTTTGTGTTCGGTCCCATAAACACAGAACACTCATTTCTCTCCGCTTGGCGCCCCGAGGCTGAATAATAACAGGATGCTCTCGACGGAGAAAAAAAAAAAAAAAAGAAGCTTTTCCTCCCCTCATGAAGCTCGGTGAGCCGGTTCCAGCACCTCCAGGTGAGCCTCCTCCTCGTTTAACTGACCTGCAGGTGAGCCTCCTCCTCGTTTAACTGACCTGCAGGTGAGCCTCCTCCTCGTTTAACTGACCTGCAGGTGAGCCCCCTCCTCGTTTAACTGACCTGCAGGTGAGCCTCCTCCTCCTCATTTAACTGACCTGCAGGTGAGCCTCCTCCTCCTCATTTAACTGACCTGCAGGTGAGCCTCCTCCTCATTTAACTGACCTGCAGGTGAGCCTCCTCCTCGTTTAACTGACCTGCAGGTGAGCCTCCTCCTCGTTTAACTGACCTGCAGGGAACCGCTTTTGGGGGTTTCCCAACATCTCTTTGCCTCTTTTCATCTGATGATGATGAGAACCAGGCGAAGAGCACGCTGAAGATTCCTTAAAATTCCTAGAGAAATCTCTTTTTTTTTGCGGTCTCGCTTCACATCCCCGGTGTTGGAAATGTCTGCTAAAAAGAAGCCACGACTGCATTTTCTACTTAAACATTTTTAAAAAAGTGGAGGAAACAAAAAGCGAAGTTTTAACACGACAACGAGGACGAGAGCTCGAGCGCTCACACGCTGATGAAACGGCTCAGTCACCGAGTCTGGAAAGCCCTCCGGCCGGGGTCAAGGACGGCAAACAAATGAACACACACACACATACACACAGGGTTGTGATGAAATGCGAAATGTGTCTAAACAAACACCTCTGCTGTTTCCCCCTCGCGTCCTTTTTTTTTTCATCTGATTTCTGCATCAACACAGAAGATATCTGATTCAATAAAAACCCTGAACGCGATAACACACACACACACACACACACACACACACAGCTAAATATGCTAGCAATACTGTACACTGTACAGATGGAGATAAGACTCACGAACGTCAGCCGTCGTCGCAAAGTTAGCAGCGACGTGGAAATGCGGTCGCGAAGAAGAGTAAATGAAATGGATTTGGTGGGACGTCCTCCTCAGAGATGAGGAAGATGAGGAAGAGGAGGAAATAGGACAACAGAAGCAGCGTCTCTTGCTGCCAGAGTCTCAGATAAGGTCACAACAAGGTAGTTGGAGCAGTGAAATGTTCTTTATCTTGTGGCGGGAGGAGGAGGAGAGCAGCGGTTTTAAAAATGGCGGAACGAAAAAACTGCAGGGGATGATTTTGATTTAATTAAGTGTGATGGAGAGAGGAGGTGTGGGTGGGTGGATGGACGGGTGGGGTTGGTTCCAATCAGGATGCTGTGAAAACACTCCAGCGTCACTTATAGGCAAGCTGTTGTTCTGCTCGTCTATTTCCCGATAAAGCGGTCTGGCCTCTGCGTCCGGGAGGCGACCATTCGATGCCGACCTGTCAGTCAGCACCCGGGGTGAATACTGCAGGGAGCTGTGTGTGTGTGTGTGTGTGTGTGTGTGTGTGTGTGTGTGTGTGTTCTGCCTGAGAGGCTGCATTAAAAGATGTGCGATAGTTTGCAAAGAGTCACTTTACCTGAAGTTATGCTCGTCATAAAACTGCATGGTACAGTATGGAAGTCGTGAAAAAAAAGAGTCATAAAACATATTGTCTGTAAAAGTCGTGGTATAGGAGGTCAGAATAAAAATGTCCTCGTATTGTATTATTCATAAAAAAAAAAGTTGTGGTATAGTACACCATAAAAATATAATACAAAAAGTTGGGGTGTAGCGAGTCATTAAAAGTCCCAAAAAGAAAGTCGTAGCCGAGTTTAAACATGTCGGTGTGCTACGCTACAAAAAAACCGTCCGAACAAATCCAGAAATAGTCGGACAAGTTTGAAATTCTTAAAAAAAGAAAACGCAGAGGAGGTTTTCTCGTTTACCTTTAGCTATTTTACCTTTAGCATTTATAATTTCACTTAACCAAGTCTCACACGGTCGCCGTAAAATGCTAACATGAGCATGCTAACACCAACATGTTAACACTCACATGTTTAGGACAACGTGCTAAAGTCAAACGTCAATGTGCTAACATTAACGTGCTAACGTCCAACGTCATGTGCTAACGTTAACATGCTAACATCAAGATTCTAACGTCAACATGCTAACATTACATTTCTTTTACCTGACATTTTTGCTCTGTAAGATGTAGACGGCTACAGGGAGCAATAAGAGGTTATGCTAGCTGTCTTTGCTAGCGGAGCCAGGGGTTCGAAGCACCATGGAACTAGCTAGCTAACGTGTGATGTTCACCACCTGAGTTCAGCGTGATAGCATGCTAACCGTGGACAATAATAACTAAAGACGAGTACAGAAAAGGTCACAAAGTATTGGAAATCGTGTCGTGACGGCTTGAAGCTAGAAGCTAACGTCGTTACAGTTCACCACGAGGGGAACATACGTTCGGGCCGCTGTTATTTACTGAAGATTGACTTCTGCTGTGTTCACGCAGCCTCGACACGGTGTTGGATATTAAAATCTCTGCATGTTGTATGTCAAACAGCATAATGACACACACGGGAGCGTCCTCGCACCACGCCGCCGCGCTGCGCCGCAGCATTAAAGAGTCAGAGAGGGCTTATGGATTTTCCCTCAAAATGTCAATTCCACACACACACACACACACACACACACACACACACACACACACACACACACACACACACACACACACACAGAGTTGCCTTCACCTCCATTGTGCGGCGGCGGCGGAGGCAGAAACCTCAGAAAGAAAAAAAACCTTGACATTATGGTTATTTGTGTGAACTGACCTTTTAAGGCCAAGCCGAGAGACTTAATAAATTGTTAACTGTGTGCGAGGCTGTGTGTGTGTGTGTGTGTGTATGGGACTCGATTGTGTGTTTTCAGCGCATGCGGCGCCCGGTAGACGGACGCGCTGGAGAGACAAAGAAGACAAACGCCGCCGCCGACCCAGCGGGGCGTCTCCACAGACTTGTTGAAGGCACTATTTTTGGCATAAGGAATATTATTTTTCACTCTGCGAGAGATAGGAAGTCAGTCTTGATAAGTGTTTGTGAAACCCATTTGCAGCTCATGCGGGAGACGGTCCATGCGGAGAGAAAACACACACACACACACACACACAAAAAATAACCCACGACTGTATTTGTGTCAGTCGATAAGACGGCGCTGAGAGACCGCGAGAGGAGGGATGGTGAGACGTGCGAAAGAGAGGGGGAGTGAAAGAGAGAGAGAAAGAGAGATGAACACTGAGATTAGAGGAGGGGGGAGGTGGAGGAGGGAGGAGGGAGGCGGAGGCTTGATGGAGGGAGGCGCAGGCTTGATGGAGGAGCGCTCCCCACCGGCTCACTGAAATCATCGCCGGCCCAATTTCACAGGAAGCACTAAACCTGTCCATTATCCGCCGGCTCGTCGGCTGTCAAGACGCGGCGCTCGTCCGCGGCGCTGACAGATGACGGTCTGTCCGTCTGCGTCTCCTCGCCGTAAACGCACAAATAAAAAGACAAAACGGCGCGCGCACACACACAAACACACACAGACGCGCAAACACAGAGTGTAACCGCCTGGCTTGTTACATAATGCATTGCACCGTGTACTTGTGGCTCTGGGGTGTGTGCAGTTGATAAGAGGTAAGGAAGAGGGTGTGTGTCTGTGTGTGTGTGTGTGTGTGTGTGTGTGTTTCCTCTCGTTCTTCCTCTGCCAGCTGCTCTCTCAGCCCTTTTAGTACCACGCTGCTCTCGCCCTGAACACCCCGCGTTACATAATCATAATTTCGCTCACAGCGCCGTCGCTCTAAAAAGGCTCTAATGGCGGCGAGGAGGGTTTTTTTTTTTTTTTTCTGGGCGTCCGCGTTGGAGGGAAGCGGCGCCTTAATGACGAAAACAACTTGGCGTGGAAACGATTTGAACTCAAATACATTTCAGACGCAGTGTGTTTCTCTCCGCGTCGCCGTGTGGGATATTAATTCTGTTTTATTTTTCGTGCATTTGGACGGCTCGTACGCCGCGAGAAGCCGTCGTTTGCCAACATCTCAAAACGAGATAATCCAGCATGAAAATATAGAATTTGTATCCGTGTGGGGAAATTAATTAAAATGAACATAAACAGATTTTTGCTTTGAAAAAATGTTTCATTTTTGTCGCCGTTAAACACACAGCTAGCAGCGTTAGCTTAGCTTAGCTTCAGGGACTGGGAATAAAGCTAAAGATTAAGAATGAACATGTTGCATTTCTTGAAAATCGGTGGAAAAATATAAATTCGCCATTTCTTGGCCGGGACCGACTACTTCCTGGAGCTTCCACTGGTTGCCTGGGAAGCCGAGAAATAGCCCCGCCCCCTTCCTGTATAACGCCAAATCATAATTTTTATGCGTTATAGTTTCTGAACGGATTAAAAAAAACAAGACAAAACATATTTAGTGATCTTGTCAGACGAGCTCCCGGCTCTTAAAGCTCAGATGCTTCTCCATCTTTTCATCTTCTCTTTGCTTCAACTATCTGTGAAACACAAGCAATTGTGTGTGTGTGTGTGTGTGTGTGTGTGTGTGTGTGTGTGTGTGTGCAATAGTGTTGTCCTTGCCCAAATATTACAGACTGGCAGGATATGTTCAGATCAATAGCAATCATCCGCGCGCTGCGGCGGCTTCAAGGAGAGATGTTTCGGTGGGAAAACCCTCCGGATGAGAACCGCGCAGACTTCCTTTACACCGTAATGATGATGATGATGAGGAAAAGGTCAGGCGCAGGTTTTTTTTCCCCTCCACGATATGGAAAAGATGTTCGAGGATGGGCTCGAAAGACTCTCTCTAATGAGACGTCCATGACTCGAGGATTAGAGGATGAATCGGTACAGCGCAGTGATTTCGTAGCGTTACATTATTAATAAGAGAAAGTACGATTATGCGTTTAATCGTCCCGCAAACATGGAAAATAAATGCACAAATGAGGAAAGAGCATATGGGATCACAACTCGTCCCCGTTGGAGGGCGTAGCGGTGAGTCTTTACCTATCATGGGCGACTCGATGAAGCTCCAGGTGTTGCTCTGCGGCACGTAGGACTGCAGGACGCCCGCCGAGCGGCCGGCCTCGTTCACGCCGCCGAACACGTAGACCTTCCCGCCGCACACGGTGGCGGCCGCCGAGTGGACGGGCTTGGGGAGCGGCGACACCGTCTCCCACTGGTTGGTGATGGTGTCGTACCTGGAGAGAGAGAGAGAGAGAGAGAGAGAGAGAGAGCGAGAGAGAGAGAGAACACACAATATTTGTTTAACGCCAATGAAAAAAGCCGAAAGCAAAAAACAAACGGAGAGAAGGAACGAAAACTCTCAACTTCACTTCCATTAAACAGATCCGCGATGGGGAGTCTGGAAAATGACATAAACTCTAATGATTCATAAACTGTTCTAACACTCGGCAGTCAGTCGTTTACATCCACACACACACACACACACACACACAATACACAGAAACACTCCCACTGCTCAAGAATTTGCAGTGAAACGCTGGTTTTTCGGCTGCGGGGCTGACGGGATGTAATTAGCAGGAATGCCTCCGCCACCAGGGAAGATGAAAAAGACCCGCCATTACGTACAATGACAGCAATTAAAGCAATTACACAAAGCAACATATGTTGCCGGCTCCGAACCATTAGTCTCTGGAGTCGGGGCTGTTGTGTGTCAAGCGCTCGAGCTCCGGACACTTTATTATTTATTTCCTCCTCGCTGAGCCCCGTCTTTGGCAGAGACTTCCCACTCCGACCTTAAAAAAATTAAAAAATCTAGGATGAAAAGGATCTCGACACAAAACGGGCGACAACGAGACTTTCGGCTCAACGCGGCCGCGTCCTCGCCTGCAGGTCGAGCGCCAGGTTTTATGTATATTTCTTTAAATTGTGTGTTCGCGCTCGCTCGTGTTTAGACGTCTATTTGTGTGCGTGTGCTGTTTTTTTTTTTTTAGCCCCGTGGCACTATTAGCGTAGCGTGTTAGCGGTGTAATCCCGCGTCCGCGGGCCGCTGATCAAAGCGGCCGACAGCCTTCCAGCTGGAGAAAGTCCTCATTAAAAGGAGCCGCAAAAAAAAAAAAAAAACGGGGATCTGTGATTAAAACACACAACCAGACTGAAGCCGGCTTTCTTAATCAAGGTTGTCGTCTTTGTAGTGGGAAAAAAACGCCTTTACATTCAAAATACTGCAGCCAAATGGGACAACAGACCCACTTACAGGATAGAAGACTCCCATCTTTGCCACTTTAAGCCAATTAAAGTATGGATTTCTCCCGAGGTCAACGACCTCCTTTTCACTGCGGACGTTAAGTCTTTGGACGCTGTGGCTTCTGGGCTGAACTCAAAAGGAAAAAGACAAGAAGAAGAAGAAGAAGAAGAAGGGCTGTAAGATAAATTAAAAAAAACACAAACGCGAGAGGAGACGAGTGACTGAGCCTTTGGGAATCGACTCGTTTGGGGTCTGGTGATGGTCTTGGCGACGCCTCCAGAAGGAAAGGGGGATGGGCTCGAATCGAGACGCTCTGGGAGACGCCGACTCGGAGAAACACTCGAGTGCCAATTAGCACTGTTTAAACAAGGACACACACACACTGAGAGAGAGGGACTAACATCTCCGGCAGGTGTAATTACCCCTCGGACCACATCGGAGGAGGTTCATAAACTTAAGGGTCAGACTGCCGAGTGATTACCGGAGAGAGAGGAGCCCAAACATTTAGTCAGGATGTAGAAAGATCCTCAACACTGTGTGTACGTTTTAACTATTACATCTTCTGAGATTACATCACTATTTGGTTTAAGATCCGAGGCTTTACTTAAGATCTGTGTGTATTTGTGTTGTATTCTATTTATATTTCGACATACTAGACTTTTTTTAAGACATCATCTTCCGACGTACTTTTAGCGTTGTCATTTTTACAACTTACTTTACTAAGTTTTTAATGAAATACTGTTGTTAATTACTTTTTTCTTCATCACATACTGTACTATATGACCTTTTATGACTTAACTATAACTATGACTTTCAATGACAAAGTACACGGCAACCTTTCAGGGTGTGGGGCAATTTTTTGGCATAATTTATAATTTATTAGTTTTTCACGAGTTACTATACATTGCACGACATAGTAATTCATTTTAATTAATTTACAAACCCCTGGACTTCAAAGCTGTATTTTCTATACTATAGTATTCTTTATGACAAACTATACTTTTATTTTTATGCCCCAATATGACTTTTTATGACCTTTTGTCATTTTCATAGCACACGATACTTTAAGTCATGTTCCAGCGGTTTTTCAAAATAAAATGTCTGTTTTACTTTCATCTCATGCTCACGTCAGACATCGGGGATCATGAAATGACTTTTATTTTGAAGGGGCCATGAGCGTAGATCCATCAGAACGATCAGGTGTCCTGATAAAATAAGAACATGCGCAGGTCAGAAGGAACTCGGCGTTTCCGTCCTCAGACGTCATGAATCAGATTAAGATTTATTCCACGTGTGATTCACCATCAAGCGTTTAATGTGAACCGTGACATTAGCGGCGACGCTGAAGAGATGCACCGAGCAGAGGTATACGATGTGATTACATTACCGAGGAAGAGGAAGAGGAAGGAGAGAGACACTGCAGGCATTGCACAAACAAAGACTATCTCCCTCTCGACTCTGCAGCGCTCCTCCTCCAGACAGATGCTTTTTTTCGTCCTCGCTAAGACGCTGTTGGAGTTTATCCATCAACATGTTGCACTGCATCGATTCCCTTTCTCTCCAAAGTGTTCGCACACAAAAGGCGGATCGCGGCGTGAGGCCGCGTAATCGTCCGCGGCTCCTGACGGGGCTCGTTTCATCACGCCGGGGACAATCATCTCCAAAATGCGGCTGCGGGGGTTACAACGGAGCGAACAATGCGGGAATCGGGGGTTTCTTTTATGCCGGAGAGACAGACGGGAAAGAACAACAGATATGCGAAGAGAGGGAGAGATTGAGCATGAAAGAAAGAGGCCAGACTTTCAACTGGATTCGCCTCCCAGCGTTTACGGTGATGTGGATGAAGGAAAACAAGCTGATTTAATCGACCGGCGTGTCAGTAGTGGTGGTACTAGTTATGCCTCCATGTCTAAAGAAGACCCGTCTTGAGGGCGGCGCCGACGCAGACTCAACACCTGGGCTTTGTGCATCGATACCAAGAAGCACGAGAGGACCAGCGTGTAATTAAACCGCTGCCGGCCGCGGTCGTTCCTTCATGTGACATCACGCTCGACCTGAACGTCCACTTTGTGAAACTAAATGTCACAAATGAGCACATGGATAAATAACAAACCCATTTAATTTAAACTCCAGTACATACAGGAAATTGCGGGATATAAGGCGCACTCGTTTCATTAGCCGCATCTACTAAAAAAAAAGACAAAGAAGAAGAAGTCGTATTTAATCATAAACAAGCTGCAGCGGTTTCTAACCTGCTGTTGCTGCTGCTACCGAGTCGCTAGCTAGTGCTAGCTAGCTTGCTAGTGCAGCTATTTGTGGATTTTTCCAGTCCTAAGCAGTTGCAGAGACATGCTAGGTAGTGAGCGCTCGCTAGGTAGTGAGCGCTCGCTAGCTGGCGTTCAATAGCTGACGCTCGCTAGCTGACGCTCACTAGCTGACGCTCACTAGCTAAAGCTCGCTAGCTAAAGCTCGCTAGCTAGCATGTCTCTGCAACTGCTTGGAATTGGAAAAATCCAGAAATTAGCCGCACTGATATTTAAGCCCAGTCAAAGTTGAGGAATAAAGTAGCGTCTTATAACCCAAATTTCACGGTCGTGCATCAACATACTGTGGATTGTTTGGATCGGCTCTATTGACACCGAGATCCGATGATAGCATCCCGACCCACGCGGCGCGCTAACGTCTCCCCCGGCTTCTGATCTCGTCCGCGACGCTCGATAGCGACGGGCGAAGTTGGACGCCCGCCCGTGGAGACGCACGGTCGCACCTGCTCATGTTTATGTTGACAACAGGTGGGTTTTCCAATCCCTGCATATGATGAATATGCCGGGTCTGCAGCCTCCGGTACGGAGAGAGTATAAATACCAGGTGTTGGAATAGCAGGCTGAGGGTTGTGCGTTACCTGAATGACTTCTTCACACGTAAACAACGCAGTGACGGGTATTTTGTTGCCGTCAGAAAGACTCGATGCAAGATTTCAAGATCGTTTCTCGCAGCGCTGCTTTGCTTCTGCTGCACGTGTCCTTCCTATGCTTTAGAGTACATTTTTAAACTGTAGCTGGCGTGACCTCCAGCTGCCTCGTGGTGTGCCCCGTGAAGGCCGGGAGCCAATGTTTGACTCCCACCAGCTGCTCTCTGCAGCGCGCCATCATCGCCTATCGTGGTTTTCTCCAGCTGCGCCAATACAAGCGATACAAGAATCTGAAAAAATGAGGAATAAATAAAACACCCTGAAAGAGAAAGTGGTTTTTTCTTTTTTTTTAATTCTCAAATTGTCACCAAATCCCACAAAAAAAAAAAAAAAAAAAATCACCCAAACAAAGTGCTCCATCTCTTAATACGTTTTAACTCCGGCGCACTCAGTCACAGCTGGGTTTTTTTTGGGTTTGTGGATTAATACTCACGCTACAGCGAGTGTTTCCGGCAGCAGGAGGTTCACTCCAAATAAACTGTATTGGTTGTAATGAAGGAACATTGTGACGCTGCGGCTCATTGACGCGTCTCGACGTTTCTGGACATCAGTTACTTTAAGGATACGTCACCAACGACACGTCTGACGGCTGAGTGAAGGTCTCTGTTTCAGTAGTTTGCACGAGAGGGTAAAAGACATGTCGCTTTCAGGGGGTCAATCGACTCTGGAGCGATCCCGCGCCCATTTTAAGTCCCAGCATGCCCCATTCAGACAATCTTTTGGCATAAAATACGTAATTTTTCTCATTTTTTAACCAAATGACAGTTTTTTTTAACTGAAACTCCTTTCTAACAGGTCAAGACTTTGTTTTTTGTGATTTTTGTTGCAGATTTTGATATTTTAGGTCCTAATTTTTCCAAAAAGGTGTCTTATTGACTGCTCCAGGAGGCATTTTTGGGGAATCTGGCTCATATCATGCTGGATGTTCATAGTTATGATCAAAACATCTTTTTAAAAGTGATTTTTTTTTTTAACTTTGCTGAACAAATACATTCAATAAACACAAGTATTGGAATTAATTTGGGGTTCTTACGACAACTCAAACACAGGGGAAAAGGAGGTCTGGAGACAAAATTGGTTCCACAGGTTTAAAAATACATTTGGGTCCTCTTGAAAAGAGGAAAACCAGGAACATGTGTCTCTCCCCACCAGCTGAGACTATGTCACCCGGCGCTGACGTCACCGGGAAACGAGCTGAGCGCGAGCAGATCTCGCCCCTCGGGCCCGGCGCTTTGTAGCGCTAACTAGCGAGCGAACGTCTGAGTCAGAGAGCATAAAAATGAATGGATGCAGTAAAGCGCTGTTACGCAACCTTCCACTGGATTTGCTCGGTGGCATTACACATCTGAAAGCCGTGTGTGTGTGTGTGTGTGTGCGTGTGTGTGTCATCTTGTTTTTCTCAGTTTATGGGAACAGCTGTGTTGAGGAAGCATCAAGATGCCACAGAAGAGAGGATTTCATGTCGTGGGATACAGGAAGTCGAGACGGCGTTGCCTGCACTTCCCTGCAATGCAATTCATACCTGGAAGAGTAGAACTGACCACACTGCCCTCCACCTTTTCACCGTGAACTACGCAGCGTAGCCGGCTGCGTCTCGCCTCCCAAAATGATGCAATCGAGCCAAAGAGCATCGATTCATCAGTACGGTAACCTGCAGAGGCGTGTGGATGACGCCCTGCCTTTCACACACACACACACACAAACACAAAGATACGAGGAGCTGTAATAGATGGGCTGCCAGTCTAGAGATACTGACACATATCCATTTCCCCTGAGATACAAACTACACCCTACATAGAGAAACCAGAAGCAGTGGGCAGGAAGGAAGGAAGGCGGAGGAGAGAGAAAAGAAGAAGATGCCTCGCATCAGATAACAAAAAACCACCGAGGCTCTGTGTACCTCGACGCTGACAAAAAGATCCATTAAGTGGCAAAAGAGTGCATCATCAGTCTGCAGTTAAAACCCACCCTGCACACACTGACTGCCTAACAATAGCTGCAGAATCCCCAACACTAGCAATTAAAATCCTCGAGATTCAAACAGCTCGTAGTGGAAGGATCATGAAAGTCGCGGGGGCCGCCCCGAACGTCTTCTCACACTCACAGATTCTATTGGAAGCTCCCGGATGTCTTTGAACTCATTCAGTGCCGTCCCCCTCGAAGACACGTTATTAACAAAACCCGCAATCCGCACACAGGTCGACAACAGCAGCATTGTAGCCTTTTATAAAAAAACTGCGTGCGTGAAGTAGAAGTTGGTTAAAAAATAAATAAAGGCAGCGAGGCTTTAACAGCCTGCAGAGAGGAACCGATACTCCAGATTCCATCGGAGCAGCAAGTCATGCCCTTAAGTTACAAATTCACATTAATCCCTGCAACACTCCAGCTATCTATCTCACTCACATGAACACTATCTCTCGCCGGCTCTCCTGCATTCTCTTTCTGCTGCGCCCACACACACACACACACACACACACACACACACACACACACACACACACAAGCGCACACACCCCTCAGATGCACACGTGCACCGACTGTATAAAGATTGAACGCAGTCTCCAGGTCGTCAGGTTTCTGAAGAGCTGTTGTGAAGCGCAGAGCGCGCGACTAGCGGTTAGCGACTAGCGGTTAGCGACCTGAGGCGGCGTCCACCTGTCACTCAGTGGCCACGCCCCTTAATTATGCTCGACTTTAAGCCTTAATATAATATCAGCAACTGAGTTATAACAATAATTTAGGGATATTAGCTAAAAAAAGGAAGAAAAAAAACGTTTGTGTTGTGCCAACGTAAAGTCGGCCATTTTAACACTCAATGGGAATTTACTTTTTGTCCCTTTTGGCTGAATTTGTCATTGCAAATTGGCCAAATTTTAATATCAGACGAACTATTTTACTTGAGAAAAGGTTCATTATTCAACACGGTCATCGCATCAAAACTGTTCATTTTGTCAGCTTACAGCTCAGTAACAATTGTTAGCACGCTAACATGCTAAAACTAAGACGCTGAGCATCGTAAAGACGCCTGCTGAACCTTTAGCTTTGTTAGCATGTTGTTTGCGCAAAGCCGGCACAACGTTGTCATGTCAAAACGGTTCCTTTTGTCAGCTTAGAGCTCCGTTAGCACGCTAAAACTAAGACGCTGAGAGTCGACAACACGCCTGCTGAACCTTTAGCTTTGTTAGCATTTCGTTAGCTCAAAGCAGGCCTCTCCATGGTCACTTCATACGGTTCCCATACTGCCGTTGGAACAGGCACAACTTTGTTAGCTTACGGCTCAGTAGCAATTGTTAGCACGCCAACACGCTAAAACTAAGACGCTGAATATCGCAAACATGCGGCTTTAGCTTTGTTAGCATTTCAGTTAGCTCAAAGCCGGGCCTCCCCACTGTGTCCGGTCGCTTGATGCGGTTCCCATGCTGCCGTTGGAACCGGCACAAGAAGCGAGGGAGCGCACACACACACACACACACGTGTGTGTGTGTGTGAGTGCATGAATCCCTCACAGCCCTCTGTTCCCCGTCAGAAGTAATGAACTGAGAGGTTGTGATTTGGCTGGAGGTAAAACATGGCCACTGTGTGAATCAGCTCCTGCATCTGGGGGGCATTCAAAACAATTTGCACACAAATAAAGGCTTCATTTGCTTACATTAAAAACATTTTCACGTTTGCCAAGAACGCTCATTTGCAGCTAGATTGGAGAAACTCTCGACTGTCATGAAATACTCTGCAAGAGAGAAGAAGAGGAAGGGGGGAAGGAGAGCTTGACATCGTCTGTCGAACTTTCATTTTAAAGCAAATTTAGCTGCGCAGGTGTTGCCGTTTTGACAAAGGGAGCTGCTGATAGTGACGCTGGATGTTCATTTGAAATCGCTCAACTGTGACTTCTTGCTCCTTTGCACATTTGCTATTATCTCATCCAAAATGCTTTCGGCTCACACCTGGGCCAGATCCCCGAGTGTGTGGGACGGGAGGACGGGTCGAATGAAACGCGGCGAAGAAGAGGAAATGAAGGGCGGCGAAGAAGAGGAAATGAAGGGCGGCGACATGCTTCTGCATTCATTTGAATGTCCGTCAGGTCGGGCAAACGGATAGAGACACATGACACATGAATGAGAGAGAGGGAGCGTCCATTTTGGAGGGGGAGGAGTGAGCGTGGGTGCGGGAGGACGGAGTGAGAGTCTGTGTTGTGTCAGCTGCCATCTGTGTGTCAGAGCTCATCACAGAAGCTGTGAGGCCCGGCTCCACACCTCCACGGCCGCCCGGCTGTCTGCAAACCACCGACGGACCAGTTTTATGACACGCGTTTTGGGTTTTTCCCAGCACTCGATGGGGGAGGTAGGGGGGGGAGGAATCCGCGCTTGTGGATGGAAGTGAACCAATCGCATGCAGTTTGTGGTCGGTCGGGTTTTCTGCTGACATTTTCTTTTTTTTTTCACAAGCAGACTGAAAGCGAAAGCTACATTTTTTTATATTTCAATGTCCGGTCCAATTTTTCGGCTCCTGCACAGGAACCACCTCTCAGTCTGATGCCATCTGTGTTTGTGTTGTTATTTGTATTATTCATTTACTTTTTCATATACTTTATTGCAGTGTTGGAGTTGTTGTCATTTGCATGCATATGATATTGTTCGTACTTATTCCACCAATGTTGATATTTTTTTATAGAGGAAAAAAAAATTGTGAAACAAAGCAAATAAAAAAATAAGTAGAAAAAGATGTCCATATACACATATATACATACATGCATGTACATGTATGCATGCACACATATACATGTACGTAGATGCATGTACATGTATGCATGTACATGCATACATGTGTGTACATGCATACATGCACGTGCATACATATACATACATATTTGCATATACAATTTACTCTTCCAATTCCTCAGGAATTATCATTTAATATTGATTAATCATGCTCATTAATTATGAGTACTTCATCTACTTTGTTCTTCATTTCTTAGTCCAAGAGATTATTTCCCATCTCTAGCATGCTGAGTACACTTGACCTCCAGGTGTTGAATGAAGGTGGATTAAGTAATCTGACTCAAAGAGGCATTTCTTTAAGTATCCTGAGCAGAAATCTGTCTGCTTCTAAACGTGCATTCAGGCGGCGATACACTGGAATTAATCTGGTTCAAGAGCCCGTTTCATTTTGAAATGTTTCATAAATAGTAATTACCAGAACACTTTCAGTAACGAGACGAAAAAGATCATGTGATTGATTTGCCTTCTTCTCGCTGGTTTAATGGACATTACACATTTTAATTGTGTCCTGTATATTTTACACGAGACACCTCAGATATGTCTCTAGTCTGTTGTGTGTATGTATTTGTAAAGTATATATTCTATTCTAAAATATTGTTATTATCATGCTATATTTTTATCGTCGCATCCTGCGATGCAAAGCGGTGACAAGTGCTCGTTATGTAAGAATCGCTCCTTTCTAATGACGCTCGTTGCAGAGTTTAGTGCCTGAGCGGATCCAGTAAACAGTAAACAACAGTAAACAACAGTAAACGGGTCGCTGCAGGTTAACAGCGATAACGGAGAAGCGCTTCGTGTCCTTTTTATGATCTCGCGTCGACGCTAACGTGCAGTTTGATCGATGCGCTGATGTGTATTTTCGGCGGTCGCGTCACGTGTGGCGGCGCGGCGCCTCGCTCGCCCTCTCCCTCACGCTCCAGTTCACGAGCGACAGCGGCGCGCAAATTGCCGGGGGATGAAAACACAAACAGCAGCTTTGCGTGTGACAACTAATTTGAACTCGTTTGCGTGCGCCTCTGTTCCCTCGCGTGTTGATTGGCGCCGCGTGTGACAGCTGTTTGTACCCGTGTTCCCGCTCCCCGGGTTGCTAATCAAGGTCTGACGGGGAAAATCTCTTCCTCTGGCGGAGGCTCGGAGAGTGAAACGTTGCGCTGTTTGCATCCTATAGGAAGGACAACGCTTCTGGCTGCAGCTTCGATGGCGGAGAGGACGTCACGTCACGCGTGTGGCGCGCGTCACGTGACCTTTTTGAACTTCCGAAAAGGGCTCGTCGCCGGACAGGCTTGGGTTTACGACCCCTTAAAATTGTCTCCCTGCAGTCGTCAATGCTGTCGTCCTCTTGTTCCACTCCCCGGGATGTTTTGTTGTCATTTACTCATGGTACACACACACACACACACACACACACACACACACACACACACACACACACCTGACAGATTGTGTACAATGACAGCTGGGGATCTGTCGGAGCCTCGCTCTCCGTGTGGGCGCCGTCGGAGTGCATTTGTCTGACAGACTGAAGTCAAGGTCAGCCAAAAGACACACAGACACACACACACACACACACACACACACACACACACTCCGCTGCCATCATCGCAGCAGCACACACACACAGTTCATTAACTCTGATGGATTGCCGCTCATCTCGGGCTAATAACGCAGACATACGTGTACACACCATGCATAAACGCCCACAGCCACACACACACACACACACACTCACACACACACCAAACGACGGCAGACACGCAACGCAAACACAGATGGACACGGACCTGCCACCTCGGTGTCACCTTCAGCTAATCCTCACGCGAGACAGAGCGCAATCCCTCCACCGGCCACACGGACTTACTCATAATCCCCACGAAGGAACTCATTGAAAGTGTGATGCACACAATCTGTGTATGGCCGTAAGCCCGCCTACACACACACACACACACACACACACACACACGTTCTGTAAGATCCACTCCAAAAAACGCTGCACGACACGTGTGAATTTTTTAAAAAGGGCACCTTGAAACACAATCAAGAGGGAGGAACAGGAAGCCATGATAATAGTGAGTGTGTGGTCTTTTAGTGTCACTGTGAGTGAGTAAGTGAGCGCGTGTGTGTGTGTGTGTGTGTGTGGAAGCAGATTTAATTGGATGGGAATGTCACGTAGGAAAGGGGGGACATGAGTGCTGCCGGTGCTGTAGGTCGTACACCAATTACTGCTCTGCACTCTTCAAAACCAGACAGGAGATGTAAGACCGGGACCCCGCTTCATTACCAAAGTAAGCCCCCGTGTTGATGGCCGCCGTGCGGGGCGGCGCTGTGGGAGCGGGGGCCGGCGAGGGAGAGAGAGAGAGAGAGAGAGAGAGAAAGAGGGCGTCCAAATCTAAATTGACGCCCAAATTGTGGAGAAAGTGGCTTCAGATAAATGACTTCTACTAGAAGTTACTTCTACCAGGAGGATGAGAAGAAGACAGGAAAGAGGCGCTTAGTTTCTCACAGAGAGCCGGGTGTTTGTACGGCATGCACCAACACATGTACAATACATTCATATACACACACACACACACACACACACACACACACACACACACACACACATATATATATATAAATAAAGGTATAAATGACAATTACATTTTAAAAAAGGGAAACGACCGCTGTTTCATCGATGAATAAATGAGTTGAAACGATTTTGAAAGAAAGAGGGTCTTCAGCAGGACGAGCTGCTATTGGCTCGCCCTGAATGAGACCTATTAATAAGTGATAAGTGATCCCGAGTGCTGACTGTGCACACACACACACACACACAAGTACACACACACACACACACACCACAAAGACCTGTACAAGAGCAAAAAATAGCATTGTGTCTGCACTTTTCTCACGTTGGTGCGAGCACCTTCACCTTGGCCGTGCACACACACACACACACACACACACACACACACACACACACACACACACACACACACACACACACACACACACACACACACACACACACACACACACACACACACGACAAATCTATATATAACCACTAACCCTCCCACCTTCAGAGCAATCGCTCCCCGGTTGCCGGCGAGTTGCGGCGTCTGGATATTGCGATGGTTTGCCGGCGCTATGCTTTCTAAAGGTCAGCTGTTGCTTCCCTCCAGTGGGTGGAGGAAGAAGGAGAGGGCACACACACACACACACACACACACACACACACGACTGACTGCCACAATCTCGTCGGCATCTGTCACTTCCTAACCGCTGATAATTAGCCAGCAGCAACACACTGCTGCAACCTGACTGACTGCACACACACGACGGGGTGACAGCCGGATGTGGGAGAGAATAAAACTTCTGTGTGTGTGTGTGTGTGTGTGTGTGTGTGTGTGTGTGTGTGTGTGTGTGTGTGTGTGTGTGTGTGTGTGGACCTGAAAGAAGGTGACACCTCGCCTGTTTGGTAAAAGGCCGTCCGCATGCACACCTGCCGCCGCTCGCCAATGTTTCTCTATCGCTTTTTTTTTGCATCGCCTACCTTCCCCAGACCTCGGCGGCCTATTAGAAGACAATGAAGAGGACACGCTGTCTTTGCTCGAGCGTGTCAGACGGATTCAACATCCCCCCCATACCTCTCCTCCTCCAAACACACCCATCATCTGCTGCCCACCTAATCAGCGCCGAGCAACGGGACAGACGGTGCCGGAGTGGAGAGGTTTGGAGATTGCGGTTAAAAGAGGAAACCATGGGGGAGGACAGAGGGAGGCGAGGAGAGAGAGAGGACTGTGTGAGACGTGACGCTCTCTCTCTCCCTCTCTCTCTTTCTCTCAGCCCTGCAGCCTCAATATCACAGAGAAACACACAGTCGCTCCTCCATGCGAGCTGGGAAATGAAGTCCTCTATTTGTGCACGAGCGCTCGTCCACGCCGGCCGTCCAGAGCGGCAGACACGCGCGCTTAAACAAATCAACTTCTTCAGGTAGTTGTTAATGAACTACTCCAGCTGAGCGATGTTGTTTTAATGACGCCACTCGAGGCTGACCAATCACGGCGCGAGTGGCTTAAAGGGCCGCAGCAGTGTGTGATTTCAGCTCCTTCATTACACACTGTGTCCACTTATTTGCAGACTGCTTTGAAATGCATGAACAACAGCGGGTTTCAACAAGTTTCAATCACGGTGGACATTAAATCTGCCTTAGTTTGTCGCCTTATGTGTGTAATTATTTCTGGAATGAGTTGAATAAGCAATTGTTTAGTCTATGAGATGTTAGATATGTGTACGTTACTGTATCTGCAAAAATAAATGAATAAAAATGAGACTAATCCTCATATTTCAGCAGCAGCAGTCAGGTTTTAGGAGAACCTGACAAATTGCTAATTGAATATCACAATTATTGACGAACATCCCGTCACCGAAACTATCATTTGACTATTAATGTCGGCATTAGCGCTAATTACGTGTTTAAGAGCAACATGTCGACACTGCATTACCTCCCGAGTGTGATGAATGAATGCGGCCGCGTCGTTGCCGGTGATGGATGACGCAGCTGAGAGAAGCAACGATTCCCACATTACGGTGGGAAAAGGAAGGAAACCAACGGTAGTAAAGGATGCATCAACATTTCCCCCTAAAACCCTGCAGCTAAAAGGTGTGAAACATGCTGAGATGTGATGTAAAGCAATCAGGATTCCTCATAAATTAGAAGATGCAGAGAAAAACCAGCGAGCGGGTCGGAGAGAGAGAGACATGAGGAGTGGAAATCAACGCTGACATTTCAGGAGGGAGGCGTAATGAGGGCTGTGTGTGTGTGTGTGTGTGTGTGTGTGTGTGTGTGTGGAGGGGTGGAGGAGGGATGGAGGTGGAGGAGGCTGGGGCAGAGTTGGAGGGTGAACCGGCGCCTTGACAGCGCAGTAGGGGCCCGGCGCTGTGAAGTTGGATAATCCGAAGGAGAAGGGGATTAGCTCGGCGGGGGAGAACCGGCTCGGCGGGGGGGCTCTGGGAGCTCCTTGTCCCCGGACACAGTGCCACGCTGCAGGGGCCGCCGGGGCCGGCTGCAACCCCCACCACCTCCTCCTCCTCCACCACCTCCTTCAGCCCCAGGCACCGTCTGACCTAGTATGTTGGAAAAAACAGATCGACGCAGCAACACACGGACGCACTGCAGACACGCACGACGACCCGTCAGCTCGGCGAGAAGAGCGCGAGGGGTCGTCCTCGCGGCGTGACTGATCGTGCAGAGCTCGCAGGCCCACCTGCGGGGCCGCAGCATCCACACACACTCTCTCATCTTCTCCCACGTCGGGGGCTCCACGGGGCAAAAAAAAAAAAACACTCCATCGGCTCGCTACTCGTCTGTCTCCCCTTCAGCCTCTTTCCTTTGCCTCGCTCGCGCCGCGGGGTCCCGACCGCCCGGGGCTGCAGCGCTGCAGGGGGCGCTTCGTCGTCATTAGCATCATCGCCCCGCTGATTATTTCCCCTCCTCCAGTGGGCTGAGCGCTGTCGGGCAGGGAGCTTCAACGGACGAAGGAGGAACCCCCGCCATCTCCACGGCGTTGGGGTCGCATGTGTGACGGAGCTGCCTGTGAAGTGCATCTGCGTCCAGGCAGAAAGATTCAAAAGTGCACGGCAATACGCTTGAGCCGAGTGAGTCTGGATGGACCGAACCATCCGTGGTCTCCTCTGCTTCAGAGCGCTCGTTCGGGCGGCCTGGAGGCGAAAGCGTTGCCACAAACCGCAAAGAGCAGATGTAGCCTCGTCCTCCTGCTAGCGGAGCGCGACGTGGCGTCTCCACCACCACCCCCCGTGGCGCCTCCACCAGAAGGAGACCTTTCTTCCGGGTGACTGGCGTCCCAGCGTGCACGCCGCCCGCAGACATCAAGTACTTAAGGACTTGTCAGTTCACGGCGCCGCACCCCACGCGGAGGACTTGGACCGCGTGCGGCGGCGTGATGAAAACCTCCCGCTGGATTCTCCATCTTGCTGAATGTTCTCCGTCATGGTGGAGGACTTTTTTTTTCCCGCCGGGAGCCGATCGGATGTTGCTCTTGCGAGGGTCTACGAGGCGTTACGATTTTCCTTTTGTCAGACTCCGAGTCAACGCTCTGGAAAACAGCCTCCGAAGTACAACTTTGCTTCAAAGGGAAAAAGTTAAATGAAAGAGATAGACGGGCGAGAGAAGAACGATTTAAATGATTGAGTCACGGCCGGGCTGACCACTCAAGAAGAGCTCAAAACATCATTTTTAAAGTGCTTACACGACAACAAGAAACGTGGCTGTTAATAAAGCCGTCTCCACGGATTTCTTTTTTTTTTAGCCGGCACTCATTCATCTGCCGCAATCGACGGGATCGTTTTATTCTGAAAATCCATTAGAAAAAAAGAAAAAAGCCAGAAAACATGATCTTAGCAAATTGCTCTCCGGTCTCGGGAGCCAAACAGCACAACATCCCTGATGGGAAGCGCTCGTTGTTGTACTCGGTGTCACGTCGCTAACAGTCTTCATGCAATATTAACTTGCAATAGCGCTTCGGAGGACGCACCAACCTGTGCACAGTGCGCAATAAATAAAACAACAAAAAAAAACAACCCATCCTGTGATTGACACATCATTAGACACCAATGAATTATTCAATATCTGCAATCATATTGGTTTGCCGAAAGGATCAACATGCCGGGGAGCAGGCGGGGCCCCGGGTATCTGATTGCAAGTTTTAAAAAAAAACCTCCCGAACTCAAACTGCTCCCAAGCTACCTAAAAAAATAAAATCTGTCAGTGATTAGTGTAGCGAGCGGAGACTGGCGTGAGCCCGGCTCAGGCCTTCGGCTGTTGATTTGGACCTCCCGCCGCTCCCGGAGAAAGAAGAAAGGCTGCATCCTCGTAGCTTTTCTTTTTGTTGCGATGGCTCTGATTGAAGATAATAATTGTGAATGTGGGTGAATTTCACGGTCAGGAGCGTGAAACCCTCAGTGATGGATGGGCGCGATGCGAGGGGGGCGGGGCTCCTGCAAATGAGGAGTTGTGAGCGGGTGAGAGGCCGGCCGATGCATGCAGACGGGCGCACGAGGCATGCTCGAGGAGCACACACACACACACACGAGTGTGCACACAAAACATTGAAAAGATTGGCTGCGTGTGTAAACAATCCCCGCATCAATCACTCTGCGAGCAGAGCAAATCAACTCTGGCTGTCGCACCGTTTCATGCCATTCCCCCAGCCTTCAGATGCAATCCCCACCAGCCATCTGCATATCAAACAAGGCAGCCATTCACGTACACCGACTAATGACTTCTGAATGTTATTAGCCTTCTGTATTACAAGAACCCGGCCGCGTCTCTTTCCTCCCTGCGCCGAGGCGAGCCGGAGGAACAGTTCCCCTTATCTCCACTAGCCAGGGTTTTTTTTGGTCCTCCCCTGTTGGGAGTTTCTGCTATCTTCGGAGTTTTTTTGGCCCAACAACACTGAGCTGCAGGAGAGCCAACTGCATCTCGCAGCAGAGCAACAGCTGCCAAATTCTGGTGGTTTAGCTACAAAATAATAATAAAAAAAAAAGATCAGCAATTAATGAGGCTCATTTATCAAAGCAGATTTGAACAAATGCGTTCAGAAAATGGCTTGAAAGTGAGAATCAGCCATGAGATGAATATAATGATTAATTATGGGACCTTGTGATCTTCTTCAGTTGAAAAAAAAAGGGCTTTCAATGAATGCAGAAGCAAACTTCAGACACTGGTGTGAAGGAGCAGGAGCAGTGCCGAGGTTGTCTAACACCTTTATTTAGTTACACTGCCGTTCACATGAAATACTGAAAAAGATCTTCATGAGAGTTCAAAACTTTAGGAGGATGACACATCAGTTTGATTGTTTTTAACGGATCAAATAGTTCTCAAGCTGGGTTTAATTATAAGATAATTAATTGTGGCTTTGTGCGGCGTCTTGTTACACGAACTAATTCGAGAAATTAAACGATGTAAAGTCCTGTTTATGAGTCTTATCAAATAAACTGCTGTTGTTAATCTGTCAAGCTCTTACCCGAGCCGCCGAGATTGCGTTTGATTTATAGCACCTGCCTTTTGAGTTGATTTGACAGACCAGCTGCTTGTTGTTGACAAACCTCCAAAACTGTCAAAAATTCCTCCTTAAGCTTTGAAATAGCTCATTCTTCCTCTGCTCCACAAACATGCACATCCAGGTGCGAAAACCTGCCCCGGCTGTCTGCTTCACACTGTTTAAATATCGATATTATATCTTGGAACATATTACTAATCAGACCTCCGTTTGTCAGTTTTAACACAAAAAAAAGAAAATCTGTGGATTAAAAACATGCCAAATGATTTCCGGAGCCTTTTTTCAGATATTTCTGACTCTTCAACGTCAGTTAAAATCATAGCATGGAACAGATCCCGCAAATGTTCAAATGTGGTGTAGCAGTAGGTCTGAACACATAGCTTACATGAGCTAACTTACTCAGAAATGTCAGTTACACAACAGCAAAATCTATCTCAAGTTTGCTAGCTAGCACCAGCTAACACAAGCTAACATTAGCCACCATGAGCTACGGGCCATACTTGTAGTTACAGCAAAAAAAACTTGATGTATTAAGACTAGTAAAGGCAGTCAGAGCTTTCGCACGGCCAACTCATCAAATACTGACGCTCGGTCAAAGGTCTGGATATGACTTCTGATGACAAAATGGTTTGGCGCTAACGTCAGTTAAAACGAGGCTACAGCGCAGGACGTTTGACACCAGCGGCAGTTACTGGTGTCAAATGTGTGAAATGTGGTTTAGCCATAGCAAAATAGGTGAAAACATGGGTTAATTTACTCAGCAGTGCAGGTTACACAACAGCAGAATCGATCTCAAGCTTGCTGACATTAGCTAACGCGAGCTAACGTTAGCTACGGGTCGTACCTGGCCGAGAGCCAGTTACAGCAACAACAAAAAAATGTAACGTCAGTATAGCAACTCGTCAAATACTAGGACGCGGACGTGTCCGGGACGGTGTGTCAGCTTCCTGTCCTCACACGCACTGTGTCCTGTCAAAATAAGTGAGGTTTATGCAACAAAACCACTTAGATTAGAGCGTGGTTGATGTTAACTTGACTGATACATTAAGTGACTAGCTAACAAACGCGCCACTCTACTAGCGACCCGTGTCATCGTTTCCTTTTCCGTTGGGACATGAACTCTGCGGTCCCCGAGGCAAAAGTCCTGTGTTTTTTTTGGGTCTCGCTTTTATGTACCAACGCTGTCCAACCTTCATCTTTCGCTCTGTTGAGCGTGAAGAGAGGATTAATGCGATACCGTCAGTAAAGTGGGATTATTCAGGTCTCCGTGAGACTCAATGTTTTGTTTTTTTGCTTTTTTGACGTCTATGACGAAGATGACCAATTATGCTGTCTTTGTTGTCACCTAATTGCTTCACTGTTTACCTTCCCGCGGAGATAAATAACACTTGAGGTGATGTGGGATTGTTGAACATGTTTTTTTTTTTGTTTCTTCAAGCGATATATATTGCTCAAGAAGTGTGAATGTGCATTTTGGCTGAAGCATAGGCTCGAGGAACAGTCATTCAGTCCTAATGAATACCTTGTTTTTAAGAAAATGCATGTTTGAAGTAGACAACTCTGTTCACAGCGGTAAAGTCTCTACAAAACTAACAATGTAAATTATGCATAACCCACCACAATAGTGCTGCTTCAAAGACTCAAACAAGAAAAGATGTACTTTCTGTGTGAAGCCCGTTCAGACGGATATCTGAATGCCAGACGCTTCTCATTGAGGATGTAACTTTATCAATGCCGGCGTAATTTCCTCCATTTCAGGGGGGAGCATTTTTTTGGCAGAGAATAATGCTGATACAAATTCAAATATGCCAAATGCTAAATATTTCCAACCTTTACTGCGACTTGGCTATTCCCCACTTACAGCCGTCTCCCTCTTCACATTAAATGTAGTTAGACGTTCTGCTCTCCGTAAAAAAGGTGCACTGCCTGCTGATTAAACTGCGATTCATCAACAAAGTCAGTGGTGGAGACATTTAAAGCAGGTCAACACATTTTGTCAGTAAAAAGCTGACATCCCATATATATACACACACATTTTAAATGGTAATCGGAACCAATGAATAAAGCATTTGTCATGATTATCATAAAAAGCTATTTACACAAAAACTTGACATTTTGGTTTCAAGACGGCGGAAAAAACAGTTCCAAGAATATCACATTCCCTCTATACGTCTGTGCCCTCTCTAAAAGCACAAGCCTTCATGTATTTATGCATTTTATCCCACGAAATAAAGAGTTTTTAGACCATCTGACTCAGTTTTGACTTTTTGCTCCGCGCGGCGGTTTCTGAAAAAGACGAAATGAAAAGCAGAGGGTTGCTTAGAAACAAGGCCGTCGACTGCTTCGACATTTATTGCCCTGCGAACAGCTTGAGAGACCCGTCGGCTTTTACATACGGCTGTTGAATACGACCCCGACCTTGCGTTTCAAATGCTTCGCCGTGCAAACTATTAAGAGTTCAACCATTTTGGTCGGCGAGTGGGTTATCTCTCCCCCCCCTCGTCCTCGAGCCGCCGAGGCCGTCGAGATTGCGGCGCTCGGCGGCCGTAATATCGAGCAGAAGAGGCCTCAGACGGTCCTCCTGGAGAGGCAAAGTAGGTTAAGGTGTTTTACAAATGCTGATGATGGAGTCCAGGGGTGTTTGGAGAAGCGTCACGGTCGCGCAAAATAACCACTCGCGAGGGCGCCGCCATTAGAAACGCGTCGAAATAACACCGCGCGGTGACTCCGTGATCTCGGCGTAAGGCCCTCGACGGAGCCGCAGCGCTCAAATTAAGCAGCTCAGAGACGGAGGAATCAAATGCGTTTCCATTACGGGGCAAATAATCTGCCTCCCCCCCCTCCTCTCCCAGTTGTAACGACACTGTATGGCAGCATTACGGGGAAATATCAAATTAGGCTGTTTCATTTGGAGGACTGTTGTGCATTGTGAACCGCTTCGGAGATCAATTGAGCTGCGAGGTAATGAGCGGCAGCGGCCTGCTCTAATATACTCAGTAATGTTCTTTTGATTGCTTTGGTTAATCTCGCTCTGCCGTGCAGGAGGAGGTAGCTTTTCTCTCTCTCTCTCTGATGAAACTCCACAGCCCAGGTTACAAGAGAAAAAAAAAAATGCGCAGCAGCGTTACAAAACTCAATCGATAGGAATGAAATGATTAAATCTCGACAATCCCTTTTCATGTTCTGTGCAACTGGGGATTCATTAGACTCCGTGAGGACACACGGTCTGCATTGGGGTTTTTTTTTATGCTTAACAGTTCCAACAAATACGGATTAAATAAAAAAAAATTAAGACGAAAAGCCCCGGCTGAATAGGCCGCAGCGGACAACCTTCAAATTAAGTGTCGACGAGTGTGTCGATGCTGAAGTGGATGGAATCAGACACAGCGCACCACTCTGCTCCCTGAAAGAAAACCCTCGCACTCGTGCGGCACTCAACAAAAAAAAAACAACACACATGTAAGAGGCGCTCCCGCCGCCGCCGCGCAACAACACTCACAGCTGTGGCCGTTTAATATGCTCAGGATTCATTCCTCTGCACCTTTTGCTCTGGCGGTAAAAAAAGAGGCTAACAAACCTGTCCAACCCGCTTTTGCAATATGCCGCACCGCAGCACTGCACGCCGCCAACCATCTGCCGCGGCTCGCTTTTCGCAGCGTGAATATTTATTTCGCTGCGACCTGCTCAGCGTCCGCCGGTGTCTTCGCAGAAATCGTCCACACGTGCGCTCGCCGTGTTGGGGCTGAGCGGGTCGCCGGCTGGAGACGTCTCCAGACTGACGATGATGATGATGATGATGACGTCTCCGGGACTCTTACCTCTCCACGTGGTCCAGGTTCCCCGACACGCCGAGTCCCCCGATGGTGTAGAGCTTGCCGTCGTACACCAGGCTGTTGTGTCGGCAGCGGGGCACGGTCATCCGCGACACCAGGTTCCAGTTGTCCAGCAGGGACATGTAGCACCACACGTCGGCCAGCATCACGCCGGTCTCCGTGCCGCCTGAAACACATGGCAACGCAGAGGAGAAAGGGTCATGGAAGTGGGCGTGTTTTGGGTGATCGGAACGGTGTTTTTTTACTGGGATGAACGAACACAGGGAGCCAAGAAACTTTTGAGGAACTCGAGAACTTTTAGTCGAGTTATGCCCAGAAAAAAACAAACCAAAGTGTATGTCTATATATTTATATACATATATAAGATCCGTGCATCAGAGTAAGTGTATTCCAATGGTTTAGGAATTGTACCATTTCATTTACAAATCAGAGCGTTAATGGGCGAGTTTAATATCTATACGAAAGCAAGGGTCGGACATTTCTTCTGATATACAAGTTAAAAACAAAGCTCTCCTTTCTCGCAACTGGAACTATATGCATCATCATAAAATGGTCATATGACTCGTATTTGGTTCACACACACACACAATGTTGAAACCTATTCATTATTTTCCATGCAATATTGAAATCTCCGCTCCCTAAATGTAGTGTGCTTCTTTCAGAGATTGATTAAACACACACACACACACACACACAAACTGCCAGCTGACTGAAAGTTGTTTTTCCTCGCTGGGTTGACTAGTCAACCGGCCGACCATCAAGACTCTACTTGTTCCCGCTCTCCTCAAGGCGGCCCTGTTCGCCGTGTCGTTTCCGACACGCGGCACCGGCCGCGACTCGGTGACCCGGCTCCGAGCGTCGGGAAGGTTACAGACCGGAGCCTGTTGATTGGCTCGCTAGAACACCTCTGATTTCCCCCGCTGGCTGTCCGACTCCCGGCGGACACATGCATACCTGTTCCAATGCCCAAACACGAATTTACATTTATATGAAAAGAGAGAGAGAGAGGGAGAGCGAGGGAAAGGTGCACGCAGGACAAATCCTGCTGCTTTTCCACGGTGCGACGTCGAGGTCTCGAGTACATGGACGTCAAGGAATCTGGTGCAAATAGGGGGTTCGAGGAGGGAGAGAAATTCAGCCCGGCCTCTGGAGGAGCAACTTGTAAAAGGTGTTTCTCGTGGAGAGAGTCGCAGAGTGCACGGCGTGCAACTGTGGAACAAAATAAACTGCAGAACACTGCAGCGACTGTAAAGCCGCGCAGAAGAAGAAGAAGAAGAAAAAAGTCAAGGGAAAAAAAAAATAAGGTAAATAGGAGAGACATTCAATACAAAAGGACCTTTCTGAAAAAAAGAAACCCATCAAAGTTGTCTGCAGTGTTGGGCAGAGCAAAGTTTCCAGAGCAACAGATGAGTAGGCGATCGAGGGCGGCCGTCCTTTTAAAACTCTTTGACTCCTTCTCAAAAAAGGTCGCAAGAAGTTGCCGAGGGCCCCGGGAAGCCTCACTTTGTTGAATCAGATTTGGCATAAAGAGAAAATGTCCTCACGAAAGAGTTCATGAATGAAAGTGTGGAGCCCTTTGGTAAGACTCAGTTTGATGAAAGGCTATTTATCAAGAGAGGTCGGGCAGCGGGAAATCCAATGTCTTTTTTTACCTTGAAAAGAAATTATCAGTCATAAAATAAAAAGAGGAAACATTCAGGTCAAGCCGCACTCGCAGCCTGGAGGCTCTAATTCTCACAATGCTCATGAACATATTTCTGTTTACCACGTCCATGCTAACAATTAGCTACATTAGCGAACACATGTATAGCTACGGGGTGATGTATGTGGGGGCAGAAAATTGGCATATGACCCGATGATGGCACCAGATGAAAAGCCAGGGGCAAGTTATTATAATTCATCCTGAAAGGAACATGAATGTCAGTCCATCGAAGAGTCATTTCACTAAAAAAAAAAATATCCCGAACGTGGTGAGATGAAAGGACAAGAGGATCACCAGAGTCAGTGGGATCTCCTCCTCTGGGAGGGATCATGGACGTCTGGAGAATATTTCACGGCAATCCATCTAATCATTCGCGAGACGGCAGAGAGACGTTTAAGCCAACTGACCCGCGGACATTTCCCTCCCAGAGGTGAGAAACTATTTAGGAACGGCAAAAAAAAAAAAATCCACCCTCAAGTTATTACTGCATTAAATCTTTGCGGGCCAACTTTCATTTGTGTGAATTGATTTTCGACGAAAAAAGTTACCAGCGAACCAGAGCGAGCACGAAATGTTCCTGGATGCAGAGACAAGCATCGCACTGCTGCAGCGAGATAAACCCCGACGGCGTCTACTGTCCCATCCGCGAAATGACTGCGACGGGGGAAAAGCTACAATTGTGCTGCTGGAGCGAAGGGTTAGTAGGATGTTTGGGGGGCGATTTAGCTCACCTGACAGGTAGATGTTGTCTCCCGCCGAGATGACACTGAAGAACTCGCGGTCGTAGAAGGGCAGGCTGGCCAGCGGGTACCACTTACTGCTCTGGGGGTTGAAACAGGTGACCGCTGTCAGGGAGCGCTGGCTCATCCCGATCGCCTGGCGCCCTCCCACCAGAACTATCACCTCGGCTACACCTGGAGGATAAAGGAAAAAACAGGAGGGGAGGATGGAAGGAGACGAGGGTGATTGGGGGGCGGACAAAAGGAAGGGAAGAGATGGGAGAGAAAACGGGCCATCAGGGAAGGTTTCCACCAGTAAGTAAGCGCACAGATTGAATCAAAGCCTCTTTGTAAGTAAGAGGCATTATGTTTTGTGGCATGTGGCATACCCAACACACACAGGCAGACACACACACTTGATTTGCCGCAATTAGACGGCTGAGAGGACACCTCTATATGCCTGAGTTGTCTTTCAATCTTTCAGTTTGTAAGTACTCTTCACGAATAGATATAATTTGATATGAAGGGTTTTGCGGAGTAATGTCACGCTGTTCAATGGTTCCTCCAGGCTGACAATTTAAAAAGGGCAGATACAGACAAAGACCCATCTTCGCAAACAGCTGAATGAGGATAGAAGAAAGAAGTCGTTTGGTAAAAGAAACTGGAAGCCGAGCGGAAAAATGTGCATGGATTTAAAAAAAATAAACGAAATTTCAGTGTCAAGTGCACAATAATGCCTCTAACAAGCTGGAATAACAAGTGTGCAAAGAAAAAAGCCCACCAATAAAAAAACAGTCAGTTAGCGGAAATCTCAAACTAATTACTGAGACGACTGCAGAGGAACCCAAAAGCAAAACATCCAACCCAAAATATTTAGAGCTCAAAGCCCACGGACTCAACTTCCTTCTCCATCGCTTTAACCTTTTGACCCCTGAGCCCAGCAGCGCCCATTATCAGACAAGGAAATGATAAGAAAAAAGTCAAGTGACGTTTTCTACAGGATCTACGGCACCACAATGTTGATTCACTTCATTTACATTTCTGAAAATTAAACTTACCTTTAAGATTACGTAATTACATAAACCCCGTAACCTCAAAAACCTCGCCGTCACTTTTTCGCGCGGCTGTAACTTTTCACCTTCTTCTTAATCACTAGACTTTAGAAAGTTGGATTTCAATAAATAAAACCTCTCTGTAACTCTCCAAGCGTGTGTGAATCTAATAAGGTATGATGGATTCTTGTGGGTTGTATATTAGTACATGAAAAACCAAAATGCGGCCGGGCTGTTTTTTTTCCTACTTCAACTTTGCGATCAGGGATGGTTTTTTCTTTTTTCTGAACGCACACGTCGCACGTCTTAATTCTTCTATTTTTTGGGCCGAAAGTGTTCTCAAATATAAATAATAGATGCGGGTGTAGACGCGCCGCTTTGAAACTTTTAACGGACCCTTGCTAGTCTGCGTGCAGAAGGACAAACACAACCAGCCACACATTACAAGTCCGCCGCCGCTGCTGCTGCTGCTGCTGCTGCTGCTGCTTTGGATTCAGCAGGCCGGGCCGTCCCAGAGTCAATACACGCTTGTCGGGGAAAATGCAAAAACAAAAAATGCAAAACAGAAAAAGTTTTCCTCTCGGTCGCAGGAAACTACTGAATTAAATGGGAAAGTATAACTCAATTACCGAGACTGATGGGAGCTGCCATCCGCCCGCCCGGCTCCACCTCACTCCCTCGCTCTCTCACTGCACTCGCACAGCGAAACATACACTGGCGCTTCAGCAGTGGCATAAGAGGATCGCTGAATCAATAGGCGAGAATCAATGTGTGTACATGTCCACGTGGAGATGTGCCTGGTCTTGTGTACACACACACACACACATGAACACACAGTGAGGACCTTGTGTGATTGAGAAGATACTTGAGACGCGTTCAGCACTCATCCCTATTGCTCCTCAGCCGATCTCTGCTGTCAGACACACACACACAGACACACACACACACACACACACGAAGCTGCTGGATAAAGACACCAGTGATCCAAAACACACAAACAGGTTGGCGGGCTGCCACATGCGTGTCTCAGGTCCTCTCAGTCCTCGGCAGCAGGCTCCAGTGAGCAGGCGAAGACGACGAGCCGCCAGACAGAAATGAGCTGTGTGTTCGCAAGCGGCGGGCGGAGGAAAGGGCGGAGGGAGGGATGGATGGAGGCGAGCCAGGGAGAGAGAGGGAGAGGAAGATGGAGCAAAGAGAGGGACAAGACAGAGGAGGTAGAAAGGGGGAGAAAACTCATCTTCAAGCATTCAAAAACCAAGGCTAACCACTGGTTCATCTGCTCGGATCGATGCTTCCCCGCTGAGACGCTCGCCCAGACACATCTATAGGCGGCTGTGTATTTTTTTTTCTGGTGGTGGGGGGGGAAGTAAAGAAAATAAATAAAGCCATCCCCTTATTTATTTATTTCTCTTAAGCTTCTGTTTTCTTCTTCTTTCAAAGCTGGCAAAAACAGATTGTTGCTTTTTTTTCCTCCAGGAAGAGGAAAAAAGGGTGAAAAAAGGAGAAAGACAGAACAACTACAATGGGCTTTGGTGAGGCCGAGCAAACAGACAGAGCGGTAAGCACTGCCTCAGACATATCGTGGACATACAGCTTAGACTTAGTGGACAGCTTAGAGCTGACTGGCTCTTTTCCTCAGAGATATATATATATTTTTTTAAAAGAACACGTTCCTCTGCGTGGGACGAGCCAGTGAAGTGACGGCTCAAGGAGAAATTGTGACAGAGTCGCTGCGAGGATGAAGGTACAAAAAAAAAAAAGAAGCTTGGTGAGAAGAAACGAAGGGCGTGGGAGTGGCGCGCACCGCCGGAAGAAGATTTGCACACGCGTGTGCGCGTGGTCGCGTTACGCCCCGGACTCTGAACCTCAAACAGCCCTCGAGAACCTCGGATACGCAGCTAATAAATGGAAGTGTAGTTTTATAAAGACAGTCACAGCTGGTCTTTGACAACAAAAAAGAAGAAAATAATAAATGAAGTGGAAATAAGCTCTTTGTCTTCCCTCTCATGAGCCTCCAACCATACCTACACACACAGACACACACACATTAATTATATTGACTTTGCTCTGCTATTGTTTCTCGCTTTGTGATTAGTTTGCTGCTCTTGCTGTACGTGTTCGCAGTCCATTTCTCTTCATCACGCGCGGTGTTTTCCACTTTATTGGATTTTAAGAGTCGGAGTGTTTTTTCCTCTCCGCCTTTATAGGATTACATTTTCATCTCTTTTCATCTCCTTTTCTTACATCTTTTTTAGCTGGTTCACGTCGTTCCTATTGACTGCTTCAATTAAGCTGTCAAAGTTTCAGTGACGACGTGTGAGCCAATTTGGGAGTTTTCTTTTTTTTCTGTCTGTGTGCGCATGCCAATCAATGGTTCTACCGTTTGTTTTATTAGAAGTAAAACACATTCTATTCAAACACGGTGGAAGATACAGATACACGTAATACTAAAGTTCCCGATACACGTAATACTAAAGTTCCCGATACACGTAACACTAAAGTTCCCGATACACGTAACACTAAAGTTCCCGATACACGTAGCACTAAAGTTCCCGATACACGTAACACTAAAGTTCCCGATACACGTAACACTAAAGTTCCCGATACACGTAACACTAAAGTTCCCGATACACGTAACACTAAAGTTCCCGATACACGTAATACTAAAGTTCCCGATACACGTAACACTAAAGTTCCCGATACACGTAATACTAAAGTTCCAGATACACTTAATACTAAAGTTCCAGATACACTTAATACTAAAGTTCCAGATACACTTAATACTAAAGTTCCCAATACACGTAATACTAAACTTTCCGATACACGTAATACTAAAGTTCCAGATACACGTAATACTAAAGTTCCAGATACACGTAATACTAAAGTTCCAGATACACGTAATACTAAAGTTCCAGATACATTTAATACTAAAGTTCCAGATACATTTAATACTAAAGTTCCCTATGCAGCTGTATTGTGTTGGATTTCTTTCACTTTTGGAAAAAAACAAAACAATCGACAGAATAGCAGTAATTTCTTTTGTTGTTTTTCTACATATGTCTCCTTCCTGAACCCCCCACTGTGTCCAATTAGGCCAGCTTAAGCAGTTCTACATGCCGCTTCAACGCCCAGCCGAATGGTACGTCTGTGCACATGCAGGTTTTTTTTTTCCCGCGATTACCTATCGCATGTGTGCGGGGTATGTGTGTGCCGAGCAGAGCGTTTCCGCTCGGCCGGACACGTCAGGGAGAGTCCACATCTGTGCGTCGAAGGCTGCCGCCGGAGCTCTGACCCCTGAAGCCCCCCTCTCTTCCCCGAACGCACTCGCAAGCTAACGCAACCCAACAACCGGCCTGTCAGAACGCAACGAAAACAGAGAGAGCGGCGCCGCTGACGGGGAGTCACGCCTTTTCGGATCAGATGGTTGCGTGGGTGTGAGTTTTTTCTTCTTCTCCTCCCTCGAAAAAAAAAAAAAAAAGGAAGCCTCGCAGGGACGGCTGTCAGTCAGCCGGAGGTTTGATGGGAGTTGGGTGGAGGGATGAAGGGATGGAAGATCGAGGGATAAAGGCGTAGCGGTTGGGGATGAAGGGATAACCAAGTCTTGACAGCTCTTGTTTTTTTTTTCTTTTCTTTCTTCCCCCTTCCAGAGTTTATACCCGTGGCAGTTTGGGAGGGAAAATGTCTGCTTCTCCTGATTGTTACTGACCTTTTGTTATATTTCTGGTTTATTTTAAACCCGAGGAAAAACAAACAACATCTGATCACAAGTTTTGAACAACACCCTGCTTAGAAGAAAACATATAAAAGACGAATGCATAAACTCTATGCAGCTATTCAGGAAGCGCCTTGTTTGCAACTCTAAGCTGCTGCTGTTGTTCTGTGATAGAAGCACTCAATTAAATGCTTTCTCTAATCCTTTGTGTGGACATTTAACACTGAAATCAGGCTGTAACCTCCGGTTGTGGAAAGCGAAGCCAATGCAGAAATGCTTAAACTAAAAGCATTCAGAGTAGTCACCACGGGGCGACTCCTCTGGTTGTATAGAAGTCTATATAAGTGACTCTACTTCTCTCTTGATGTATTCCCTCAGTAAACATTGTAAACATGAGTTTATGGTCTCAATCTGTAGTTTCAAGTCTTCTTCAATAGAGCCTGATGTTCATTTAGTAATTTATAGTCCATTTAGAGTAAAAACAGACCATAAAGCAGGGGACGCTTTAGGGGCGGGGCTACAAGGTGACTGACAGCGTTGGCCAGGGAGTTGTCTGTTTGAGTTTGAGAACTCCTGTGTCACTTCTGGTTGCAAAAAGCCAAGACGGCGACGATCAACACGCCAAATTCGAGGCTTCGAAACGTCCACAAACCAAATGGGAGACGTCACAGTGACGACGCCCACTTCTTATACACAGCGCGCGTGACTAAAACATACTGAAATATATTCTCTCGCTCGAAGCTCAGAATGAAATAAAATCGTCCCCCTCGCTGCCGAGCGTGACGGTGAATGAGGTTTAACTGAAAACGCCGCCTGCTGCAGCACGTACATGACATTTTTAACCGTCGATAGAACAAACATATTGACTACTGCGGCTTTAAGAGAAGCCCCGAATGCTCCATTACAACATCAGCAAACACATCAGGAGGCAGCGTGCATTGAGCGTGAACAAAAGACGACAATGGGCGCACCTGGACTGAGCCCAGTGGTACATCTCTCAGGAGGAGGTTTTGCGTCATCGCGAGGCTGTGAATTGTGCTTTGAAAATTCAAAAAAAATAAAAATATGTATGAGGAGCGGACAGAATCGTGTGAGCGCTGAATCTCAAATTGAATTTGATGCCCACCCGCAGAGCACGATGCACACGCACACAAAAAAAAAACACACCCCCCACGGCAGTATCTGCGTCTTGCTTCCACCCAACTCGACTTCAACCAAATGAAACCTATCTGTGACAGGAGCACGCCGCCCATGCTTTACCTCATGCTAGAACACACACACACACACACACACACACACACACACACACACACACACACCAGGAGGAGAGCGGTTGATGAAAAGATGGAGACAGAACGGAAAGATTCTGTCGCTTCCTCTTCCCCGCTGCCACTCTGGCTCTTATCTCACCTTGTTATGTGTCTCCTTGCTCTCTGCCCCATGCTGTGACCCTGCTTTCACTATTCATCCTCTCTTCTTTTCTTTTTCACCCCGGGGCTAACACCTCCATCTCCATCTCTCTCGCTTTCCCCAACCTACGGGAGTCTTGGCTCCATCCCCATCTCCCTTTCTCGCTCTTCAAGTCGTTCTCTCGCTTGAAACCACGGGGGCTCCCTCTCCCCAATATATACTCTCCGTTTCATCTTCCCTCACTGCACCTTTTACCTCTCAATCAGCTCTCCGTGAGCTTTCCTTTAACCGGCCGTGCTTTTTGCAACCTCAACCCAACATGGCCGTCCCTCTGGCTTCAGAGACGGACGGCCACGCCGACGCCGTGTAGTTACCGCCGCGCGGCTCAGGTGCCTTCAGCCTCAATGCGTGTCGTGTGCACGTACAAGGATCGTCCTCCAGGCATTTACACGTCCTTGCCATCAAGCGACAAAAAAAATAAAAATACACTGGACCCGAGAGTTCATTCCTCATCTGAGAGAAAAGTCAACGAAAAAAATCTCACCTCAAGGTCCATTTAATAACAGGTTTTTTTTGAGGGTGGTGGGCTGCTGCTTTCCGTCACATGGCTTAATCTTCAAGGTCAAAAATGAACTCGACTGCGTGGAAGAGAAGCCCGGGAAAGGTAAAGTGGTTTCACGATGAAGCCATTTTGACCACCTGCAACATACCGTGACAGTGATATGTACAGAAAATAGACCTGGAGGCGGATCCGAAGCATCGTGTAACCGCTTTCCGTCGCGATCGGTTTCATTTGCTCTGGGATCGCTTCGTCTGGCGTTTGGTTTTGTACAAAAACTGAACAAGCAGACTCCCAGAAGCCTCGTTTATATAAAGGTTAACGGCACTTTCAACCGGCTTTAACCCGTAAATAACTACCCGTTCATCACCTGGACTCAACAGCCAACACGCAGGTGAGCTCCACTGCAAACAAAAGGTCACACATTTGTTCAGTGGTCGTTAAGTTAAAGAGGAAATATGTGGCTGAGATCTCTAAAAGGCTCTTTTTCGACTTCCTTATTTTAGAAATCTGAGGTATTTAGCGTACTTTTTGAAAGGAGTACGTCACGGATAAGATGCGAGTTTGAGTTCTGTTTCTCAGTGTTCAACTTGATTATTATAAATATTACCACGGAGGGAAAGTGGGTTGCATTTGATACATAAATCACATGAAAACACAGGTGACGAGGAAACCAAACATCTGGTCTCGTCCTCGTGAGAGCGAGAAAAAAAGGCGTCAATGTCTGTGTTAATGAATGTGCCACATGTATAAATATATATGTGTGTGTGAATATATTCATATGCTGTACGACTGAGGGAAACTGGTGCAGACTTTCCCTCACTGGGTATCGCAGGCGCAGTGACACTGGCGGGGTGTCTCTCAGGGCTCAGAGACATTCATATCTCGCTGCTGGTCCATAACCATTTCCTCTTATCTCAGTCGCTTCTCTCTAATCTCTCTCTCTCTCTCTTCTACCCCTCTCCTCCTCGTCCTCTTCCTCTTCTTCCTAATCCTAGGATTTCTCTCCCTGGGTGTTAATTTGCCACGGTGAGGATCAGCGGGCCAAAGGCTCCCCAAATAATGTCAGGGTCCAGAGATGTGCGATGTGGATGTTTGTATTTTTCTACTTCTTTCTGTTGAGCCAAAACAAAAAAAATCTGGCTGGTATACTTACAGATGACGGCAACTATATGAGTATTTTTTTTAAAGGCCTCCAATGTCTTAAAGGGTCAACACACTTAAATAACGTGGCGTTTAGCCTGCAGATTATTTGTGTTTGCTCCACATTTTGCACACACCCTCGAGCTCACGACGAGCTGCGAGTGGATTAGCGGCTCGCGGCGTTGTAATTACGTAAATTACATAAACTGCGTCAAGTCTCTCCGGATGCAAAGTCCCCGATGCTCGGGATGATCCACACACACACACACACACACACACACACACACACACACACACACACACACACACACACACACACACACACACACACACACACACACACACACACACACACACACGCGGGTTTATTATGTAGGTGGAACTACTTTCTACCAGAGAAACTGTTGAGGGTTTTATTCTGTGGAGTTTCCAGAGTAACTGGGACACTGTCGCTGGAGAGAGACGTTTCTGCTGAATTTTTTAAATGTAATGCGTCAATGCTGCGAGCACGGAAAAAAAAAATTTCATTTCCCCTTCCACGTATCGTATCGGGCAGGCGACACAAAGCAGGACCAAAAAAAACAGGCGGATATGTCGAAAAACCACAATCTGTGGAGCGGTTAGACGCCACAATGGGAGAAAATGTTTTTCCTGTAAATTGAACAGACGACCCGTTAAACTTTCGCAGTATTTTTGGTGTGTGTGTTTTTTTTAAAAAAACGCACACATTGTGATTTAATGGATGCAGCCGCAAGTCCAAACAAACCAAAATAATCTGCACCATCAGCACATGATACAGCTCCAGCCGCGGGTCGAGCCGGGCGTGTTGAATATTGGATGAGGCCTTCCTCGCCGGCTCGCAGCCCTTTTTTTTCCAGCAGGTTGTACTCGCAGGGCGAGCCGGAGCGCCAGATGTGGCGTGAGCGACGCCGAGGCTGATCCGCGCTCCTGTAAACGCTGCAGAGCGTCGGGTCTGAGCGCTGTGGGAAGCAGTGAAGACGAGTTTCGCAGCCTGCGAGGCCATCGCTCACCTGTCAACCTCCTCCTCCCCCTCCCCTACTCTCCCTCGCCCTTTCCCTCCTCGGCGGCTCAGCCTGACAGTGCCGTCGCCAGCCGGCAAAAAAAGGTCAAGTGGACGAAACCTTAATTTTGTCTGCCTGCCCCTGCAGACATCCAGGCGGGTTTATCAAATCTGGATTTACTGCCTCCCCGTGTTACATTTATGAGCCCAGACAGACGCGTTTGCTTGGAGATTTCGCCGATAAGACGGCGGAATATCAAAAACTCACACTCCCAATTCTCCTGCGAGTTGCAACGTTCAACTTTCCCTCTCGCTCGCCCCGCTCTCTCCCTCCCTCGCCTCCCCTCAAATACCATCTTCAGACTCCAGAAATAAAACAAAATCGACGATCCCGCTGAAGGGCACCCTTCACATGAAGCGATTAAGACGTTTCTGGCACATTCTCCTGCATCCTGCTTCTTCTTTTTTCCTTCTCCTCCCCCTCCACCACTAGTTTAAGAGGTGAAACAGAGTAATCTCACGCTGCGTCGGCTGTAAAACGACAAACCAGGCTGAATAATTACACAGAGCAGGACAATAATCAACACGGCACTGACATAATTGTCTTTCCAAAAACCGCTGACAGCTTCCCTGCCGCACGCCCGCCTTGCTTAGCGGTTAGCATCGTTTTTTTACCGCGGAGGAACATTTGAGAGAAGTTAAGGCGATCAGCGAGACGGAGCGCTAATGGAGGCCGGAGCCCAGAAGCAGTAGGTGGCAGACGACAGAGGGAAGACATCTGATGATATTTTATGCTCCCTTCTTTGCAAAAAGGTGTGAATCTCATTCCTCCTTTCTTCGCGGCGGCGCTACGGACGTGCTCGCGCTCTCCGAGGAGTCCGCCGGCGAAGGCGTGAGGTGTGAATGAGGAGATGAATGTCACGCCTACGGGGCCTCGTGCAACAACAAGCCGCTGCTTTCCATTGTCTCCATGAAATGTGGGCGCGAGCCAAGCCATCGTGCCGGGCCGGTCCAATGAAATCCAGCCACAAACCGGCACAGAGCGGTTCTTTTTTTAAAATATTTATTCGTCTGCGGGAATGTTAAAACGCCCAATAACGTTTAACCACCAACATTTCCAACGCGCCCAGGCTGTGATCTCATGTCTTTAAAACGGAGTAATCGAGTGAAAGGAGTGAAAGGATCACGTGGGCAAAAACACACTGGAGTGAGCGAGCCTACACTCTTAGTTGTGCGTTATTATCGTTGACTTTTCCCCACGTTAGATGTGTGGATGCGTCTGCTGGATGAGGATCAAGTGGACGTAAAGAAAGACAAGCTGAGATTTTTTTTGGTGAGGATTCCTTCCTACAGCGCGAAGATATAACAATGTGTAAGTGTGTGTGTGTGTGTGTGTGTGTGTGAGACAGAGGAACAGTGTGAGCTGAGCTGGACCCCTGCGTCTCCTAGTCATTACAGCTCATTTGTCTGAGTGCTATTCCACTTGGCTGGGTTGAGTTAACAGTTTGCCCCGGCGCTCTCCTCCCTCCTCCTCCTCCTCCTCCCTCCAGCACAGCGACACATGTGGAGAGAGAGAGGGAGGGTTTTGTCATGCACGTACTGTACAAACACAAGAGGGAACTTTTCCTCGTTTCTTGATGCACGGATGTGTAGATCGAGTGTATCAAGAGTGCAAGAGACACACACACACAGAAAAAAAAAGGTTTGCGAGTAAACTCTCACATCCAGCGTCTGTCTAATCCCCCGTGATCCCCCCGGAAAGTCTAATGACAGCTAATCAGATGCACATCCACCCTCTAATTAACCAATTAGCCGCTAATGGATACACATACAGTACGCTAAACGCCGCGGATCCTTTACGAGTCACTCCAAGATTTCACTTCCCTTTAGTCTTTCTGTCCAAAAGAGGAAGACAGCAGCTTCCTCCTCCTCCTCCTCCTCCTCCTCCTCTTCTCCCCAGCCTCTCTGGAAAAGTTCACAGCTGCGGTGTATAGCGAGAATGACTTAAAAATAAGCATCCCTAAAGTTAGAGCACACGGTATGTTAAAACTGAAAGGAAAAGATACAATAACGCCATCTGTTCTCAAACAGAGAAAAAAACCTGAGCTCCTCTTTGGAGTTTGAAGTGAAGTTTATATTTGAAATTCCCAGAGAGTCTATTTCTATGCCGCATATCTTTTTTGGCTGCTTAATTAGCTTCTAATAAAGTTAACGGGCAGAGCATCCGCCGAGTGAAAACGCTCCAGATTACAAGCGAGGTGCCGAGCGAGCCGACGGAGGCACCGTGTCCTGTTACGAAAATAAACTTTATGTCACGGCGGTTATTCGCGGTTTACGACTCTTTCTTTGGAGCGATTGAAAAGAACTTGGTCCAAACTTTGCAGCGGCGTTATACTTGTATATTTTTCTGGGGGGGAAACGGGGCGAGAATGACTGAAAGAAATCAACACGCCAATAAAAACTGGGCTATTAAGTAAAGAAATAAATTACGACAATGCAGCACAGCGGGACTCTATATAAAGAAGAAGAGGGAGAAAAAACCTGGGAAAACAAGAAAATTAAAAGCGTGTGTGGGAAACCATCTGGCTGCTCCGACTCCACGAGGAACTTTTTTTTTTTCGGAGCTTACAAGCTAATGGAGCAAGCGCTCATTACGATGTCGGCCTTTCTGTTGAATTTAAAAAAGTTCACGCTCTTCCATCTTACGAGCGCATTGCCGGCTGCGTCTTCATAGACCATTAATATTCCTATTAATGGGCTTCCTTCCCCGTGGCATGATGTACGAGCTCGGTATCAACGTCTTTTAGCACCATGATATAGTTTTGTCTGATCAATATTTCTGTATTAACAATGAGGGAGACGGGTGGAGACCCTGCAGAGCCCCTTTAAGACAATGAACTCGTGACGTCGGCTCACTTGAAAACACTCGATACCTTCCTTCCCTTCCCCTTCTCCCTCCTTAAGCCCAAAGATTTAAAAAAAAAAAAAAAAAAGTGTGCCACGGATCAATTAATTTTCCCAATCTACTCGCGGTAATCCAGTTTATTCCCCAGCGAGCCGTCAGCTAATTCCCCCAGATCCACTTTGTTAGAACCGATCAGATCGCAGAGGAAAAGAATTAGGTCAAGTCTTCACAAAATACATGCGGAGGTCAACACAAAAAAAACTATAAAGGTGCCAACGGCATTACATTTGGGGAAAAGTGCGTTAGGACTTTAAACTCAAAGTTGAGGCTTTGTGACTTATTTGTGTTACTGCCTATAGATATATAGTAGTAGCATTCACTTTCACTTTCACTAAATGTTCATTTTTAAGTGTCCCACACAGCTTGAGCACAACTAACTTCTGATTCACTTTTGTCTCATCTGCTTTCTGGAACAGACTTCAATGAGTTAAATATATCTTACAACTTTCCCAGTGTGTTTTTTCTTTGGTTGCCTTTAAAAATAAAAGTTATATTCAGCGTTGGGTTTAATCAGCTGGCCTCGCGTGTCGCTTCTGGTTGTCGACGACCAAAAACCGAGATGCTGATAACTGAACCTGAACTCCAGGATTCAAAACTGTTGTCCACAAAACCAACGGGGGATGCCATGGTAACAACGTCCACTTCTTTATTTATATATATATATATATATATATATATATATATATATATATATATATATATATATATATATATATATATATATATATATATATAACACAATCTGCCTCCCAGCAACCCTCAGACTCACCAATCAAATCGTTTCGTTTCCCCAAGACGTGAAACGATTGTCATCTTGATATAAACGCGACAGCTTTGTTAAAATGTATTGCTGTATTTAAATATCGGCCTCTGCATTGCAGTGCGGGCTCGGCCTTTACGAATGGACGCTCGGGTTGGGGGCGAGGGGGGGGGGGACACCTGCACGGTGAACATAACCTCTATCATCAGATTCAGACGTTTAAGTCTCGCTGTGAAAAGGATGTTAATTAAAAATCTGTCTCACAAGAGTAAATAAAAATTCAAGGCCTAGAAAAAAGAAAAAAAAATGCAATTCAACTCACATTTATCACCAGTAAAAAGGCTGAATGTGTGAGGCGCTCAGGCGTGTGTGTGTATGCAGACACACACACTGTATGAACGCACACACACACACATATGCACGCGACTCACAAGTTCACAGATTGACTGTGCTCAGCAAGAAGTGCTTCACGGATGGCAGTTTTCCTTTCTTTTTCCGCCTGACAGACTTATCAACCGAGCTCAGGTGGTGCCCCATCTGCTCGCTCGCATTAAAAATACACACACACACACACACACACACACACACACACACACACACACACACACACACACACACACACACTTACTGCTTACACAAGTAGACACACGCTCAAGGAATAAACTCAATCAAATGTCTGCCCTTCAAATTTCATTCCTGATCCCCCCCTGGCTCCTCCCCCCTCCGACCACATCCCGCCCTCTCCTCCTGCACCCCTCCGCCCCCTCAAACATCTCTTCATCTTCCTCTTCCTCGTCCTCTGCGCGCCAACGCCAACCTCGAACTCTTCCTTCCGGTCGCTCCTTCGTCTTCCTCGCCGCCCCCTCCGCTAACCCGGTGACCACGCCCCCCCCGCCCCCCTCGCTGTGCAGAGCCCACCCTGTCCAGTGCAGCAGATGGCTGAGCAACACACTCACGCACACACACACACACACACACACACACACACACACACACACACAGACAGACAATCAGGACGCAGACACACTCGGGCATTGAAAATCAGGACGTGGATACGCGTTCATGTACTTCTCCGTCCGGCAATCATCAGAACCAACGGGTTTCACGCACAGATAAACATCTCTGTCGAGACAGTCGGTCACGATAAGACCTGCAGCTCTAAGAAAAGGAGTTCAAAACATACATGTATTCCTCATCCACTGAGTCAATGGGGCGTAATGCATCATGAATGTATTCATCCCGGCGGCATTTATATAATTCTGTTGTACAGAGCCAGGAGCTGCTGTGAATCAATGCACACTTCAAGCCTGCATAATGGGGCTGCAGGATGCATAAGATATGCACATACCAAACACTATACAATGGTCCTTGACAGAAAACGCTTGGAGAAACTGCTGAGAACAAGGAGAAACCGCTGGATCGAGGGATGAGTAATGGGACGGTGCTGAGCGCATGTAATGCCACAAATGTCTTTTCTCGAGAGGCAAATGATTGCTGCCCCCCCCCCCCCCGCCCTCCCTGTGCGGCCACATTACAGGTAATTACACATGCAACAAAAATATATAAACCCAATGCAAGTCCCCTCGATGTTTGTTTACCGGCAAATAAACACACCGGCTGGACAACGGCGTTGGCTCGTGAACCTGCCTCTCCATAAAGCCCCATTTGTTAGGCAATTATCTTTATTCTACGGAGCAGAAAATAACTTGTGTGGAATGGTAAGGTGTGCTGGTGCGAGGCTCATAATGCCGTGCAGACAGTATAATTAGGCAGCTCTTTACAGGGGGAAAGAGTGGGGTCCTGGCCGGCCGGAGGGAAAAATCATACGGCCAAAAGCAATTTGCAGGCGCCTTCCCAATTTCAATGAATGATTCTTTGAATTTAACGATGTAAACAAACACGGTCTTCAATGGCCTGCACGTCGGCGGTCGGAGAGTGAATGGTCAGCCGGTGGCTTTGAAATGGACGACGGACATGTCTCTGCCCAGCTGGTGGTAAAACAAACTTGTAAAGGAGTTGTTTACGCGCTGGCTTTGCTGTAAAAGAGCCTCGGGGTTCAGGCTCCGGTACGGTTCCAACCTTTTCATGCCTGCCTGAATACGGTCTGGCTCAGGTTGTCACTTGTTTTGTACGATTATGGAAAGAAAAAAACATGTGCTGACATTTGGAAATATGTCTGGTTGGCCCGGTGTGTACTTTTTTAAGTATTTGAAATAGTTGCGTGGAAAAAACATTACGGGGCTCTAAATCATTGCTTTCCAGTTGTGGCGTAAAAATCAATACAATGCAGCTACAAGCCCCTCATGGGTTACCTGACCTCTGTGACACCCAGTGGCAGGAATATATGAAGAGTGTGTGTGTGTGTGTGTTGAGTTTGTGGGGATGAATAGATCCTGGTGATGTGTTCGGGGTCAATTGCACTTGTGGGTGGCAGATCACGTCGGGGTCACCTTATTCTCAGGTAAACAGACCTGTACTTGTGTAGCGCTTTTCTAGGCATCCTTCACACACATTCTTCACGAGCTTCTACGCGTACGAGCTAGCGCTTACCGGCGGAGAGCCGCGGCCGCGTCCGGGGCGTCTGCATCTCCTGCCGCGCGTGCGGCAGCATGTGGTAGCGCTTGGCCTCGTTGACCAGGTCGCGGCACGCCTCCGACGACTTGATCAGCTCCTCGTTGTCCACCACGTTCAGCAGGTAGGACGGGTGGATGAAGGGCAGGCGCACCGCCGCCAGCAGGTCCGACAGAGTCTGAGAGGACGGAAGGAGAAGGATTAGATGCAAAACTTAAAGCGTACAAAACACAACTTTGTTTGCGGACATTTAAATTAATTGCGAGCGCGTGCGACTTGCCGGGGAGATCAAACCAGTTCCATGTGAAACATAAAACAAATATCTCTTAACACGCGGTGGATCCCCGTCAGTAAACACATTCTCTCACATCTTTCACAAAGAACAGTAGGATTATCTCAACACCTCATTAGAACGTGTTCGTCTTAGGCCACATTTACACATAGCCGGGTATTTACAGAAACAAATATTTCTGCCATATCGTTTCAAAAAAATAATGTCGTACACACAAGATCGCTTTCTGAAAAGTTTGTTTACACAAACCCGCATGAATACGCCAGCGAGCGGCGTCATCACTATGCCACACGTGTACAGAAGACACTCATATGTGACGTGATGCATTTTTAGCCTCATACGGTGACGTTTGAGGACCTGAAGCTCCGCCCACGGGGCGAAGAGAGGAAGCGCAAAGCGCCGTGCCGTTGGAGGAGGAAGACTTTGAAGGCCATCGGATCGGTTACAGCCAGTCAGGCCCCCGAAGCTTCAGCTCAGTCGACTATTTCTTTACTTGTGCGGTGCACAATGGCGAGGCGGAAGATGAAAAGACGAGGAATCTTAAACTGTTTTCTTTTATGCAAGCGCCACGACGGGTGCGAAAAATACAACTCCAGAGACTCTGAATTCAGTCAATTTAAGCGGATTCATCATTAAACAAGAAGCCACTGAATAAAAAAAATGTTTGCAACGTTTTTCATTAAGTTTCGCTCACCGACTCCACATTTTTTCAGTTCGCGCCGCTGGAACGAGGCAGCGGGAGGAGGGGGGGGGGCGTCTTCGCCGCTTTCAACTTCCGCTTCAGATTTTTTTCCCCACCGGCTTCCAAATGAGACGTTTTACACGCCGCCGCCGCCACGAGAATTGACGCCCGGTTAATCACAACCCATTCAGGACCGGGAGACGACTCCAAAGAACGCCGCCGTCAATCAGGTCTTTGGGATCAAACAAAAATAAATAATACGGACTAGATTTTTTTTTCGGCTTATAATTGGCACCTTTCGCTCTGAGGTGTCTTTTGAGGCAAGAATTCGAGCAGCATGACCAGGATTTTTGGAGAGGTTTACAATGTTTACTGAAGGAATACATCGAGAGAAGTAGAGTCATTTATATAGACTTCTATACAACCAGAGGAGTCGCCCCCCTGGTGGCCAGGAGAGAGAATGCAGCTTTAACACATGAAGCATAGACTTCTATACAACCAGAGGAGTCGCCACCCCTGGTGGTCAGGAGAGAGAATGCAGCTTTAACACATGAAGCATAGACTTCTATACAACCAGAGGAGTCGTCCCCCCCCTGGTGGTCAGGAGAGAGAATGCAGCTTTAACACATGAAGCATAGACTTCTATACAACCAGAGGAGTCGCCCCCCCCTGGTGGTCAGGAGAGAGAATGCAGCTTTAACACATGAAGCATAGACTTCTATACAACCAGAGGAGTCGCCCCCCTGGTGGTCAGGAGAGAGAATGCAGCTTTAACACATGAAGCATAGACTTCTATACAACCAGAGGAGTCGCCCCCCTGGTGGTCAGGAGAGAGAATGCAGCTTTAACACATAAAGCATGGGAAAAAAAAACACGAAACGATGAAAATCCTGAACTACGAGTGTGTGTAAGTTTGCTCCACGGCTCGGTGTGCATACACACTCAACGTTTGCTTATAGGTGTTCGGCAGCGAGAGGTAGGACGGACTGTTGCCATGGCAACCTCGTCTATAGCTCTGGTTGCTGAATGTGTGTGTGTGTATATATAAGCCTGTGTGTGTGTGTGTGTGTGTGTGTGTGTGTGTACTCCCATGGGAGTCTCGTCCACGCCGACAGTAAAAGCTGTAAACAAGCGTGGACGGAGCGACAGCGAGCCGGGCCCGGGAGCTCGACCCCGTTGACCTCTCACGGGCTCAAAGCGATGTGCAAGAAGAGAGCGACAAAACAGACTCGGAGAAACATTATTCAGCGGAGAGCAAATAATAAGCTGACATTCGGTCCCCTCCTCCCACCTGAGGCCCTTTTTTCTTTTTTCTCTACTCTGGCATGTGTCCCATTTGTTCTCCGCCGACGTCGGACCGAGAAAAAACGGAGGAAATACGACAGCGGAGAGCGGAAAACAAAGCGGGAATGGCGTGAGAAGGACGGAGGCGAGGGGGAGGGGATGGAGTAGACAAGCGAAGGCCGCGGGAAAAAAAGAAGCGAGGACGAAACGAGAGGATGCGGCGGGCATTTAGGGAAATCTGCTGATGACATTTCGTCTCGCTCGGAGCAAAAACGGCGTCCCTGCAGATGGGAACGTCTTTTTTCTTCTTCCTCCCTCCTTCCAACGTACACAGCTTACCCAACAGTTTATCAAACAAACAGCTCATACCCACGTAAACACCGGCTCTGGCTCCCAGCGCCGTCGCTTCAGACGGTGCAGCCGACGCGAGCTACTTAGCACCCTGAGATATTCTCGAGGAGGAGAATCACCGGCTCAGGAGAAGATATACTAATTCCAATTAAAGTGGCCCCCATAGTGGGAGATTTGCCCCAGTAGTTACTGAGTCATGTCACACTCAAACGGAGGAGACTTAAGCTTCGGGCTTACTGCTTTTTTTTTCTATTAAAAGCTGCTTTTCTCCAGGTCTGCCACAATCACACCTACTTTGGCGTCGTGACATCGTGTCATTAGGTGCCAGTAATTGGCAAGGACGCGTTTTTAAGGGACACGTATTTGATGGTAAGTCCTCTTGAGATGAATCTCCGGTTAATTCCTACAGTCTGAGGAGGAACTGGAGCGGCATCTTCGTCGTATTTTCCAAAAAAAAAGAGTCCCTTTTGGCGTGAGCATCTGCACAGGTCGTCTGAAATAGGTCCGAAGCTGACCGCTCCGACCCTCAGAGCTAAATTAAAAGCTGTATGTGGGGCAGTTCCAGCCAGGTGGTGCCCTCAGCGCTGCAGAAACACGTGATGAAATGTCCAGGGGGTTGCATGTGGACATCTTGTTCCTGCTTGGAAAAGCAGGTGGACGGGCTGGAGTTTCACTTTTTATTTTTTTTCCCTTCTGGCGTCCGGGAGTTTGTATGTTGCGTAGGTTTCATCGTTCTCCTCTACGGTTCGGATGTGGTTGTATCTCACAGGACGTCGTGGACGTCGCCCGTCGGTTTTGAAGCCTCGAGTTTCGGCATTTTGGACGTCGCCATCTTGTTTTTTTGGAACCAGAGTGAAAGTGAAAGAAGGGAGTGCAACCGAAGGCTGAAAAAGACATTTTTAGGCAACCAAAATGTCCCAAATAAACTCGTAAACGAAACTGTGGAACCGTGTTAAAGTTGCAAGATGCAACCTGTCAATCACAAGGTTGCCCCGCCCTAAAGCGTACCTGTATTGTAGAAGACTTGAGACTAGAGATTGAGACATAAACTCATGTTTACAATGTTTACTGAGGGAATACATCAAGAGAGAAGTAGAGTCACTTATATAGACTTCTATACAACCAGAGGAGTCGCCCCCTGGTGGTCAGGAGAGAGAATGCAGCTTCAACACATGAAGAATAGACTTCTATACAACCAGAGGAGTCGCTTAATGGCACTTCCGCATTGGCTTCACTTCTCAGACCCCAGAGGTCGCTGCCTGGTATAACTAGGAAAACACGGTCATGACCTGTCCCAGGGAGCTTTTTTTCCTGCAATGCATGCTGGGAAAGATCTCACCAACCTTGAAAAGCAATAAGCAAGTACAGAAAATCGGTCGTCCGGGAGATCAGAAGCGAACCGCTTGCAGAATTCACAGAGCCGATGACTTCGAAAAAGCGCAAGGTCGTCGGGGTCGAGAGGTCAACGCACGATGGACGGGCTAAGCCGGCGCTTGAGCTCGCATGTTCCCGTGACGAGAATGTTCATGGCACACGGTAAACCCCTCATTAACACACACACACACACACACACACACACACACACCAAACATCTTTAAAAACAGCAGTAAAACTCCCTCAAAGAGACGGCATCTGCTCCCTGCAAAACTGGTAAAGGACCGCCGCCGCATTAAAAATCCTCCCGAAAAAAAAAAAAAAAAATATATATATATAGAAGGAGGCAGATGGATACTCGCGATTGTCCCGTGTTGTAATCACACGCTGCTTTGGCAGTCATAGTTATTAATCTGCTTGGTGCAATCAGTCCGAAATATTGATTTGACTGTAATCTCGTTGATGAGATGAAAACAATGGAGGAGTCACCGGGGCCGACCTCTGATTAAATAAACAACCGGGGATTCAATTGGACTGTAAACGGATTGGAATATCCCCCCCGGGTGAGTGTGTGTGTGTGTGTGTGTGTGTGGTATCGGTGGAGTGCAATGCATGGATGTTTTTCTCTACTTTAAGTCTTTTATTTCTGGGTGGGAGAAAAAAAAAGTAACTCTCCATCTCTCCCACCTCTTTTTCACCATCCCCCCCCCCCTCTCTCTCTCTCTTTCTCTTCCTCTCTCTCCATTCCCGACTCCCACACACGCATACATCGGCATGGAAATGAGGGAGAGGAGAACGCTTGCTGCTAAAATTCAAATCCAAAGTGTCCGACCCCGCGAAAAAAAAGAAAAAGTTGTGCTTGGTGCCAACCGCTGAAAGAACCCGAGCAGCAACCGTTTACCCGACGTTCTGGTTTACCATCCGAAATAAAGTGTTTGGAAAAAAAAAACAAAGAACACAGTTTTGTTGGTGCATGTTCAACAAAACATGAGCTACATTTTAATTTATTGCTTTTCTAATTTTGCACACTGCAAACTTTATATATTTGACTGGCTCAGCCGTGCAGATATGAGGTGGTCTTCTCTTGTTTTATGCAGATCTAAAAATCAAATTAAGTTCATGGAAGCTGCATTGAGCTGGAGATTTATTCTGTATTTGCTTGGCACCTCTTTTAACCTTTTGGAAAATCCTCCCGCTCCCATTTTAAGTCCCAGCATGCCCCATTCAGACAATCTTTTGGCATAAAATACATAATATCTTTCCGTTTTTGAACTGAGCGACACAGTTTTTTGACTGAAACTCCGTCCTAACAGGACAAGTCTTTGTTTTATTGTGATTTTTGTTGCAGATTCTGATTCTTTAGGTCCTAATCTTTCCAAAAAGGTGTCTTAGTGACGCTCCAGGAGGCATTTTTGGGGGAATCTGGCTCATATCATGCTGGATGTTCATAGTTACCGTCAAAATATTATTATTTTTGGAGATATACATTTTTTTCCAAGACTTTGCTGAACAAACACACACAACAAACATCCGCGCCTCAATACCACGGATGAAGTTCATGGATTTATAAGACTCATCCTTCTCACACCTTCATAGAAAGTGCAAGTGTGAAAATGATAAGTAATTCATGATTTTGGGTTAAGCTTTTATCCTGAAAGGCATATCCTGCTCGAGAACAACACCTGCGTCGTGTTAGTCCTGAACTCTGATCCTTTTTGTGGAGATATTGTGTTAAAAAAAATACAACCTCCCTCCATCTCCTCCACCTGTCTGACCCGTCGCTTTCTCCACGAAAACCCCCAAAACTGTCAAAATCCTTTTCATCCTTCACATTAGCGATTGAAATCCTTCATCTTTTTCATTAATGTTGCCCAAAGCGTGCCCTTCTGGTGAACGCTGAAGAGTCTGGTGCGGGAAATCAAATGTGTTTGTGTACTTTACAGAGTGAAGCTAATCCAACAGGTAAACCCAGTGATCTGACATTTCAACCTTCCGATGGTTAAATCTGGCGAGCACACAAGCGAGGCTTTTTCTTATATAGCTTTCTTCTCTGTAAACACGTCGAGAGAAGCCGGATGACCTCTTTGCTGAAGGAGTTGCATTGCACTCGTCTATACGTGTGCAGGTGAGCGACGGCGACCAGGTAAGTGAGACATCTTGTGCTTCTTCTCACTTTCTTAGTCGGGAGTTTGGTGGTTTTTCAACATATGGAACGTGGAAAACATATGGAAAGCATCTACAGGAGTCCGCAGACATATGGAGACGCTACTTTCAGCCTGTCCGCCCACCCCCTCCCACACACACACACACACACACACACACACACACTTTCCCCCCTCTTCCATCTTTCTTTGGGCAAGGCTCATTTATGAGGAGTCCATATGGTTTCCTGATATGCACCTTGTGACTTCACCTCTCTAATGGTCTCCATCTAGCAGACTGCTGCACACAGCCAAACGGCCTGAAAAGAGAGGAAACACACTTTGTTCTTCTTCACACAACACACACACACACACACGGGAAGGTGGACAGAGGATGTGGATGGGTTGAGCCTGGTGAAAGTCAGGGATAATGTGTCTAACAGGGAGCCTCTCAGATCTGTCAAGAGGCAGCGGAGAAGCCGCCGGGAAGCCGCCGTGCGCTAACACAGATGACAAATGTCCACTGAGCATTTCCCATTCCACTACTGTCAGCGAGGACTAACACCTCCTGCGTGTGCGTGTGTGTGTGTGTGTGTGTGTGTGTGTAGAATGATTTAGAGCCGCAGCGCTGTCAAATAAATGACACATGAACGGTCGTATCTATTTGCCTCGCTCCGAGCAGATAGGAAGCATGCGTCTGCTTTAGTGGGAAAAACGGAACGACCGGATGCTTTAAACGCAGGAATGCATGAAGAATAATGCAGAGAAACAACAACAACACACACACACACACACACACACACACAGACAGACTCGCACACGGTGTGTGTTCAACAGCGCGAGTGCCCATGTTTAGCCTCACAGCGCTAACAAAGCCACTCAGCTGCAATGACCACAGCCTTAGAGTCATTTGCAGGTGTGTGTGTGTGCAAATGTGTGTGTGTAAATGCGTGTGTGTGCGCACGCAAGTGTGTGTGTGTGTTTCTTCTTCCTCTAACGCATAATGGATGAGTAAAATATGTTCTCGCAAATGGCACTACATTTGGGTTTCAAGAGACACTTTGCTGAGTGCGGTTGTGTTGTTTGTGACTGTGTGTGTGTGTGTGTGTGTGTATCAACAGGGAGGATGGATGGAGGGATGGGGGGAGAAAAAGAGAGAGAGAGAGAGATGAAGCGGACGACAGCAGCTGACTGCTGCCCTGAGCAGCTACTGACAGGTGCAATGTGTTCTCCTCTGAGGCGTTTTCTCTTCCTCCAGCTCGACTTCATTCAACAAAAAAAAGAAAGAAAGGGAGAAAGAAAAAAGAAGCTTTCTTCCCTTCATTTAATACAAAACGTGTCCGTGTGAATGACTGCTCGCTGCGTATTAACATAAAACTTTGGGGCTTGTTTCAGCTGAATCATCCCTCGAGAAGCAGAGCGGCGAGGATTCATTATGTCGTGAATCTTGGGGGGAAAAAACAGACGACTGCATCCTGTTAGAACCGATGGCGTGATGTTAGTTTGCACTCGTGCGACCCCTTTGTGCGTTTGTTAAGGGAAACGAGTCTACAGCCTCGACCTCGAGGACCTAGACTCGTCTGGGCCACTACTCAAAGCTCCAAAAGTCCTTTCCATGACTTTTAACCACATTTCGGTGACTTTAACCCAATTTTAATGACTTTAAACCAAATTTCTGTGACTTTTAACCAAATTTCTGTGACTTTTAACCAAATTTCTTTGTCTTTTAACCAAATTTCCATGCCCTCTAACCATTTTTCCAGACTTCAAACCAAATTTCCATGACTTTTAACCAAATTTCTATGATCAAACATTGTGTGAAATGTGTGCGTAAACAGTAAAAAGTGATAAAATGTAGTATTTAAACTAACAATGAGGATTCAAAGCATACAGTAAACCTCAAATGACTCAAATGAAGAAGAGACAATCGTGTGATTTAAAGAATAAACAATTATATAGATGCCAGTATGTATGCCTGCTTATATTTTTCAGAAAAAAAGGCACATGCATGCATTTTCACACACACACACACACACACACACACACACACACACACACACACACACACACACACACACACTCTCCACGGCGGCCGCCGTGGTTGAGCGGGCTGCGCTTCAAGTGGCTGCACACATCAGGACTAAGCGCTCGAGGGAGGACGACAAAAAAAAGAAAAGGCCACCGATGGGAGACGGCGGTCCGGAGGTTCAGCGGCTCGCATCGGATCCTCTAAATACGCCGAGAGTCGTTCTCGGGGCCGTTATACAAGTGATTTCCAGTCTTGTGTGAACGTCAGGGACAGGGATATGATCAGTGACATCCTGTGAATATTGTGCAAATCCCCCTTTATGCGTGTGTGTGTGTGTGTGTGTGTGTGTGTGTGCAGGCAGGAGGAAAAAGCAATGACTGCACGCTGCATCAATCTCCATCGCCCGGCTGCGTCGCCTTAAGAGCAGACATTTGTCAAAGAGTTTCCTGTTTCCTCTTCAAGGATGATTGTTGGGACGCGAGGCTCCTCCAATCCCCCCGAAAAAAAAAAAAAAACTCAATTAACCTTCTCTTAACGGGGCGAGGCGATGAGAAGTTTACGTTTAAAAAAAAAAACTAAAACAGAATTAAAAGCGACGCTGGTGGGCTAAAGGGTCAGCGAGCAGTTTTGAAGGTAAATGAATGGTAAAAACATGGAAGGGGAACGTTTAAACTTCCCCACACGGCCTCAAAGCTCTCCTATCCTTTGATCATTCTATACTCCCGGCTACATCGTGATAGCATCATTTGTTCTGGGATTTATTTCTTGAGTGCGGGAGGCTAAAAAAAAAAAAAAAACGCATAGAAATCCAACAAATAATAACGAATACATTTGAGTGTATGGATATGAAGTAATAAGTAGATTAATTTGGCTCGAGAGCCACAAAATGTCAGCGGCGGGGCCGCTAATGGCAAAGCTAGCCCCTTTTTTTTAAAAAAGAAAATAAATAATGAAACCACGCCATTAACCGTCATCCGCTGGCCGCTTTCCAAAGAGCCAATTAATCGTTCCTCTTTTGTCAGGTTGAGTCACCTGGCGAGATAGGATCCTTTTTTTTATGAAATATGTTCAAGGGAGGCGTTAATGGAGGTCCTATTCAGGGGATTTGGCAAAGAGAGCGACCCGTTATAATTGGAGCCATGTGTCGGGGGTGTCGGGGGGAGACAAAAGGACAAAAAAGGAAGGACGGGTCTCTTCTCGTTAGCACCTTTAAAAAGGTAAAAACATGACTCGGGATGCTTCCTGCTAATGGAGGCTGTGGCTGAGCGTGGAGACGTTGTGGTCATTAGTGTTCAGAGGAGGAAGGAGTGCGTTTGTTCGATTAATAACCGTTTCATTGATTTGTTTTTGGGGTTTTAAGGACGGCCGTGAGTGCAGAGCGACATCTCGACCAACCTAAACGTGTCGCACGTGCAATACTACACAGAAAAAGCAGCTGATGATAGACTTCATTGCTCGAGGGACAGCTTGACATTTTGGGGGGAATGCAGGTCTCTGCTGATAAACAGAAACGTCCATGTGTAAACTCTACGGCTGTGTTGGGTTTGCAGGTGGAGGCTTCCTCCCAGAGGCAGCAAGAGATATTAAAACATCCCTCCAGCGGGTTCAGGTGTACTCGGAGGCCTCCAGCCAACCAGACGCACCGGGGAGCCTCTACAGGTGATGCGTCCAGAAGGCCGATCAGGTGCTGAACCACCTTTTGCTCTTTTGACGGCAAAGAGCAGCAGCTCCCCTCTGAGCGCCATCCAGATGTTGGACTTTTAACCACATTTTCATGAGTTTAAACCAAATTTCCATGACTTTGATCCAAATTTCTATGACTTCAAATCAAATTTTCATGACTTTTATCCAAATTTTTATGACTTTATCCAAATTTGCAGGACTTTTATCCAAATTTGCAGGACTTTTATCCAAATTTGCATGACTGCATCCCTAAAAAAAACGCTTTTAAACCTTCACTCTTGAATAGGGATGTGAACCTTTCCATCTGTTGCTGGTGTGAAATGATCACATACACAAGTCCACTGACGCGTTCCCCGACCTCCACGTGACCCTCAAGAGGCCTCCATACACACACACACACATAAATATAAATGTGTGCAGGTGCTTGCAGGGCCTCACACCTGCAACGATCCTCAACAGGAGCAAACTGACGCGGCTCTCTTTATTCTCTCATTCGGCGGCTCTGTGTCTCACAGCAAAAACCATTATCGACGCTCAAATGCTCAAAAATGTCTCAAAGCGATGTCCGGGCTCGTTTCCTGGTGCGATCGGATGTTTGTGACAGCGTAGCGGAGAGGGAAAATTGCATATTATTTACCCCGGCGCCTTCAATATGCCACTTTTCCACTCTATAGCCTGCAGCTTACAACCCACAGCGCACGCACAACGCACAGGGACACACATACGCACCGGCTCAGATGAATGCAGACGCTGGCAAACTTAGCTCCAGGCCTGAAGCTCGACACCGCCGCCGCCGCCGCCACCCTCCTCCTCCTCCTCTTCCTCCCCCTCTCGCCCGGGGTTTTCAGCAGCGCTGTGACATTCTGCCCTGACATGTCATTAAAAAGTGTCACAGGTTTCTGGGGGGAGTGATTTCCACTCGGCTCGGACGGGGGAGGCGAGGGAGGGAATGATGAGCTGCTGCTGGACCATGCGTGTAAACTCCACCCTCAGGAGAAGGGGGGAGGAAGGGGTGCATAGCGTTCTCCCATTGCATGATGGGAGCAGCCTCTTCTCTCTCTCTTCCCTTCCTCCCGAGAGTCGCTGGTTGTTCTTTCCGGTCACACATGGGCAAGAGACTCGAGCCCCGACCAAGAGCTCAATCACATCTCCTCTGCTCTGGCTGTCATGGCCGTGCACAGAGGCACAAACTGTCCTTTTCTTTCGTTTCCCCACCATCTCTCTCTCTCTCTTTTCTAAATTACTTCTCTCGCCCGGCTCCGTCTCTCCCGTCTCGCTCTGCTTCTCCCTCTCTTCCTCACCACTCCGTCTCTTTCGGTGACCCGGCTGTCGCGTCCTCGGGGTTGTTCAGACAACCGGGAGAAAATGTTCCATTTCTTCTTCCTCCTCTTCCTCTTCTTCTTCTTCTACTTCTTCATGTGAGTAAGTCACCTCTGCAGCTCTCCGTTAGAGTGTGAGATTGCCGGCTGGAGGTTTTGCGATGCAGATGACAGGATGTCGTATGTTCTCCTAAAAAAGAAAACCCCGCGGGGCGTCGGCCTTGTTGCAGACTGAGAGTCAAACTCCCCATCGGTCGGCCCGCAAATCCCAATTTCGCTGGATTTCTTTCTTTCTTATTTCGATCTGAGCGCCTGTACGGACGACCGTCGCCAGCTGCTCTCAACGGCTCGTCCTTCTGCTCAGTGCTGCGCGCGTTAATCTTTAAAAGAAATACCCTGCTAGACATGATGGATTCCACCATTTCAAGTGCTACATATCACAAGATAAACGCGGTTTAATCCACAAAAAAAATCAAATATTGACGTATGTGCCTCATAAAAGTGGACGCCAATAAAGTAGCATTGATTGGCGAGGTGTTTAACTGATATGAGGCGCCCCCCCCCCCCTCTTGTGCCGAGACATTACTCCGAATGAACGACTCTCCTCCGGTGATGGAGCGCTGTAATTTATCTGATGATAATCTCACCTCAATTTTTAAACAGCTATAAAATACTTAAAAATCACCAGCTCTAAATTCATGGGTTTTTTTGTGAGTGAATCACGGGGTTTTTTTCACCCGCCGGATGGATGGATGGATGAATCCGGTGGCGGCGGCGGCGTCCGTGTCACCTCGTGGGGATGACGCCGTCGACCTTGACGTTCATCGATTCCACATTTGTTAAAATGTGACCCCACTGCACCGCAGGGGGGGGGGGGGGGCCTGCACTCGCTTTTTTGGGGGATTATGATGAACAACCTCCGGGGAAATCCATCACGCACCTGTCAGGCGTGTGCCGGACGAAGGACTTTGAACAATGTCTCACAAACAAGCGGCAGCGTCACTAAGAACAGAGCGACCACGAGGGCGAAAGCAGCGCCGGGATCAGGAGTCACTCGTCTGGTTTCTCCCGCCGGTTTGAGGGGCAAAGCGCTCGTTTGTTTCTGACCTGCACTCTGGAGTCGGGGTCTTGTTTGATCCACTTGATGACCGTCTCGTAGACCAGCTCCTCGGCTTTGGTGTTGAGGCTGTCGTTGGACAGGTAGGCCACCAGGTCCTCCTTGGACACGCTCAGGATCTCCTCCTGTCCCGCCACCTGGAAGAGAGAGAGAGTCACGAAAACAAAAAACACTAAATAGTTTTAGTTTTTACCCGCATCCTTCGACGCCCTCGAGAGCTGCATCCGGCGCCGCATGCGAAGGTTAACTACAAGGACTATTTGTGTGTTTTTCTGCTTTGACGGCGGATGAAAAAACACTCCGCTTTTGGCGTCGGAGATGAAGGCGGGGGCATATTTTTCAAAACCCTCTTCTGTCCTGTGTGCATCTGTGTGGCTCTGCGGCTACGAGAGAGCTGCGAGATCTCTCTGGCTTCATATTGTGCTTTGGGGGTTATTGAACATCTCCCACTGTGCAATTATCTTTTATCCTCTCGTGGTAAAAGTCTACAAATAGGTCTGAAACGGTCCATTATTAATGCATCGATCGCTATAGGTGTTAACTATATCGCCGGGGATGATTTCACTTCGGTTTTATGGCCGTTTTGCTGGAAGTTTTATTTGCCTTTATTCCGCCTGACCCCGGCGTGCGCGAAGATGTTTAAAAAAGCTCGACTCACCTCCGGGAAGTTCTGCAGCGCGAAGGCTTTGGCCATGTTGTGCAGCTCGGTGCAAGTCATAGCTTCAGCCATGGCCAGCACTCCCAGACAGTTAGCCGCAGTCAACTGTTTCTCTGGAGTCGATGAGCGAGGTCGGACAGAGAGAGAGAGAGAGAGAGAGAGAGAGAGAGAGAGAGAGAGAGAGAGAGAGAGAGAGAGAGAGAGAGAGAGAGAGAGAGAGCGAGAGAGAGAGAGAGAGATGCGGAGGCGAGGGAGACAGACGGAGAAACATAAACAAGAAACAAACAGAAGACACAAGGCAGCTTGATTAAGACCGAGGAAGAAAAAACACACAAAAAATAAAAGGAAACCATCATTCAGACATATCAGCGTAAATGTGTGGAAGGCAGAGACGGGATGGAAGCAGGTAGCACACGACCCAGCAGCCTATCCGAGTGTGTATCTGCAGGAGACTAAAGGATAACAAGTGCAATAACTCAAAACGGCTCCGGGGACAAACAACGAGGGGAATCGATCGCTCTCGGCCGGAGCAGCAGGAGGAGGAGGAGGAGGAGGCGCCGGATGGCAGCGAGCCGGGGGTTTGGGATTAGCCGGACCACTCCGAGAAGTCGGATCTCGGAGTCCACTACTACACACACACGACGATGTGTGAAGTGGAGGAGGAAGAGGAGGAGGAGGAGGAGGAGGAGGAGGAGGAGCGCGATCTCCTGTGAGGGCGCAGCGTTTTAAAAAGTGACGCATCTGTAATTCTGGTTTTGTGCCCATTTATCTTGAGCGTTGGCGGCGCCGGGCAAACCGAGTGGACGGAGCGAGTCGGAGAGAGAGAGAGAGAGAGAGAGAGAGAGAGAGAGAGGCCTGATTTAAACAATAGCCGTGAGAAGAGGGAAGCCAGGCCTTCATCGCTGAAGACTCAAAGTCTCAAACAAATGTCAGCCGGTGAAAGAAGGTGGCCGAACATCTGCTGAACCGCAACTAAACGAACGCCAAGAGATGAAGAAACGTGCGGGTTCGGGGCCTAAAAACGGGTTTATTTTCTGTGGTTTGAGCAGATGAAGTGTGATTTATTTGGTGTGCTTTTGTGCTCATCAAAGTTTGAGGACAAACCCTCATTCCCGTCGTAGCCAATGTATTAATAACATATTTGGATATTTGGAGCACGTTTTTTTGCGAGAAAAAAAAACGGAGCGATTTCAAAAACAATGAAAACGAGTGACTTTTATTTATTTATTTGCTGGCGTCTGAAGTTGTGTGAATAGAAGTCAAAGTGTTATATAAGTAGGTCGTGGAGATGCTATTCCTCCCTCGGTGTATTTGTTACAAAACTTCAATAATATCTGACACCGTATCAATTTCTCTTCGCTCAAGGACGCGCGCTTGCGCCGCTATCTCCCCCCAACTCCCCCTTTTTTTTTTCTAATGTGCTGAAATGCCATGAATCTTGTCGAGGGAAGAATGGATTGACGTCTCGCTGGCAATGAAGTCTACAAATGGCTTCCCCGTTCCCCCTTCCTCCTCCTCCTCCTCCTCCCTTTTTCCTTCCCAAATGGAGAAAAACAAATCAATAACGTTCTCGCTGCTTCTCTTTTACTTTCTTTTCGCCGCTGACCTTTTTTTTTTTTTTAGCAAACACGCACTTCCCTCGTGCAGCCGATGCTCAAAAGCAATTTATTAAATGGAACGCAAAAGCCTGACATTTGGCAGCTTTGTGGGTTTGTTACCCGCTGAAAATCTG
>NW_027175876.1:1039815-1214815 GCF_023055335.1 Clinocottus analis
CTCTTCCTCACGGCTACGGGCGTCAACAATATGAAAAGTAGCCCGCATTGAGATGGATGGAGGCTCTTTGCTCCCGTCACTCACGGCAAGCTCAGCGATAACGCTGTGTTTTCCTCTCTCCGTGTGTGTGTGTGTGTGTGTCGCTCCATGTGTGTGTGTTTTTCGTCGGGAGCCGGTTTTGTTGGACTAAAAAAGTCACGACAAACAAGTCAGCATTTAGTGAGACACGGACAGCGAAACAAACAAGATGAGACAGGTAGACGAAATGGTTAGAGGGAAGATGAGAGGCCGTCGTGAAGGGAGGAGGAGGAGGATGAGGAGGATGAAGGGGTGATGAGGAGGAGGAAGCAAAAGGAAGAGGAGGCAGGGGCGAGACGGTCCTTTCCACAGGGAGCCAGCAGCCATCCTTCTGAGGGAGGGGTCGGGTTGTTCCATGACTGTTGCCTTGTGTCTTTTAATAAATCAGAGATATCCCCGCCCACCCCCGAGAAAAAAATAAAAAGAATAAATAAAAAAAATCCACCATCACACCTAAACAAGAGCCTTTGTCCCTCGCTGCAATAACCATCAGACGCCTGTAGTGTATGAACTGAGACATTAGTCGTCATTTAAAAAGCGCACTCAAGGAGGTGAGAGGGAGGGAGGAGGAGGGGGGAGGGGGGGTAAGAAAGGACATCCAAAAAATAAAATAATAAAAAAAAAGACAATGGCATTTGTCTCTGGATGGACATTAGCTGGAAAAACCAAAGCAGTTACTCTTTTTCCTCCTGCAAAGCAAAAAGCCACACAGTGTTATTGCCCCTTTGTCCAGGTAGAAAAGACAGGAAGGAGGGAAGAGGGGTCGCTCAGGGTTAGAGGGAAGGAGGGAGGAAAGAGAGAGGAGGAGGGAGGAGGAGGGGAGCTAAAAATAAAAGAAGAGCATGCTCATCAACCTGCTCAATTAGTGCAATGGGAACCAGCTCGAGTGGCAGTTTTGTTTTTTTTGTCTGAGCACTTATGTTATGGAAATGATTTTTTTTTTTTTTCCCGGAGCTTCTAAAATAAGAGGTGGATATTTATGCCGGCGTCTGATTGCAGACTGGAATTTAAATAGTGAGGCAGGGAGGACAGGAGAGACAGAGGAGGAGAGATAGGAGGAGGAGAAGAAGAAAAAAAAGATGGGCACACTCAGGCAAAGAAATTTGTTTATGAGAAATGCACCACTTATTCAGGAGGAAGTCTTAAAATCAGCAGAGACTGTCAAAACGGTGGTGAGCAGAGGCAGAAGAGGGGGAGGAGGGGATGCTGCACACACACACACAGACAGACACACACACAGACACACACACACACTCTAATACATCCTTCAACCTAAAAAAAACCTCATTTCTACACAGAATACATGGAGTTTGGTCTTGCAGGACCGTCTACTCTGCAGAAGTACATCCTCCACCACGATGTGTCGAGATACGACGCTTATTCAAATGCAAAGCAGCAGACACCGTCTGGGCTAAAAATGGCGCGCATTTTACATGCTCTGTCACAATATAAATCAGGAATAAATTACAAAGAATAAACAAGGATAATGTGGGAGCTTCATCATCAGTTTGCGTCGAGAACAGACGGTTTGTGCCGCGGGAGCTTTCTGGTTGGAAACGAGCGAGTCAGACGCTCTGAAGGACAAATATAAAAGGACAAGAGTGACAGGTGGAGAGTTTAAAAGCCAAAATGTCCAGTGTGGACTCAAGGGGGGCCCAAAGAAAAAACCTGTAAGTGGTCAGGGGGAGTGACAGAACTGAAAAACTTTTACTTAAAAGCACTATTTTCAGAAGTGGAGTGACAGAAAATGGAAGGTGGCGATAAGTTAGAAATGAACATTTAAATACCACAAGAGGTCACACTATTGTGACGTCACTGGAGGTCTTGCAACCAAGAGGTTCTCACGCACCTTTAGTGGCGTCTAGTTGAGCCTAAACTTTAGATTTTGAACCCATCTCCACCCGAATGCAATGGAAGGCAGTGGAATTATGTTTGTGGGGCTAGAGAAAACAACTATCATGAGGTATAATGTGCATGTTTTCAGTTAATCTAGTGTCTGTCAATGAAATAGTCGCTGTGATAACTGTTGAAAACTTGTGCAAGAACCTCTCGTAGTTGCACGTGCAACCTGTGAAGACAACTTGTTGCATGTAGGACAATTAAATTACCAGCAGGGGATGAAACTAGCCACAGATGTAGCGTCACAGCTAGCCCTGTCTATGCAATTTTGTGTGCGTTGACTCGGCTCATTGTGAAATTACTCATACAGCTGATTACCCTTCGCTAAGCCCCGCCCCCTCTGCTGCCACCACGGCGCCCACACTGTCACTCACTGCACACCCTGAAGAAATGTGATCTAAAAAGCGTTTTTCAGAGAATAAAGCAGACAGAAGAGTCGACAATGTGAGCTTGAAGGAAATATCCAGGAAGTCAAAGGTTAGTAAATAAAAGAAAATGAATAAAAAAAGATAGAGATAGGCGCTAAAGCCTCCACACCACAGTGGATATATGTTTCTGTACAGCCGGTTATCCACTGGAGCGATCATAAAATAGCAAAAGCAGCGCGTGTATACCTTCAGTTGGTAGCGTAGCATAGACATGCTAATGCTTGTTCATGATACTTAAATTTTAATTATGAATGTATGTCATTATTAATTCATTTTCAGCTCTGCAGGTTGTCACTAAAGCAGACGCTTAACTCCACAAAACTAGCCTGAAAATGATGAAAATTCAAAAGGAGTCTATTAAGCACAGAGCTGTCCGTCTGTGTTTGGGGGCGGGACTTAGCGAGAGGCCAATTTACAGCGAGTAACAAATATATAAAACCCCTCAAACCATCTGCATAGCTAGATAGCACTATAGCGGCGCAACATGCGGGTGAACTGGCCCTTTAAATCCAAGGACGTGTAGTGTGTGTCCCAAATCTTTTTTTTTACATCACCGCGGTGCAGGAGATGCAGTGGCCGTAAATTAAACGCCTGCAGAGAGTCACACTTATTGGAAAATCCTGAGGGGTAAAATGGAAATACCAGAGATGATCCGTCTCCCCGCTCTGTGCACCGGCCCTTTAAGAAGAGGAGGGTAATGGTTTTTTTTTTTGGAGGGTTTGGGGGACGGACGTGTGTGCAAAGAAGGCGGGTTGAATGCACGAGTACTGTACTCGACGCACTGAGGCAAGGAGCGGCCATTTTGAAAAACTAACTTTTTTGCGAGCAAATAGCGTATAATTAGTTTCCCGAATCTATGCCGCTAATTTCCAGCTCTTTGTCAGTTAAGCTTTTAATTTCTTCTTTAACTCGCTTGCTGCGTGTGTGTGTGTGTGTTTGTAGGTGTGTGCGTGTGCGTGTAGGTGTGTGTGTGTGTGTGTGTGTGGGCAGGCACTGGAAAGTAAGTGCGATGTGCCCTCCCTAACACCCTCCTGTATCACATCTCTACTTTCTCTCGCCTGGATAACACACTGAGAGAATGATGTCCTTGCATCCTACGCACCCCCCCCCCCCCCCCACACACACACACACAGTATAACACGTGCACACACACACACACACAGCGTGGTTGTTTATAGCGAGCTGACAGGAGGTCTGAGCGGCGGTGAACGCCTCCTGAATGAGCGGGCGGGCGGCAGGACGCTCGGGGTAAAGAGCGCGTGAGGAGATGAAGTCTCTCTCTCGTTTGACCTCGTGTGAACACGTGGACGTGAAGCCGGCCGCGTGAACGCTCGGCGAAGAGACGACCCCGGAGCTGCGTGACTCAATGACAGACGGGCCTTTTGGCCCTCGACGCTCCTCTCTGACCGAGCTAGCGACGTTTAGCTACGAGCTCCTTTTCCGCTCGGCGAAAAAAAACCTCCCTTGAACTCAAGTTTCCGTTCATTTATTCCACGTCCTTCTCTTGTCAGCGCGTCACCGCCGTCCTCGTCCTCATTTTCCAGAGAGTCACGGCGCCGTCCTTTATGACGGCGGCGGCGCGCCGTTAGCGAGAGCGTCGACGCCGCATCAATCCAAAAAAAGATGTCTTCCAAATTCAGGATTAGTCTAACAAATTCATGAGACGCTCGGGCGCCAAGTCAGATGAGATTTTTCTATTTTACACACACAAAAAAAGGGACAGTGTTGTGACAATAAATCAAAAGTAGTTTCACAATTAATTAACCAGTTCGCTCTATTAAACTGTCAAATTAAAACGAGTCGAGGCGACGGGGATGAGCTCCATGACATGCAGCCGGCTCCTCCAGGGGGGGCATCAACGATCCGGCTTTGTCCCGGGATAAGAGGAGACAGACGAGACAATCTGATGGACGGTTCGTCCGGCTTTCAGTTCTTTTGCAAAGTCACTTTAGTCTCTCAGGAAGCGTCTCTGCTGTTGTCAAGGTTAAAGGGAAGCTCTGTTTAATTCATGGTGAGCGGTGTGTGTGTGTGTGTGTGTGTGTGTGTGTGTAGCTGTCGTGGAGACGAGTGGCCCTCGCACTGACTCTGTGGCTTCTCTACCTCTGTTCTCTCTCTCTCTCTCTCTCTGGGTCTGCCGCCTCGCTCCGGTTCCCCGTTCAGGAGGAACGAGTGTATCTGTGGCTGATAAGCAGCTCTCGGCTTCGGGGGGCAAAGTGGAAAACTTCCCCTCCCTCGAGGCCGCCGCCGACCCGGACTTCCCCGCCGCCGGCTTTCATCTTTGCTCGTGTGCCACGTCAATCCACGAGCCATGCAAGAAAGAACACACACACACACACACTCGCACAAGCAAAACAACTTTGGGGTCCAGGGGGACGCTCAATCACGCCGAAAAAAACTGAAAAAAAAAAACCACCTGCAAGGATTTGAAGCATGAGGACATTTGGGAGTTGTGGTATTCCCTCGCCGGGAAACAAAAAACAAGGCGGATGAAAAGACACACACTTGCACTAGCAGTCACACATCTGGAGACACTAAAAAAGGTCTGTAGTTGACACACACACACACATCATCCCGCAAAAACACACAAAATAAAGATGGAGGATGAAGAGTACTGTGAATTCTTAGATGAAGACATTGGTGAAAGGTGGCGTTAACCTGTGGAAGTGTCGGTACGCAGTTTCCTCCTTTGTTTAGGACTCTGAAATGTCTTCTTTTTTTTTTTAAATTACTCCGACCAAGACGTTATTAGCATATGAAAAGGCTGCTGTTGTTTTTTTAAACTCAGGAATTAGCAAACAGAAAAACACGGCAGCCTGGGAGACAAAAATCCCTCTGCCCACAGGAGACGAGCTCGGCTTTTTGGCAAATTACCACCCGGCGTGTAAGAGTGTGTGTGATTCTTTTGTTTTTTGGCCCCTTTGGTGAGTTTATATTAAAAAAAAACAACAAAAAAAAGAAAACATCCCCAGTCATGGAACATTTTCACTGCTCATTAAAATGGAAATGTGGTTAACTTTGCCCTACATGGGGAAGGAAAGGTAATGACGAGGGTTGACCCTTTTCTCTCTCTCTCTCGCTCTCTCTCTCGCTCTCTTTCGCTCTCTCGCTGCGTATCAAGATACATTCATTTGAGCGGGGAGAGGAAGGAATGGCTGCTGGCCCTGTGTTAGGAACCAAAGTCTTCAACACACCTGCAAGAGAGAGAGGGGAAGGGAAAGAAAGAGGAAGAAAAATAGAGAAAAAAGCGACACAAATGCGCCCTATGAGAAGAACAGATTGGATCAACAGCTGGTGGGGGAGGGGGGGAGGAGGGGGAGGGAAAAGCGAAGGCAAACCTTTTCACCAGGTCCTTGAAATACAAGCTGCAGGAAGCTAGAACATTTTGGTGGACTTCAAACTCTTTGCCTTCAACAATAATTTTCAGGTCTGTAAACTCTTTCGCTCTGCGCTGCTGGTTCAACTCCTTCAACATCTCTGTAGAACAAGAAAAAGAAACAGACAACGCCACATGTGGGTTTAGTACTTCCTCCACTTACGCGCACACACGCACGCACACACACATACATACACACACACAAGCAACAATAGCATGGCATCGAAGAAAACAGGGCAAAAAAAATGTGGAAAAGTGCAGATTTGGAGAACACAATGATGCTGGTTTTAAGGAACATAGAGGAGAACATGTGCAGACTTCATTAAACATTTCAGCAAAGGCATGGTGTGTGTGTGTGTGTGTGTGTGTGTGTGTGTGTGTGTGTGTGTGTGTGAAGAAAGGACGTCATTAGATCTGATGTTCTGCGCTGTGCAGAGCAATATGCAATATCCAAAGCATGCAAAGTGGAGAACATGGAACAGCGTTAATAAACTGGGATTATGGTGAGGAAGACACTTATTTAGCTGCTTTTGACTTTTGTGAATTTACACTTCAACAACATCAAATAGGGGAAGGAAGCTTTTTGTTTTTTTTTAAAAGCATCTAAAAGGATGTGAAGACAGACTCAGTCGATGCATAATTCATCCTGAAATGAAATTCTTTTGGCTTCTCGCGAGTGACCTTACTCGGCGAAGAGTTGACCTTCAAATGTCGCTCAATGAGAAAACAACTGCTTATCCCCAAATCCCAACACCCGCCTCTCTCTCTCTCGCTCTCTCTCAGAAAGATACCCGCCACCCAGCATCATCTTCCCCGTCTGGAAAGAAGGAACAACACAGGGACAAAACCGCAATCTGTGAAAACATGCTCGGAGGAGAGCGATGAAGGCCAGAGAGAACACGGCGAGTTGCTTAATGCGGCGCCCGGCCTCGCTGTAGTGCTGTGTGGAGAGGAGGGGGGGGGGGGGCTTGTTTCTCTGGGTCTTAATGAGGCACCATGAGGGGATGCCGAGAGTGATATCAGCGGGAGTGGGAAGGAGGGGAAGAGGGGCGGGGACTAGCAACTTATTCCACGGCCTTCGGGAGGGAAAACCACCAGAAGCCGCTTTGTTAATCTCCCTAAAAATAGAGATATTCCAACGAAAGAGGGAACGTCGAGAGACTCGATGGGGTGGCGGCGAGGCAGAGCAAAACATCCAGTCGGTACAAAGGAAAGTATTTGTTGTGTAAAAAGGCTCGTCGTCCACGCTCGGGGGAGATAAACAGAGATGCATAATGATGCGAAAGGTGAGAAATGCTTCTGATCAGCAGAGATACTTCTTTTTCTTCCCCCGAAACTTGTCTGAGCGCCATTCAGTGATGTGTAACAAGCAAGGTGTGTGTGTGTGTGAGTGTGTGTGTGTGGTTGAACATGCGGCCTGTACCCATTAAACATTGGAAACTGATCAGAGACGTGATTGTATTGGCGACGGCCGAGCTGAAATAAAAGAGAAAGAAAAGGGGAGTCTGCCTTTATCAACCCTGAAAGAAGGTCTGCCAGACGCAAAGCAGCGATTTAATTAACCCGGGATGACACTTTGCCCCTCCATTTGGCTGGAATATCCACTCATTTAGCTCCCTCCATTCTCCCGACTGACACCGGCGGCTCGGCGGCGAATTAATTCGGCGGCGGGGAAATTATACGGCGTAAAAGAACACATGACAAATACGGAGGGGAGCGTTGGCGCCGCATCCTTCAGAGTCATCGCACCGAGGAATTAATGGCCGGAAAAGGAAAATGACCAGCTGAATACAGAACAGGGAGGGGAAATAATAACGTATCAATGCGCCTCTGCTTGTACATTGGTGAGCTACACACACACACACACACACACACACACAGCTGCACACACACACAGACACACAAAAGGCTGGCATCTGCCTCGTCCTTCCCAATCCGTCGCTCTCCACATTTCCACTCCGCCGCTGCCTGTCAGCCGGCCAGCTATCTGATTACTGTGTGGGCACGGACTGTGAATAGTGAATACACAGTAGTTTGGAGTTTGCATTAGTGAATCTCCAGCGACCGCTATGGCTCTCACCTCCAATCAGCCACAGCGCGTACCACCCATTCGCCCCGAGAATAGAGAGAGGGAGGGGAGGAGAAGACTACTTGTCAGCAAACAATGGCCGCCTCCCTCGGAGCCGTGCAGACGACACCTTGAATGCCTGATAGGGGGGTGAAAGAAAGCTAATTATGGCTTCTTTTTTTAGGGGTTTTTGCGGGGACGCCCTGAGCGGGGCCCCCTGGAACAAATCATCACCACCAGGGACCGTGAAACTGCACACGGCGTCCCCACATTCGGAGGCTTTTCTTGGGGGAGGCAGAGCCGTGTTCAATGGCTTTAGAAAACACCAACATGTCTCAATACTGGAAAATCTCTTGAGCGGAGGTTGTTTTTTTTTTTTTTTTTACAGGAGGGAAACTCATCGGGGGCGAACAGTCCTGGAGGATATCGTGGACTGCAAACACCGCTGAACAACAACACCCCCGCGCCGCGTCTTCGTGATTGGTTGATGCACTGAACAAGGTGGGGGAGGGGGGAGGGGAGGTGGAGGGAAACCAGCGGCAACTCTGCTGCTCCGCCTTAGTAACTCCAACTGTCAAACATCTCCGAGCGCTGTGGCCAATGGAGACCCCCGGACGGCGTTCCCCGGTAGCCTATCAGCGCGTCTCCCGACTGTGCGAAAGGTCGCCCGCCGATAGGCTGCCGCCGTGAGGAAGAAGGAGGCTCGGCACGCCATTGGTTGCAGAACTTGGGGCCATTTTGGGGTTCTTACGCGTTTGTTCACGAGCGCCTTCTGCAGAGCCGCCATTTTGTGTTGGCATGGAGGAGAAGAAAAAAAGATCTCAACTTTTTGAGACGCATCTCCTTCCACGCAGAATGTTTCCTTGTCTTAGGATTTGATGAGAAAACGTCTGAAAGGGTTCAAACTGGACATTTAGAGTTCAGCTCGGAGATATTTCGCTCTGCAGTTGAATTCGTTGTCAAATTAATGCATTTTACGAAAAAAAATATTTTTAGGAAACTATTTTTTATAAATAATGTGAAATACACGCATTGGGAAAAATACAACATAAGGAAAAAATGAAGAATTAAATACAAAATATATATATAATGTATTTTTATTCTCTCAGAACAAGTGAAAGACACATGACAGAAGGTTGTTACTCGAAAAAATGTTTTTTTAACTGTCTTTTAATAAAAAAATCAATTTTCAACCTGCTTTTGCTGATACGTCTCGTGTTTTAAGCATATAATCGTCCACATATCTGCGTATAACTGGAGGCCGTTGTACATGGCGCAGCGCTGATGTGTTCGCTCTGACCTTTTTGTTCTCTTTTACACTTTAAAACAATCCATTTCCACCGACACTCGCGGCTTAATTACCCAGAACAAACCGTGCTGCCGATCAATAACTCAATGCACGACTCCATGATGGGTTTCTTCAGCTCGGAGGAACCAACAATGAAGCTCTTTCTTTATTTTCTAACTGAAGCGGTGAGCGATCGTTTTCCACGCCACGAAATGAAAATACTCTTTACCTGTAAAGCAGCTCTTTGACTCAGTTATCAGAACGAAATAATGAATAATCCTGCAGAAATAATTAAATTACATATTTTTCATTTGATGAGTTCAGTTTATTGTTCAGTGTTACTGCGTCTGTATTTAAATTAAACCTTCATTAGATTTATTTTTGCTGAATATGAATTAAATAAATCCAACGTACAAATTTTACATGTGTTTATATTTCACTTTAATTAATGACGGCGTGATTGAAATAGCGGAAAAAAATTGCTTCGTTTAAAAAAAAAATAATCTGGTCAAAATTTACACGAAAATAGTAAATTTTGACGAGATTATTTATATTTATATATATATATATATATATATATATATATATATATATATATATATATATATATATATATATATAAATGAAACAAACGTCAGTTATACAAATTGCTTGAAGAAATTGTGACATTTAAATAAAAAGGTTAATATCAGATGATATTTTGACGCCATTTTTAAAACAAACCGTTTCATCAAATATTCTTATTTTTTCTCCACTATTTCAAATCGCGTCATTTCTTAACATGAAATATAAACACTATAAATACTATTGCTGCATTTAATTAATTTTGCTTAAACAAGGTCGCGTATTACAAGATAAAACCACAAAAAAACAAACATTTTTGGTTCATTTTGAGGAAGCGGCGTTGCAGAACTGGAGCAGAAGATGACTTCCTCCTCCAAAAAAAAAAAAAAGCCTTTTGATGAGCAGAGGACCTCTGAGGAAAAAGTCCACGTCAGAAAGGAACGAGCAGCAGCAGCAGGAGGAGCAGAGCTGGGCCACGAGGAGCAGAAATCACTCCAAACGCTCACAAAAGAATTATTTCCGGGCAGAAAGCTTTCACAGTATTCACAAAAACCATCTTTTCCCCTGCAGGGAACAAAGGGCCTGGAACCAGGAGGTCGTGCAGAGGGAGGGCGTTCATATTCCCACGTTGCTGCTTTGCTAATAAAACAGGATCAGGATGAACGTGTGATGATATCAACGGTGCTTTCTCTGGCGTTCCTCTCAGACGCTGACGCGTGAGCGACCGGACCGCTTCCCCCCGCTGACTCGGACGAGGCCGACGCTTTAAACGCTTTCTCAGTTTCCTGACTGAAGCGCGGCGTTAAAGACGCCCACGCGCCGCGTTCAGCGGGCCGAGGAGAGACGGCCACGAGTTCACCGTCAGCACGAGTTGCTGAGAACATGAATCTCTTTATTCTGCAACCTCTGGGTCCAAAGAACAACGGCAGAGAAATGCATGAAGAAAAAGATGCCGAGAAGCCATTAGACGCCTTCATCCACTCACTGAGATGTGTTAGATCACATCTTATTCTAGTTTAATGCTAAAACTTAGTTTTTAAAGCAGGTGCCCAGCGTATGGTTTCAAAAAAATTAAATGCAAAGTTTTGGGAGGATCATGAGAGAAAAAAGAGCAAAAGTCAAATAAAACAGCAGTTTGAATAGAAAAATTCTTCTTTGGTCTAAAATTTGAGTTTGGGGTTAAAAAAGGCAAAAATATGCATTCTGTTCTGCATATTTATACACAAGTGGAATTGAAATTGTGAAAAAGTTCACATTTTAGGATCATTCGTACGCGCTGAAGTTGTTTTAAACCAATTTTTATGGAAAATTACAATAATTCTATTAAATTCTCTTTAGCTAGCTTGTTAAAATCTTCTGATCCATAACTTAAATTGTGATAATATCTCAATAAAAATGTGGATATCTGAACTTTTACATTTTTTTTTAACATGTCTATATTTAAAAAAATAATAAACCTGAAAAAATGTCAGACAAACCAAAATTTCCACATTTCCATTGAGATTTGTAAAAATTTGAAGGCGACAAACTTTTTAATATATTTTTTTCAAATGTATTCAATATTCAAAAAGGAAAAAAATAAATGAGAATATAAAAAAATATTTGTAATCAAACAAAAAAAGATTTTTTTTTTTTTTTACATTAAAATAGCATTTCAGCAGAGCTCATCCAATTTCACAAAAATTCACATAAAATAAATTTCCATCATCATAAAATGTCTTTAAATAAAATAAAATCCGGTTTGTGAGCTGTAACAATATCCAAGAGGCTCCACTTTAAAGTCACAGTGACTCTCGTCCTTTGTGTTGGCACAAAAGGAAGCAAAGAGGTAACCACTTTCCAAAAGCCATTATTATTAATAACATCTTCATCTGAGGTCAGAAAAAAAAAGCAACGGTGGCTAAATGTCAGACTTTAACGGGTGCAAAATGTCACGACCGCCATCAGGCCGCTCATCGAGACGCCGCCGCCTCAACAAACCAGGCTTCACCTGGATAAAAGCTGCAGAGCTCCTCGTGTCGTCACTAAAACATACCTCCAACGATCACGGCCACACTCACTCGTGCAGACGTCTCCACACTCCGTGCTCCAGCACTCCCTGCAAACCAGCCCCATCCATCCTGGAGAGACGCTCTCTCGCCGTCCCTGATTCCAGCCCCTCCCCCTTCATCCCACACGGCCCGAAGCGAGAATACAGTCCGCGATGAGGACGCTTTCTTGCGTCTCCGCTTGCAGGACGGAGCCGGCGCTGTGTGACATCCTAAAGGGAGCCGGGGACTCCGAGTGAGGAACCTGGGCCCTTCAAAAAGACGCCGCCGGGGCCTTTGTTGCCGCCTCCAAATGCGGAGAAAAAAAAAGTACAGTCGTCCTGCAGTGCACAGTCAAAATCCTCTACACCCTCTGGTCCGCGGGTCAGATGTGTGTGTCTGCACACACACACACACACACGCACGCACACAAGAGAGCAAACAATTGGCACTAGCAGAACGAAGTGGAGGCGAATGCAAGTACACGCTCAGAGGAGGGGGAGCATAAACAAAGAGGGCCCTGGGAGCATCCAACGGCCGCTGGACCAGTGTGACAGGATGTCAAGCAAGCAAGGCACTCGTGTTCTTTGTGTTTGTGTGTGTGTGGCGAGGAAGAAGAGGAGGAAAATCCCCCAGGTTCCCGGCGGCGGGGCCGAGGTGACTTCCTCATTAACCGGGCAGGAGGGACAGCGGGTGACAAGCGGCGCCGACCGGGGCTCCAACAAGAGGAAGTCTGGTCGGAGACGAGGCCGCGGACGCTTTGAAACGCTCCTCTGAGGAACACGACGAGTAGAAAGATGTACTGTATGCATTTACTGCAGGCTGGTTACAGTTCACAGGAGGTTAACATTTACATTCAGAGCCGCAGTTGTGACATTACAGCTCAGAGAATATCCTCCTCTCCACCCGGCTGATGCAGCGGTTAAAAAAAAAAACAACAACTGCAGTTCATAAGAGGAAATAAAAAGATTTACTGCGAGCAGAGTCACCGCTCCTGAAACTAAGTAAATTTAAGAGAGAGGGGGGGATGCTGCTTTGGAGAGGAAAAAAGAAAGAATGGTTGCTTTGGAAACTCCGCAGTGAGCCTTAACTTGTCCACTTCTATTTTTATTTTCATGTGAGAAGTTAGAATGACGCTCACATACCAGCAAGGTACATCTCTGACAGCAGGTAAAGTTGAGATATATATATATATATATATATATATATATATATATATATATATATATATATATATATATATATATATATATATATATATATATATATTATCTTTTGGTCAAAAGAGTGTTCTTACTGCTGGTGTCTGTTCAAATGTACTCAGGATCTCTACAAGGTCAAGTTTGATATGCATCAGTTATTATAATATAATTATGCACCTTTTTATTTTGTGTGCATTTGTAATAAGATAGCTGCTGTCAAAACAATTTAAAAAAAAAGTTGAATGCATTATTTTTTCACGCTACATTTCAAAAAAAGGTCACCACAATGCGTCCAGATTGCAGCTAACGGCTAAACGTTGAAGTAAAAAGGCGCTAACGTTAGCTTTGGTCGGGTATAAAAGGCGAAGACGAGAAGAGGAGCGCGTGCTCATCCGTCTTTCTCTTTCGCGATCGATGTGGAGCGAGCGCTCAACGGGAATAACTCCACCACGAGAAGAACTGGGACATGACTTCTGTACAAAAATAATTCAAAAGGAGGAGAGACGAGTTTATTCCAGCTGATGGAAACAAAAAAAAAAAAGTTGCGTTGCTGGTTTTCACCTCCAATTAAAAATGTTCCAACCGCAGTCTTTTATTCCAACGTGGTTATTCCAGCGTGTTCGGTCTGAAAGAGGCTCTATTGGAGCTGGAGGGGTTGTGTCATGCAGGCAGGTCACATGACGGGAAAGACAGGAAGACTCGGCCCGCAGAGACTGCTGTAGTCTGGGGAGCAGGTCAGCATCAACCTGCATCACTGAGGTGACTTGCAGATTAAATTAGGATTATATTCCGGCAGCGTGTGTCAGATTGTTCTGGTCACACATCGTACAATGTATCCAACATGAACTGTGAGCGTGTGCAGCGGCTGAGAACATTACGGCGGAACGATTCCAGAGGTTTTTTTGGCGCTAAAAATCAAGACGAGATTTCCACTGGAGGGTTGATAATCCGGGAGAATCCCGCCAAAAATATTGTTAAGACATCAAGACTTTGAGGATCGCTTTGTAGAAACAAAACATGCTGTGATTTGGTCTCTGAAACGAGAGACATTTGGGGATTTCGACGAGAACTGTCTTTTTATTTCCCTCTTCTCTCGTTCATCACGCGTTCCACTCGTCCTCTCAGCTTGTGTTGCAATTCAAAGAATGTTTAGTCTCAATATTTAAATGAAGTTTTATTTTTTAGAATTGGTGAAAATAACACGTTGTACTGGACGGGTCGTTGTGTAGCTTTGTGACGCTCACTGATATTATCGAAGGTGGGCGTGTCTTATTAAATGTGGGCGTGTCTTAGTGAAGGTGGGCGTGTCTTATCAATGGTAGATGTGTCTTATTTGAGGTGGGCGTGTCTCTTTGCTCCAATCCCTGTTTTATGGGTGATTTTCAAATATTTTTGGGTGGGACATTACCATTGCATGCCCAGGAACGGGTGGACAAGTTCCTCGCTTCATTATTATTATTTTTACTCATATTTCCGTAACAATTCCCTAATTTTTCTATCTAATTTCAGACCTTTGTTTCAGGGTCCCCCCATGAAAATACACATTTTATGAGAAGTTAAATAGGATACAGTAAAAGAAGAGTAGTTCAATTTGCCTTGCAATGTTGCAATTTAATATATTTTTTATCAGGTACATTATGTCGGGTAAAATATAGCCGACGTTCGTGATGGTGCCGTTAGTCTTCTAGGGTTGAAAAGACAGTAATGTCGGGTCTCAGAGGGTGAAAGGAGCCACAAAAGCTTTAAAAGATATATCTGTTGAATTTCAAGGGTTTCAACGCAATCAACGCTTCATCAAAGGTGATGAAGAGGTGTGTGTGTGTGTGTGCATATTCCCTCCTGTGTGTGTGTGTGGTCCCTTTATAGCTGTCTGACATGTCATTACCGGCGCTCCATTCCTTCCTGGCTGTTTTTAAACCCTGCTCCAATATGTGAAAGTCAATACGGAGCCAGACGACTAATGTGACAATCCTCACCGGCTATATTAGCATAACTCCATCATCAAACATCACAGGAATAAAACACCTATTGAAGCAACCAGAGACACCTCATGGATGGATGTTTTTTTCTACAATAGAAAGTCTTTAAATCATGCAGAGAAACAAGGAGGAAGGATTCTGGCTCAGCGGTCACGACTCGCACATAACCTATTTTCCGAGATCGTTTAAAAATGGGAAAGAAACCACCGACAGCCTGGCGACCGTGTCACAGATGTCACGGCAACCTGGGCATCACCGGAAATCCCCCAAATCCCTCCGACATGTTTACCGGCTCGCGTCCTATGATTCACGCGATCCGAACCGAAACATTTCTGATGTTTTCCGACAGCACCTCGGAGGCAGCTCGGTGATAATTTGCCAGGGTGACGCGGTCACGGATGCATTGAGTTCATGCAGAAGAAGAAGAAGAAGAAGAAGAAGAAAGAAAGGCAAGAAGGTGCAATGGCATTAGCGACGGAGAGTTCGCAAAATAAAGTGAGCGGGGCAGAGAGGAGGACTAATGAGATGAGCCCGAACACTGAATTATCTAATAATTATGAACTAATTAGTATAATTAACTGCTCCGATGATAAGTGGCAGTCGCTTCTCTGCGTTTCCGCCACTGGAAGCAGACGTCTCTGATTGGAGGTTTGAGATCCAATAGCAGACGCACGGCCAACGACAGCCAATCACACGCAAGACCACGACAGCATACGCCACTAAATGAACCTGATGAAAACTGTGGAAACCAATTTTGGCTCCAGACCTTTTTTCCCCTGTGTTTGAGTCGTCGTAGGAACCCCAAATTAATTCCAATACTTGTGTTTATTGTATGTATTTGTTCAGCAAATTGTTTGTTCAGCAAAGTCTTGTAAAAAAAAAATCACTTTTAAAAGATATTTTGATGGTAACTATGAACATCCAGCGTGATATGAGCCAGATTCCCCAAAAATGCCTCCTGGAGCGTCGATAAGACAACTTTTTAGAAAGATTAGGACCTAAAGAATCAGAATCTGCAACAAAAATCACAACAAAACAAAGTCTTGGCCTGTTAGGACGGAGTTTCAGTCAAAAAAACTGTCGTTCGGTTCAAAAACGGAAAAATGACGTATTTTATGCCAAAAGAGTGTCTGAATGGGGCATGCTGGGACTTAAAAGTGGTTTCCAAAAGGTTAAAATGTGTTGGCATAGGATTGAATGAATATGTGTATTTATATACTTTCATTTATCCAAATGCATGCATAAATGTATCTATAATCCAATCAATGTGTGATTAAATTACAATAACTCTTAAATGTCTTATATGAAAACTTTTTTCTCTCCAAAAATTGCGTGTTGAGCAGCTTTCTGAAAGGAAAATCTAAAAACTTGTTCTATCCAATATGAGCTGCTTTTGGGAACGTAGATAAAATTCTTGCTGCATGCTTGAAAAAAAAAAGAAAAAAAAAAAGACCACTTTTACTGCTCAGGCCGAGCTTAAGCCTTGAATTTGAGGATTAATTTATTTGTCATCGTGCCAAAGAGGCAACACTCGAATATGGATTTTATTTATTTCTATTTTTAAAAAAGTGGACTTTGCGGCATCACAGATTAGCAAACGTTTTGTTCGAGCGTTATGAAGGACGTCATTGTGGAACTCGGCGTTCATTCATCCCCCGTACAACACAACGTCATTGTGACACACACACAAGCACGCAAATGCACCTACACTCAAAACACACAAACACACACGCACTTGACTTCAGGCAAAACAATGTCACAAGAGAATAATCCTCATAACAGTGTTGCTGGCTGCTGTAGATAACGTACTGTATGCTGCGAGGGGGATTTGACGAGGAGCGAGTGGGCGTGCGACACTTCTCCATCTCTCTTTTTCATTTTATTGCTAAGTTACTATTTCATACGAATCACTGCGAGGGGCCAGAGTTCTGTTTCACCTGCGATACAAAACCCCCGGTGGAAGAAAAAACAAAAACGAGGCTAATTGAGTGAAATGAATCATCTGGACACGCGTATGGATGCAACATCTGCGCAAAAAAACATTTGTACTTCACCTCGAGAGGCTTGGCTGAGCTTCCAAGTTCCTGTGGAGGACCCGGGTACCTGCACGCGACCGACCCAGAGTGTGTGTGTGTGTGTGTGTGTGTGTTTGTGTGTGTGTCGAGCGCAAGACAAGCGCTGGATCTCGAGCCGCCGGCACCAACGCCGCTTTCAACAAATATCAAGCCCGTCTCCCGGGGCCCCTCACTCAGGTAGCCTGTCCATTCTGGCATTTCATCATCCACAGTCTGGATTTATTTATTTATTTTTCACTTGACTGGAACTTTCATCCCCGCGGGGCGGTGGGAGAAAAACCATGTTTTCTTTTAAAGACTCTCCTCGTGAAAAACAGAAAGTAAAACATAACTCAGACATATTATTGTCGGCGTTTTGTGTAGGAAAACAAAAAGGTTACGGGCTGGTCGAGGGCCCTTCAATGTCAGGGCACACCAGAGTAGCTCGCTGTGTACTGTGGGTAGCTAATCAGTGGACCGTTCAGAGCTAACGGCTAACATATGGAGGTGTGTACAGGCTCCATTAGCTTAAGGTAAAGGTACATTATAACATCGACTGACGCTCCGAAGCCTCGAGTTTGCCGATTTGATCGTCGCCATGTTGGCTTTTCCGCAACTGATGAATGGAAGTGACCATAGTTAGCTTACATCCGCGCGCGACGGCGGGAAAACACACTTGCAGCAAACCATGTTTTCTTTAAAGACATATTATTGTGCCGTCAGTTGGCGTTCTGTGTAAGAAACAAAAAGGTTACGGACAAGGTTTCGCTCACTGTGCACTGTGGCTAGCTAATCAGTGGTGGAGCTAATGGCTAACGGCTAACATATGGAGGCTCCATTAGCTTAAATGAGTATTGGAGGAAGGTAAAGGTACATTATAACATCGACTGACGCTCCGACGCCTCGAGTTCGGCGATTTGATCGTCGCCATCTTGGCTTTTCCGCAACTGATGAATGGAAGTGACCATAGTTAGCATGGGGAGGAGCGACGTAGCGAAGCCGTATACGCCTCTAAAGCGTGCTCTGCTTTAGGGTTTATGAAAGCCGCTCGAAAAGTTATATCTGGGCCCCTAAATTTCCTACTGATCTGATCCGGGACTTAAACCCAACACATGATCTGAATGTGAGCCGTAGCGCCCGTAAATAAGCAAGCTAATCCAAACGTCGTGACGCTGAATGGGTCCAGAAGTCCAACATTTTGTTACACAATATCTACATGTTTGCACCTAATCTGCCCTTTAAGCCAATCTGTCTGTCAACACAGTGCTGAAGGTCTCCAGCACAACATTAGCACTGAATGTCACACAAAAAGGAGGCTGTGTGAACATGCAAATAGCCGTGTGAGAGTGCTTTGGCTGTTTGAAGGTTTGTGAGCTCTGCAGGTTGTTTTTTGACATGACGGTGAGAAAAATTAAAAATTAAAAAGTTTAAAGTTCCGGTTGAACTCCTTAAAACGTAACTAGTGCCATTAGGGAAATACAAAAAGCACGGCTGCCCTTTAAATGTTGAGAATACTCCATGGAAATTATGTGCCGGCTCCCTTTGAGGGATAGCTGTGAGGTTGTGTTGGAGTATTTAAAGTGCAAACATACCAAACACAAAACAAAAAAGTGCAAACTCCACTCGAGCGCTTATTAAAAGTGTAAAGTTACTTTCTCTCTCTCTCTGGCTACATCGCTCACATTTAGGACCCGACACAGATGCCAGCGTCCGTGCGAGAGAAAGCGGATACGCTTCCCCTCCGCTCGCCTTACACGCCGACCGTGTTTACGATGAGTGTTTTATTTGTGTACATTCCTCCCGTTCCTTCGCCCGCGGGCCGCGTGTCCTCCGAGTCGACCCCGAAAGAGCAGCGCGGCGCGACCGCATGTGGGGAAAAAAAAAAAAACTAAATTAGAAAACAGAAAAAAACAAACAATCCCCCACCTCCCTCCCAACTCTCATGTCACTAGTGCAGCTCCAAGATAAATGTCACATCCACCCCCCTGAAGACAACGCGTGTTTACTGGGTAACTTTGTGAAAGTCATGGCAGCCCGAGCAGAAAGGTTGGCGGCGGGGTGAGCTCGCATGTGGGAGTCTTCTCAGCAGACTGCACACCTGAGATGAGCCTCGAGTCGAGTCAGGCGAGTAATCTCTGCATTTCATCAGGTTTCTTTCTCCCCGTTTCCCCCCCCCCCTCTCTCTCTCTTGCTCTCGTTCTCTTCTTTCTTTCATTCCTCCTCCTCCTCCTCCTCCCCCAGCTTCTCTCCGTCTCTATCTCTCTCCAGGGATAGAAAACAATCTATTAGACGACTGGACTGCCCCAAAAAAAGAAATTCTGATTGTGTCCAGCATGCTCCAATGCTTATGTACGGCCGGTGTGTCCTTGTAAAGTTGTAATCTAAGTTTAACTCTAATACAATAGTTATATATATAAATATATATCTTGCACTCCAGCCAGCTGCATAACGTAAGAAAACAATGTCTGTGTAGGAGAGAGGGAAGGACTACAGTGGCAGAATAAAGATGGCCGCCGCCGCCGCCTCCAGCAGCAAAGAACCGTCCCGTACGCTGAACATCGGTCTTATGGCGAGGCGTCTCACGCCCGAGGAAGAGTCTCAGGCCTTCAAAGACATCTCTCGGGTGCAATTCGGGGCCATTATCGTTCCTCTAAGTCACAGAAGAATTAAGATACCGGACCTGAGAAGAAGCCTGTCGCACACTCTGTGGAATAATAAGTTGTACGAGGGTTGTGGGACATTCTCGCTAATGTCTGGTAGAATTTATTAGATGCCCCGCGTGCATTATCGAAGCCATTAAAGAAAAAAGTTTTCTGGAGCACGGCGAGGAGTTCGACTCTCTCCGCTCAGACCGAGAGAACATTAGCGAGCCGCCGCCGCCGCCGCTGAGCTTCTTCTTCTTCTGGGCCGAGGCGCATCTGCTGCTGTTTGGGATACCGCGTCGCCTCCCTGTTGCAATTACGCCTTCTCATTAGAGGGAAACATCCGCCGTTCGACTGACTTCCCGGCAGCATCTGCCGTGTTTACACTCGGCATCCCTTTGATGAAGCGCGGCTGCTTGTGTTCGCGGCCCGACGCGCTGGGAAATAACACGTTTGACATTTGATTAAATCAGGATCCGGCCTCCGTTCACTCGGACACCGCTTTGCACACACGGTCCTTTGTCTCCATGTTCTCTATTGTGCACGTGTGTCACGGGGGAGCAAGAGTCAAGACCACGGCCGGTGCGAGTCCACATGGGTGTAGGACACACACAACCACAGAAACAGATGCAGATTCCTCTTCTTTCATTGGCATATACACTCTGGTGTGTATCAGTGTGCCTCGAGTGAAACATCTTGATGAAAAAAATAATCAAGGGCATCGTTAAGGTGAACTTTCCTTTGTTTGCCGCGAGTAATGAAAGTAAATATGACGTTTGTTTGTCTTTCATCCTTCGTTTTCTTATAGGTTTTGCCACCTCGCTGAACAAGGCATTACAAGGAAAAAGAAGAAGAAGCTTTTAGAGAAACGGATAATACCTTTGAGCATCAATGGAGTCGAGCGGGAAAGGAAGAGAGAGAGAGGGAGGCATTGAACAAGTGGCAGGTATGAGGAAGAAAGGAACGTATAGAAGATGAGAGGGGAGGAGGAAGAGGAGGGAGGGAGGAGGAAGAGGGGTGCTGAGAGACAACAACAGGGGAGGGGTGATGCCGGGGGAAGAAACAGACAGACAATTGCAGTGTAGAAGACAGGTGGGGAGGAGAGTATAGGTAGGGGAGGAAGGGAGGGCGCCTTCCGCCTCGCGTGGCAGGGAGCCGCACAATGCCGTGTGTGTCTGAGTGTGTGTGTGAGAGTGTGTGTGTGTGTGTGTGTGTGTGTGTCTGAGTGTGTGTGTGTGTGTGTGTGTGTGTGGGAGCGGGCTGTCAGGCTTCTTTCGGGGCCCCCGCGCGCCGAGCTTTATCTTGAAATCCGGGTGATTAATGAAGCCGGTGGCCACGCGTTCCGCACGCGGAGGAGGTGGACGAGGAATGATCAATCTTAATGAGCTCTCCTCCGTCTCCGCGTTAAGTGTGTGTGTGTGTGTGTGTATGCATGTGTGTGTGTGGGGGTAATGTATGGGGCTCCCTGGCGGGGGTCCTCCTTTTAAAAAATACGATAACGAGGGGGAGAAACTCGACGAGGGGGCGAGCGGCTTCTTCTTGCACGCCGCTTACGACGCGCCGCTCACCTCACGTTTCCTCCTTCCTTCCCTCCCTCCTCCCTCACTCCCTCCCTGTGATAGAAACAGTGAGACATCTCAATGAAAGGCCTCCTTAGCAAAGGTAAGGAGGCAGCGGCAGGTACCTCAGCTACATCGGCGCAGCGGTCGTTCCCGACACGAAGGCGGGTCGAGTCAATATTTGGGCCCCGTGTGGACTCGTGTGGACCGGCGTGCGCCGGGTTTACCTCTTCAGGATATCTTCTTGGCACGCCGCATGCTCATTTAGGAGAATTACCACACGTTGTGGACGGCGATTGGAATAAATTTCATCCTCATACATAATTTGCAACAATCCGAGGCTCTTGTGAATTCCTTCTTTTTTTTGTGAGCAACGTAGAGTTGAAGGAACGCTGCGAGAGAGAGAAAGATGGGAAAATCCATGCATTTCATATTCAAAGTTAAGCCTGTTTTGAAACCATAATAACCCCTAGTTCTGCTTTAGCTAATCCTGATGCGGATAGCTTTAAAGATAATCGCCCGGCACAACACCGCGGTGACTTTAATTAATTTACCGCCGCTCACTCCGCAGACGCTGATCCGAGTCAGCATATTGGAAATTCAAATATATTTTTAAAAAAAAACACAATCCTAGAACTGCACGGGATTCTCTGTCGCATTCGTGTCTGTGAAAGACGCACTTTGGGTATAATGTGTGCAGTGAGGAGGTAGTGGAGATACTCTGCACAAGTGAAGGAGAAAGAGAGAGAGAGAGAGCGAGCGAGCGAGGAGGGTTTAATTAATATGGTTGCCGCGATTAATGGTCTCAGTGTGGCTATCACAAACTGGCTGTGTTTTTAATGACTGGGTTTGAGCGGTCTGTCGTGCAGCAGCGGCGTGTTGCCGCCGCGCAACTAATGCGCGTGCACTCGCCGACACACAGCGGATAATACCGTAAGTATAAATGAATATACGCTTTGTAATACGCCGACGCCGCTTCAGCCTGCAGACAAACGTCTCCGGGAGGAAGAGTCAAACGCTCTGCACGTCCGGAGGGCGCCGCGTCATTATCAATACAACAAACAGGCCAGACGCTAACGTATTAGCACGCCGACTCCAAAAATAAGCTTGTGATGGAGCGCGATAAGTGCAATGAGCGGCAATAAAGACACACACACACAGTGAGAGGTCCTCGTGGAAGCTTTTGTAAGGATCGTATTGAGATTACGAGAGAGGAAAGGTGAGGCCGCGACGCTCTCCGCGTAGCAAAGTGAAAACACTGATCTTAACTCGCCGAGGCATCTTAATTGCTTTCACCAGCAGAATCCGGCGCCGCTCGGTCCCCAGATGACGACTGATGTGAGCCGACTGGAAGATGAACTTTGTGGGCGGAAGGAGGCGACCGACGACGACGACGACGCGTGTGTGTGTTTGTGTCGTCCGCATGTATGCATGTGTGTGTGTGTGCATAGGCTGGTATAAAGGTCAGCGAGGTGGAAAGGAGCATTAAAATGATGGTTTGACATCATAGGAAGAAGCAGAAGAGGCGAGGAGCGGGCTGCGTAACGCGCGAGTGAGTCAGCGGCGGACTCGTCGTCTGCGACGCCTGAATGGTAAAACTACAGTTTACCAAACCAGACGTGAGGCGTGAGCTTCATCTGCTCCTCATTTCTAAGCATTTACCAGCAAACACAAAGAAAAACCCAACAACTTTCCATCAGGGTCACAGCGTGCTGCAAGGCGACACGACGCAGAAGCCCGCGGTCATCTCGGCTCTCGCTAAGCCGGGAAAAGGAAAGGAACGGGGACGGAGAATATGAAAAACAAAACCATTTGAGCGGCTGGGAAAAGCACCACGAGCGACACGCGGAGATGATAACTTCTGTAGTCCGTCCCTGCTGAGCTCGGCACCGGCGTCCTCCTGGTACGCATCGGGGCAGCCATCGATTTTAATGACTCGGTCAATGGACCACTCCGGCTCTCAGCGTCTCCCTTTTGATTCCATCTTTTGTTTTTTTTTTGGTTTGTTCGTCCTCTTCACGACGTCAGTCATCCGCCGACAGGCGTGATTGCCGCGGCTCCCGCTACGCTAAACAGATAGTTTAAGTGCTCGGTGAGATCGTCTTTCTAAGAAGACACAAAAAAACTAAAATATGGAGCATGGGAAGGAGGGAGGAGGGGGGTCGATGACAGGCAGGTATTATGGAAAGCTCACGCTGCGGATGGGGGAGCCAGGTAGGCAGATCACAGCCCGGTGACTGGCACCTCTCAGTAGGTGACGAGGTTAAAGCCGCCTGCCGGCTGCGCCGCGTGAATCTTCGGCGCGATGGCTACACGTGTGGGGGGGGGGGAAGAGAGAGAGGGATGGAGAGAGAGAGAAGAGAGAGAGAGAGAGAGAGAGAGAGAGAAGGAGCACACAGTTGTTGATGTGCCTGCTGATGCGGAGCGAAGACAAATTGCTCCCTTTTTTTTTGAAGGCGAAGCCAAATCAAACACGGAGTGTGATTTCTGTCACTGTGGTGTTTTGGCTTTAAGGCTGCGGGGCTGACATCTGACAAAACATCCACGCAGTCGCACACAGGAAGGCGAGCGAGCCACCGCACACAACTACACGCGTGTGTACAGTAGCGTGTGCGTGCGTGCGTGCGTGCAGCTGGATTAAGGAGGCAGAGCTCCGTCAGCTCCTCCACGATCCAGGACTTTGCCATCAAAACAAATAAAAAATCAGCTCGTACACACATTGTGTCCAGAGGCTCAAGGGGGTTTTCTTCTTTCTTCTTTAATGCAGCAAGACATTTGCTTAAGCAGAGGCTTAAGTGTTCAAACAGTTTGTCCGAAAATAATCCCTTCCTGAAACCCCTCCGACGTGAGCGATGCACCTCCAGGATTTGACGCGGCGGCGGCGGCCCGGGCTAAAGCCTGGGACGCGTTGTGTATCGGGACCGCCGTCAGGGTGATAATCCATCAGCTGTTCACACACAGTGCATCTCATTTATTCCCCTTTTTTCTCCGGCTTCTTTATCGCAGAAGAAGTTGACCCTGCAGTGTTAGGGCATGAGTGGTTTGTATCACACGTGTGTGTGTGTGTGTGTGTGTGTGTGTGTGTGTGTGTGTGTGTGTGTGTGTGTGTGTGTGTGTGTGTGTACGCTGGGACTTCATCCACCGCCTCGTTTTTCACGCCAGATTTGTGTGCAACCCACAATCTGTGCCCGGGGATCTGATTGGCCGGCCCTCTCATCCTCACCTCAGCCATTAGAGGGCTGCAGAAACACTGACTTCTCACCTGGAGCGGCTTCGCTTTTCTTTTCACAAACTACTTCTCGTTTATTTATTTATTTTTGAGAGGGGGGGGGGGGGTCTAAGCAGAAGGAGAGAGAAGTGCCAACAGCAGGTTAAGATAATTTTAACAGAGGGTAGCTAGAATGCAGGTCACAAGAGTTTACCCTCCATATTTTACCCTTACGCCACGAACAGCAGGGCCTTGTGTATATGTGTGTGTGTATATGTGTGTGTGTATATGTGTGTACAATCGCCACGTTAAGTGTTTTTAAAAAAAAAAAACAATGCAGAAGACCAGTGGGAGCCTTTGTGCACGTTGAGAGCAGGGATAAGAGAGCCAGGACAGAGGGACCGCCCGTGGGAAGCGTCTTGAAAAGGGGGCGTGGCCATCGGGGTGACGCCGACGTGATCACGGCCGACGTGTTGAGTGTTCGAGGGGAGCAAAAAAAAAAAAAAAAAAAGGACATCGCCACCAATTTCCATACTCGGCACTGACAGCACTCGTACTAATGTCCAATGTCAAGTAGGGATGACAAAAACTGAAAAATAACGGTTGAGGAGATGCGAGATTTCAAGTGTCTAGTGGCGGTTTGACCTTCATCGAGGACCCGCGCACCATTTCAAGTGTATATTGTGTCTGGGAAATCGACACAGGGTTGCTGCTCCTGCCTTTGAAATACAGCAGCTGACAAACTGTAGCCGTACAAGCTGAATACATTAACTTCATCATAACATGAATCAAGGTGACAGTGTGGTTTTTTTTTGCAGGATTTTAACAATCCTACAGCGCTTGTTCTTCCTTGTACAGCGGATCTGGGTAAATACTGCAATTCCAATTAAAGCCGCAGCTTCTTTGGGCCCGTGAGGAGGAGGTCAGTACATGTTGACACGCACCTGGTTAATGGATCGCGACTAGTCTATTCTACAGGAGATACACAAAAGAATAACACAACCAAAAAAGGGCTCATTCAATGGAAACCGGACCGAGCCGCCGAGCCCATCTAATTATCCATTTCTACCTGCAGTCTCATTTCAATGTATCGCAGGCAGTCCCTGAAATAATTGCTTTTTTTCCTCCTCCTCCTCCTCCTCCTCCTCGCAATCTACAAGTTCATTTGCACACATTTTATTGATCAAAATGAGTGAGGGAAAAAGAAAACAATCTAAACCTAAATTAAAAGCGTCATTAAATGTGAAAATTGGTCGGGGGAATTGCGAACATCTGTTTTTCTGCCGCCCCGGCGTCATAAACTCCAAGGTTAAAAACCAAAAAAAATAAAAATAAAAACACCAATTCACGGCTCGCAGAGCCGGAGAGCCGCCGAGCACCTTTTCACAAACAAGTCAACAAGGCTTCAAACCATCGCAGAGAGAGAGAGCGAGAGCGAGAGGGCGATGCGAGGGCAGGGTCCGCGAAAAAAATAAAAAGCTCTTCCCCGCTTGGCGTTTAGCCGGCCTGGGGAGCGTTGCGAGCCCGACGAGCGGAGGGGAAGGATAAACCCGACACACTTTCAACCAATTTCCAGTGCACAACAGCACCGGCGCTGCTCGCTGTGTAGTGGTTTGAGATCAGTACAACATGTTCTCTCCGAGAAAAAGAATCCACCGCGGACGCGAGCGAGAGGGATTATATATTTTTTCCCGGTGCCGCTTTAGGTGCACCTCCGTTCGCCGCGACCTTGGAGCAAACTTTGAAGCAAATGGGCTCCTGTTCGCAAGTTGTGTTTCAACAAAAAAAACAAACCTTTTTCGCTTCTGTTTTGTTGCCTCGTTTATGACTGCTGGCAACTCGGAGACAAACAAGAGGGCAGAGGGTTTCATCAGGTCACGAGGAATGAGAGAGCCGAGAGTATTGATTTAATACCTAACACCTCCCTGGCTTGGATTCGCTTCAAAACTCGGGTTGCAAGCAGAAGGGATCTGCTTTGATTTAACCTTTTTACAGACGGTCGTGACAGCGTTGCACATCTGGAAGAGAGAGACACTCAAAAAAACATCCGGCTCTTGAGGGTTTGTTTCCAGCGCTTACCTTTGGGATGTCCCGGGTCGCTGAACTCGTACTTCCCCATCCCGACCGTCCGCAGCATCTGCAGCCCGTTGGGACCGTCCTGAGTGTCTGCGGCGGCGGCGGCGGCGGGCTGGCCGTGCGCCGCCGCTACCGCTACCGCCGCCGCCACGGCCGCCGCCTGCCCGTTAGTCAGGGGCAAGGCCGGGTGCTGCATGAGGCCGTGGTGCGAGGTCAGGTGGCCGTTGCCCATCACGCTGTGGGGGTTCGGGTGGACGACGTGGTTGGCCTGGGCGGCGAGGGCCGACGGGTGGACGGCGGCGTACTGCGGCTGGCTGGGCATGCCCAGCACCATGGAGGGCGGCTGCTGCGTGGAGTGCGGCGTCAGCTGGAAGTGCGCCGTCATGAGCGGGTGCTGCGGGGGCATCGGCGCCCGCACGGACGGCGTCACGCCGATGATGGGCGACTGCGCCGTCACGCTGTGGCTGAAGGAGGGCGGCTGCGGGAGGGCGTAGGTGTGGGGCAGCAGGCTGGGCTGGCTCACCGCCGCCACCGGGGAAGCCCAGGTCGGACCTGCGAGGCGAGAAAGAGAAGTCAGCAATCGCACGTACGATGGAGGGATGGAGGTCATCGGAGGACGCCTCGAAGGGGGCGGGGCCACCGGGGCGACGCCGACGTGATTACAGCGGAAGCGAGCGGAAGAAAGAAAGCCCCAAAAACAAGAGGCCGATCGATCATAAGTCTGGTATTAGAGGATCAAACGGAGACGGGAAGCAGCAGGAGACGAGTCTCCACGCCGCAACGTGTCCAAGTTGGTTTTGGACTTTGAGGAAAAAAAAATGCCTGAAGCTCAGCGCCTAAAATCAGATTAAAAGACTCCGTCACGATGCTTTTTCTCCGACTACGAACGCACACACGCTCAGCGGACACACCGCTATCCGTGTCGGTGTTTCTTTACCCAGACACTCGGAGCCAATCATTTCTCTACCCCGAGGCGTCGGATGCTGAGGGTGTGTGCTGGGAAGACGCGGCCATATTGGCTCTGAACGCCTCCTTCCCTCGTTGGCTTCCTACTCTCTCATCTCCATCTCCTCCTGCCGCGGTCCGAGCTCCAAAAATAGCCGTGCACTCTGCCAAACGGGGCAAAGGCTAAATCACAGCATGCACGAAAAAAAGGCTACGGGAAAGAAAAGGAGAAAGAAAAAAGTCCACGTTATTCACCAAATCAGATATCTGATGTAATAGTCCGGGTTGAGATGGATGTTTAGGGAGGGGAGGGGTGAGGATGGTGGGAGTAAAGGACTCCAGAGGCCACTTCCTTTCATAATTCACATGCCATTCAGATAATTGGCATCAAAACTATATTGAATTTCCCGTATTTTTGCAGCACTTCTTGATAAAAGGAGTCTAATCAAATGGGCTAGCTTAGTGATTCCACATTTCATGAAGTTTTTTGATAATTCAACATGCCATACACACACGGAGTATGTCCCCCGTTTCTATGTTCTTGTCCTTCACCATTACTTCCATCTTTTAGCAGCGAAAAGAAGAATCAATTAGGCAATTTCTTTTGATTTTCTTCTTCGGATTTCATTATCGTGACCCAGCGTCGACCCACATTCACACATCGGGCCTCCGCTGCAGAGCGAAGCCGCCACATTAATGTTTAATGGCATGTATAGAAATACGCTCGTCTCCAATCTCCTCTTCACACATGCTTTAAAAAAATAAATAACTCCACTTTTATGATTTTTCAATTATTTATTTAAGTCGAAATCACGGCGTGAAAACAAGAACTATTCTTTGCACAAAGAAACTCGAAACTTCTCCTTTTGAAAGACAAACTTTCTTCAACAGACACGCGACCGTGAAGGTTTTTTCTTCTTCTTCTGTTGAAGAGAAAGCGTTGATTAATTCTGCCACAGTTGGCAGAGAACTCTCTGGCAAACACAGTTCAGTGAAGTGTGGAGAGGAGCCTGGCTCCCCGTCGCAAACGCCAGTCACAGTTTTTTGGAAAAAAAAAAAAAAAAAGGCGCATCACGCGCAAATCAATATGCAACACTGTGCTGGAATTTTTTTTTTTTTTTTTGGAGAGTCGTGTGCAATGCGACGGCAAGCGAGCCGGCGGGTTTGTGACATCTCACTCCACGGCTACGGTGGAGAGGAAGCTGCAGTAAGAGAGGAAGCTTCATTCACTTCCACACAAATAATAAGACATCCAGGGCTTCACGGCCCCTCAATGCACAGCAGGAGGCTGCGGTCACGCAGCAGGAGGCGCACAGGGGGCCTCCTGCTCTTATCAATGCTCCCATCGTGAGAGCACCTCCGACGGTTTCTGCTCCAGTAACGTCCCTCCTGGGTAACAGATCAACCCGATGAATAATTAATCCACGAAGCAATCTATATGGAAGACTTGCGATGAGAGAGAAAGAAAGAAGGGAGGGGGGTTGAACATGTAGTGGCTGAAATGTGTTTTTCCAGCAGCAGAGGAGCAGCTGTTTGCGATCTGGATTTGTTGAGCTGGAATCTGTGTTTGTGCCGGCGTTACGCTTAAATGAGACACATTTGTGCGACGAGCGGGAGGCCGAGGCCGGCGGAAGGAAATTAACTGCTCGAGGGCAGAGCCATTCTGGGTGAGTTCATTACAATATGAGTAAAAAAATAAAAAAAAACTCCTTGCGCACTCGCTGCCTCTGTTGTGCTGCTCAAAAAAAAAAAAACGGGCACGAATAGAATAAGGTCGACGTCTGAATTAGACCTGGTGGAGATCGTTTGGAGGACTTTAATGTAGACTGGAGCAGTGACACGCAAAACGAGGACGGTGAGACGAGAGCAGAGGGAGGCGCTGGAGGCGCAATATGGATTCATGCTCTTTTTCTCTCTCTCTGAACTTCTCGTTGTCACGCTGACATTTCCTGTAATCGTATGCAGAACCGAGCGGGTTTATGTAAAGACGGTGTTTGTGGATGTTAATTATGCATGATTGTGCATGTTGAGGAAGGCAAGAAGTGTGCACTTTGTGTGTGTGTGTAGGGGTTGGGGGGGGAAAGGGGCAGCCAGGATGTCTCATTAGCATCAGATGCTAGTGCGGCTGCTTTTATTGCCGTGTGCACGCATGCATCTCCACGAGGGAGGAACCCACCTGCAGTACGGGAACGGCTGCTGACGAGCGTCCTGCTCGTTAGCCCATTTGTTTTGTATTGTTCCTTCGAAAAGAGCCATTTCCCCCGGTTTCCAGTCGTGCTAAGCTAAGCTAGCTGGCCAGCTGCTGGCTCTAGCTTTATATTCATCACCGTGTATCTATCATCTAACAGAGTGGTTCTCAACTAGTGGGCCGTTTTTATTGGGTCGTGGGCCTTTGCTTGGGGAAAAAAAAAAAAATTTAACCTGTGATTTTATTTTGAAGGGACTTTTTGTGTAGTTAAATTAAGCATCATACTAAATGTACAAATCAGCCTTTGAACTTGCACTTATATTTGATTCAAAATGTAATAAATCAATGTTTTTAAAGGATTTTTTTTAATCAATGCCAATGTCTCAGGTTCAAACTGCTGCATCTTTTCATTAAATACATTCGAGAAGTTGAGAATGTTCCTCGATTCGGGTCGCGGCGGCTCGTCATTGAGGGCGACTGTGTGTCCCCGAGCCGAACCAGTGACCTAACGGTTGGCAAGAAAGCAAATAATCGTTAATAAAATGTCTTTTTTTCATTGGTTGTCTCCCACTCTTCACGTTGCGTTGGCCTAACGGGTCTTTCACACACTGTCTGGACGTGTCTCCCTCCCTTCAAAAGGTCTAAAACGCCTCAGATTCAGGTGAAGATATTCATGAATACGACTCGTTTCAGTGCCAGAGATGTGGAACCACCGTATGGAAACCTGTGTGTGTGTGTGTGTGTGTGTGTGTGTGTGTGTGTGTGTGTGTGTGTGTGTGTGTGTGTGTGTGATTACCGGCGGGCTCGCTGTCTCTGTGTTGCTTGGCGGGCGGCTCGTCGGTGTCCCAGGGCGTGAGCTGGTTGATGGGCGTCTGTCCCCACCTCACGCCCGGCGCCAGCAGCAGGCCGGGCGTCTGGCTGTCTCCGGGAGAGAGACCGGACACCTGCGAGCACCGAGACAGAAAAACAAACATGAAACAACCAGAAAGAGAAGTGCGAGGATTAAAAAACACTTGATCTTTAGACCACATACTTGTTTGCAAATGGCCGCCCGATATCTATTTGGCCAAAGGCGACGGTTTGACACTATTTCATGTTGCTGCTTGAATGAAAAGTGCAACGAATCACCTTTTTTTTTGAAGGTCTTGAAGTGAGCCTTGATGATGGAGCGTGGCATATAATTAGCGGTGAGTGAGAGCTGATTACAGCCCATATATATATATAAATATATAAATCTAACGGGATCAAGGGTATAACAATCTTGTTGTTGGCCTCAAGAGTCTTTGCAGGAAGAGACAATGCATTTCTCTTTTTATATATCCACACCAACAACAATTAGCTTTCTCGTGCGGCGGCGACATTCACATTCAGATTCTTTTCTCCCCGCCGGGACTTTGTATATCTTAATTTTTTTTTTTTTTTTGTTGCAATGAATTAAACATCGTGTTCAGTCGAGTGAGATAATAGAATTCTGAACACAAATACGACAAATGGGGAGTAAATAGAAAGGAATCCGTTCGCCGGAGGGGGATGAGGGGCGAGGGCGAAAATGTAATTTAAAAAATAAAGAAATAAAGAAAAGCGAGGTGACAATGTGTGCACGGGGGTAAAGCCGAGGCAACTTCGCCCAAAACCAAACTAAGAGTTCCTCTAAGCCTTTCACTGCACTCGAAGCTCTCATATTTTTTGCTGTGAGTGTGTGTGTGCGTGTGTGAGGGGGTAAGAAATGTTATCAGGCGAGCCCAGGCTGATGAAAACACCGGGTCAATCACCACTGGACCCCTGAGCAATATTCGCCTCTGCCTGTCTGCAGCCTGGACGCTCGGTCTAACAACCAGGCAGCGAGAGAGCGCCCCCCCCCCCCCCCCGCTCGCTCGCCCTCCCGAGTTAATAGAAAAGACCTGGTCACCGCTAACCCCTCCCAGGCTGATCCCTTCATCCCTCACTTCCATTATCCTCCCTGACCCCACCTTCCTCTTCACCATCGTGACAACAACACGCCCCAAAAAATAAAATAAAAAAATAAATAAAAAAATAAAATAAAAATATATACATTATTTAATGAATTAAATAAACCAATTACTAATAAATAAAAAATATTTTTATTAATAATAGAATAAATAAAAAAGTTAATATTTTTTAAATTAAAAAATTAAATACAAAATTTTTTTTTTTTTATAAAAAATAAAATAAAGTAATCCAATTGGGTGTTCACGGCGCGTCAACGTGCATCTTTACGTCGATCCACTCGCCGATGGCTTGGAGAAGACACTTTAATAAACATCTGCTCATCTGCTGCCTGACGAACAGCCTCACCGGAGCAGATCGAGTGTCACTTAGTTGATGAATTCATACTGAAAGTTATCCGACAGTTTGTAAGTGCTGAGGGGCACGACGGAGGGAGGGATGAGAGGAGGAGAGAACAGCGATGGCAAACATCTCAAGGCGAAAAAAAGAAGCAGAAAACAAGAGTGATGGAGTGAGAGAATGGAGCCGGGTTTAAGGGGGAAGACGGGCTGTCAGGTCTTTTTGTCCGGCTCAACCTGTCGACTTCAGACAAGAGAAAACTGAAATGGTTTACTCAGAGAAATGCCCTAAGCGCTCAATTCCATCTGAGAGCCCCGGAGACTCGAGGAAAAGGGAAGATTTGGACCATTTTCAAGGTGAGGAGTTGTTTTCTGTAGCCCACTATTTGTTTTAATGAGTTTCCCTCCTGCGCTGCTCTGTGTGCTTTTACTGTATTCCTCTCCAGCCATGCTTTACCTTCCCCTATATATATAAAATATATAAATATATATACACGGGGCAGCTCCTCATTAACGCGCAGCATCGACTCTCTTCCCTCTGCACCTGCCTCGTAACATGCTCTCATTAATACGCCCACCCATTTATCCAAAAACAGAGGAAGAAAAACAGGAGGAGGAAGAGCGAGGATGGTGGTGGTGGTGGTGGTGGTGGTGGTGGTGGGGAGGGGGGGGGGGAGGTCTCTTCTGCTGAAAGGCAATTCATCCGTCACAGTTTTAGTGCACCAGGACAAAAAAAAGTGAGTAAAAAAGAGGAAAAGAAAGAAGGTTCTTAGTCAGCGCCGTCACATTGACAGCGTATCAGCTCGGCTCAGGAACAAGCCGGACTTGAAAATGATCAAGGTTAGATGGGAAAAGACACACACACACACACACACACACACACACACAGAAGCCAGCAGATATCAGAGGGGTGTTTATTAAGATGGCGGCGCTGCTGCAGGTGGGCAGGAAGCGGCTGCAGGTTCTGGGACTGCGCCCGTCATTTCCCCTCAATTGTATTTGCTCCTCCATATTTACAGTCGCCTCCTCCCCGGCCGCCCATTATCACCGGGCAGCAGATGGTTTCCTCTGACTCGACAAAAACCATGCTGGAGAGGAGGACGAGGATGAAGAGGAGGAGGGGAGCCAGATAAATTATTTTTGAGTCGTGCCAAGCCGTTCTGTGTTTGTTGTCAAGCTGGCCGGGGAAAGATTTTATTTTTTTTAAAGCGTACACAGCAACCGTGCATATGGACCACACACACTGCACGAGTGGAATGCAGCATGACGCAGACTCACAACTAAAAGGTGCAATCACCATGCATGCATATGAACACAAACAGACACACACATGGTCAAAGGTTGTGGGTCACCCACCACAAACGCTTGTTCCACTCTGAGCTGCTGCAGGATGGAAAGACTGCTCAGTATGTGTATTTATCATGTATTTGTCATGCATTTGTTGTGCTTCTAGGTTGTAGAAAGTTGTGTTTCGTGCATAGAGAACACAATGTTGTGCACCGGTTTCTCCCGTTTTAAGGACGGAAAGAAGACGAAGAGTATTTGAGGAGAAAGAGTTGTAACAGTATTCTCATCTGGCTTGTAACACTTTGACCAAACAAAGTTTTATTTAAGTAAACTTCTTCTTTTGGGGCCAAAACTATTACAAATGTAAAAATTATACTTTTTTTCATTAATTTTCAGTCAACTATGCTTGTATGAGCCTTTCAAATACTTTGTCATCCAGCAGATTAGTCATTTGTTATACGGCAGGAATCAAGTTATAAAAGGGACAAAAGGGTGTACTGTCCCTTTAAATGTGCCAAAGAAATAACTAGATGACGAGGAGATAATCAAAAGGCGTTGCTGATGGATTTCGTGCCAGTTCCCACCAGAGAGACTAAACCTGCATTTTATCTTTACAACGCGCTAGGAAAAGTGTTGGATCCATATCTTTAAACATGAACGTTGTGGTGAATTTCTGCGACACTGTGCTGCACTTCAAAAACCTAAAGAAACCACAAATACAGCCCCACAATTTCCATCCTTGTTGCCTTGTAAAGGCGTTTTCTTTTTTCTGTCTTCGAAGCAGCTGTCCATCTGCTCCTCCTGCACGATAATGCGGAAACACATGAGCACGCACATGCACGCACATGCACGCACATGCACGCACATGCACGCACAGCCGAACCCCTTTTCCTGACTGTGGCCGACATGACAGGATCACTGTATTGAAGAGAGAGGAAGATAAAATCAAGACGCATCCGGCCTAAATATAAACTCCTCCTCCTCGTCCGGGCAGCGGAGACAGCAGAGCCTCGTTCTGGCTGGTCACGGCGAGCGCTGCCATCCATCATTACGCAGCAGTAGGCGGCGTTAATGGGCGTGTACCAGAACCCTCCCGCCAGCCCGCCCGCCGCCGGGCCGCCATCTGCTGATCGGACGGCTCTGGGCTCTTGATTGTTTTGAGTCGCGTCCACGACGTCCGCGATAAACGAGAGATAAAACGCTCGCTCTCTCTCGGCTCTACGTTTGCTTTGGCGCTCGGTTCGAGCCGCCGCCGGGTGAGTTATCGCACCGGGTTTCATCCTGTAATGGCGCCGACGTCGTGGACTTCCTGCACGAGCTTCCGGCTCTCCGCACCCCTTTTTGTGCTCAGGGCCTGGAACATATAGCGCTCCAATCCCCCCGGAGACATGACTTTATTGCTCGAGTGAAAAAAATGGCAGAAGAGAGCGAGAGGGAGAGTGTGTCTATAACACCAAGGTCCCTCTGGGATAAACAACGGTTTCAGCCGCACACTGATCAAATCAGCTAACTGCTACGACATTTAATAACAGGTCTGAGGGGGCGGGAAAAGACGAAGGTGGAGGGAGAGGAAAGCAGGTTTTGAGAGAACGAGAGAGAGAATAGGGGCGAGTAACAGCCCCACAGTGGAAAAAGCTAATCTGGTGAAATGTCATTAGCACAACTGCCAGACACAATGAGATAGCAGCTAGCAGTGGCCGTGTGTGTGTGTGTGTGTGTGTGTGTGTGTGTGTGTGTGTAGGACACAGGCCACACAGCTGATTATGTTCTACCTTTTCTTTTAAAAAGGTGCAGTGTTCTCGCGGGTGTCAAAGCTCTTTACGCACAAGAGGGACAATAAGAGCGAGGAGGACGTTCACCTCGGTGCGAGAGACGTCGCACAGGTCCGTTAATGCACGGTGGGTTTTTTTTTTCTTTCCTGATGGGTTCATCGGTTAATCTCTTCCAAATGGACGGAGCGGGTTGATGGTTTCATTTCCATGCAGACAGGAGGACGTGCAGCGGGGCACGCATGTACACAAACATGTCATTAGAGTCGAACATTTCAATACAGCAGCGGTCTCTCTCCGCTATACTCGTGAAATAATATCACATTGTAATCCCGAACCGCGAACAAATCATACGAAAAAAAAAGATAATAAAAAGCGTGTATCCGCGCGCGGGAGAGGAAATGAAATTCAACTCCGACAGAATGTTTTTTTTTCTCTTGGCCGAGCGGACGGACAGACAGACGCAGCAGAAACGTGGAGGGTGATGGAAATAATGGCTTTCCTCAAGAGGAAAGAGAGGAGGAGGAGGAAGAGGGGGGAGAGGGGGGGCAAAAAATGGCAGCGAAGGAGTGAAAGATTGAGAGGCAGAGTAAGACAAACCCATCCATCATGTCGCCTCGTCTCCTCGCTCCTGACAGATCAGTTTCTCTCAAAGGAAAAGTATTTTTCTCAACACAAAAAAAAAAGCGGAAACCAAAAGTGCGGTCCGAAACCCAGACCCGGCTCGTTTTCTTCCCCCTGAACATCATTCACTTACTGCGTCGAGGTATCTCTTCTGCATGACAACGCGCCGACACCTACAATGCGAGGTGGATTCGTTCAGGGGTTGTTTTTTTTTTCCCCGTCACGATGGCGCTGAATGCCGGAGCGGCCGTGTCCAATCTGTTCGACTGGGACGTAGCGGAGCATCTCAGGAGCACACAAAGGAGACCACTGCGCCATTTTTGTTTGGGGGTGGAGGGGGGGGGGGGGGGTAGCCATCTTAAAAATGTTAGCGGCATGCGGAACAAGGAAGGAGCGTATACGGCGTGATGGCTGCACGCTGAAGGGAGAGAGGAAACGAGGAAGTATTTCCTTCTACTCCAAAAGGTTTTATTGTGTCGCACTTTTAAAGATGCGACCCCCCCGATGCAGCGATTAGACGTAGCCGCGGCATCGTGGGAGGCGCAACAATGTCACCTTTCTGCGCTACAAAAAGCAGATCTTGTGTGGCGTTTAAAGACTGGAGGAGCTCGTATCGGCACTTTTTTTTTGGGGAGGAGGAATGAAGAGATGGATACGAATCTGAATCTGGAGCGCGGCGTTTATCCGATACCTCTCCGCCTCGCCGTTCACGTGCAATTTAAAAAACGATTTCAGGCGGCCGATACGTGCGTAACGTCGCCAGCCTTCTAACCATCCGTAACATTTCTCGGTGTGAAGTGAGGTCGCGAGTCGGGAGGAAAATTGTCTGTCGAATGTTTTTTTTGGCGACGGCGAAAAAAAACAAAACATTAGACCGGAAAATCTACAACATCATTTACCCAAAAGAAATCAACAAAAAGGTTGAGCAATGTTGATTCTTCTATTCTTCCCGGCTCGACAGGAGGGGGGGGGGGACAATGCTCGCTGCCACTCGCAGCACACCTGCCTCTTTCCCCTTGAAGGAAAGCAGCAGTTTACAAACATGTCCTATCTGTAGTCACCATCTGCATGGAGGCAATATCACTTTCTGCAAGAAAAATGTCAGCCATTACCGCTGGGTTGACTGTTCATGACTGGCAGTTTGTGCACTAAAAATTGGAAATGCAAACAAAAAGCGGGTCCTTGCGGGATCCTCCCTCCTCCCCGACATTTAACACTGACCCCGCGGCAGACAAACACACAAACATAATGAAAACACACACACAACACACATACGCTCTTGATGCGCCAGAGAGCGGCTTCGGATACAGACTCTATGATTCGCAGCCCCGGGGCCAAAACGACTGAAGGGGAACGGACTTCACTTCCACTGAAATTCCCGGCTAAGACGCTCCGACAGCTCGGCGCGCTCCCGGCTCGACGCACACGTTTGTGTGTTTTTTTTTTAGGGAAGCGAGGCCGAGAGATCGGAGGGGCGAGGCCGACGAGCTCCAGTGGAAAGAGCCCCACGGGCGCGCCGAAAGGTCGCGGGCGCTCGCCCTTTAAATCCCGAACCTCTGCCCCTCCCCTTTTTTGTTTTGTTTGTGCGTTTTCTGTGGCTTTGTGTTGTGTTGGTTGTGTGTCTGTGGGGCTGAGCAAGTAAGACCTCTCGGTGCTTGGACGTGCGAGCAGCGGAGACATCCTCGTGTCATGGTTACACCTCCCGGAGGAGCGTGTCAGGAGACCCTGATTGCCCCTCTGTTGGCTTCTCGCGGGGACAGCGACACACACACACACACACACACACACACAGACACACACACACACACCGGGCTCCAGCAGGCCACAACCCTGCCTGATATGCGGCGAGTGTTCGGGGAAGCAGAATATCCGCCGACTCGTCACAGCGGACCGCGTAGGCTCGTCAGAAAGAAAAAAAAAAATGGCGGCGAAATGAACGCGTGGCTGTGATAAACGAGCGCTAACCCCGGAGGGGAAACGGCCATTTAGCGCTAAAATAAATGAATTGAATCTATATTGATATTGCAATTTGAAGGGAAGCAATATCTACTTTGCCAGGAGTGCAGAGTGGGGAGTATTTAAATGTTTTTTTTCTATTACAATGCACGCAATCTGCAAGCCAAACACTGAAATGATCTGGCAGAGAAGCCAGAAACCAGACGGCCATATGGGAGCGCTGGAAATCACCACTGCCACTTCCATCCCCTGGCGTAGTGTCTCACGCAGAAGAAAGTCATTAAATCCGGTCATACGTGCGGCGCCATCCACATGACACCACAGATGATGAGGGGACAGAGTCCGATTGTAAAGACGTCCATGAGAAGATGAGCCTCCTCCTCACTTAATGGAGTTATTTTAGTCAAAAGCACCATGAAGGGGGTCTTCTTTAGGGCGTGGCTGCCTTGTGATTGACAGGTGTGGGAGTTTGTCGGCATGAGGACTTTAACCTTCTTACGCTGCCGTTTCCAGTTCAGGAAGGTTTCTGGTCGCCTTAAAAGGTTTAATTCAGCGTTTGATTGGATTTAGCTCCGCCCCTTTCTGATGTCACTTCAGATGTTAAAAAAAAAAGCAATAAATGCCGAACTCGAAGGCTGGGTTGCACCAACAAGGATTAAACTAATCCTGGGTTAGAGTTGATCTAGGGTTAGTAAATCTAGATTTAAACTGTTTTATATTTAATCAGAGATAATTAATTTTAACCCTGGATTAGTTAAACTAGTTTAAGCAAGGGTTAAAACTGGATTAGTCATGTTGAATGTCTGCCATGATGGAAAATGGAGATAAACCTCCAGCAGGGGTGGTCTAAATATAACTGCTAATCCAGGTTTAGTCTAGGTTTAAAATAACTGGTGCAACAGATTAGATTTTTATCTAGATTTAAATGGAAACAGATTATCAATGGGTTAGATTTACCCAGGATTCATTGTAAACTCGGTTTAAAGTTTGGTGCAACTGGATTAACAGACAAACCTGGTTTGAACCTAGTTTAAGAGTTAATCCAGTTTCAAACGGTATCGTCTGTAGACCACAGCGTGACGTCACGGTGACTTTGCCACTTGGTTCCAGCAGCTCACGTGTCCGCCGGCAGCAGCTGCATGTGGTCGGATCCTCTTCCAGGCCGCTGGACTCGTTGCTCACGCTGTGAAAACGCTCTCGGTAAACAGCATCTGTGATCACGCGCCGGACTCTCGCAGGTCTGGACGGATAACTCGCTTCCACTCGGGCGGAATATAACGCGGACAGGCGGTGAGACGGATGCTCGCCGTCCCGAGGAGCCCGCTATTGACTTTTCTGCCGCGGCGCCGCGAGAATCTGGCAGACAAAGAAGCGGCCTCGGGTCAACAGGGACCACGAGTGCAGAACCGGCAGATTTCTGGCCGACGTCCACCAACGCCGCCGCCGCCGCCGCCCTGACGAAATGCACCCAAAAAAAATAAAAATACCAGCTCTGAAAATCTGTTCCTCAAACACAGATGGCGTTAAAAGTAGAGGAGTCTGCGTCCACGGGGCCGGGTCTGTTTATACAGCGCGACATCCCCTCAGCACCTGCAAGGCAACGTCTCTAATCAGCACTACAAGTGTGAGGAATTACAACAACAACAACAACAACAAAATGGAGGCAGTGCCAGTGGCCGGCGTTCGCGAGGCGAATGTGCCTAATTAATGACGCATCGCTGCGACATTACGAGCAAGCGGCTGCACTCGGATGAACCTTTCAGGGACGCCGAAGGGAAATATGTCCACGCCAGTTGGCTACAGAGCGCCGATCACCTTTCATTCGGGGTCCTAAAAATAGCCGCATTAAGTGCGAGTACAGCGGCGTCCGCATCGCAGCGCTGTCACACCGAAAGGTATATAATTACCAGCGTGCCCACGGGCCTCTTACTGTCGGGTTGTGTGTGCAGCCTGTTTTTTTTTTTTACTCGCTGCAGAGCACGAGCTGTGTGAAAGGAAAAGGAAAAAATGGACTTGAACAGTTTGACATTTGAGCCGAAGGAGAAAACTCAAATGTGCCGCGGCTCGAGCGACCCGACACGGACGACTTCTTCTTCTTCTCATCCTTCTCATCCTTCTTCTACTTCTTCATCCTCCTCCCTTCTTCCTCCTTCTCCCTCCTTCCTTCCTTCTTCCTCCTCTTCCTCTTTCATCCTTCTCCCTCCTTCCTTACTTCTCCTTCCTCCTCTTTCACCCTTCTCCCTCCTTCCTTCCTTCTCCTTCCTACTTCTCCTTCCTCCCCCTCCTTGTCCCTACTTCTCCTCCCTACTTTTTTTTCCTCCTCCTTCCTCCCCCTCCTTGTCCCTACTTCTCCTCCCTACTTCTTTTTCCTCCTCCTTCCTCCCCCTCCTTGTCCCTACTTCTCCTCCCTACTTCTTTTTCCTCCTTCCTCCTTCCTCCTCCTTCCTTCATCCACCTTCCTTCATCCTCCTCCTTCCACCTTCCTTCATCCTCCTCCTTCCACCTTCCTTCATCCACCTTCCTTCATCCTCCTCCTTCCACCTTCCTTCATCCTCCTCCTTCCACCTTCCTTCATCCTCCTCCTTCCACCTTCCTTCATCCTCCTCCTTCCACCTTCCTTCATCCTCCTCCTTCCACCTTCCTTCATCCTCCTCCTTCCACCTTCCTTCATCCTCCTCCTTCCACCTTCCTTCATCCTCCTCCTTCCACCTTCCTTCATCCTCCTCCTTCCTCCTCCCTTCATCCTCCTCCTTCCTCCTCCCTTCATCCTCCTTCCTCCTCCTCCCTTCATCCTCCTTCCTCCTCCTCCTCCTCCTCCTCCTCCTCCTTCCTCCCTTCCTTCTACCTCCTTGTCCTTCCTCCCCCTTCTTCTTGTCCTTCCTCCCCCTTCTTCCTTCTCCTTCCTTCCTTCTTCCTCTTCCTCGGGAGGCTTCACGGTGAACCCGTGGCGGCGCTGCGCCCCCTTTTCTTTTTTGGCGCTCTTGGTGTCGGGCGCTCCAGCGCCGCTCTTCTTCCTCCGCAGGAGACCAGAGTGAAAAGGCCGGTTCATCCCCCGTGAGATGAAGCGGTCAGAGGCTCGGCGCTCAGCGGGGCGTCCACACAGCGAGCGCTCCACCAGGAGAGACACGCTGGGCTCATTAAAGGGCCGGGACGCCTAAAAGAAGAAATTGAGACGTAGCCATGAACTACACTGCGGCAGGTGGATGAAACGGACCTCGGCTTGAATCGTGGGAGGGTTCAGCGACGCCCTCTTTTCAGCACGCCGTGAATGAGCTTCTCCGGATTTTTAGCTTTTTTTTTTTTAGGTTTTTTTTAAATGCTAATGCCGGTCTTTAGAGATGGCAAGAGCGATTTCAAGGCCCGCGTCCCGCGTCAAGAGCTACAATCGACGAGGAGAAACGAGAAGCCTTTTGAAGACGGGTTGATGTCTCCATGCTCGCACAGAATTTGGTGGAAGAAAATAAACCCACGCCTCGTTAAAAAAGTGAATATCGCGGAAGAAACTAAACGTCTTACATTAAAAGACATAAAAGTAAAACTGTTAACCCCCCATTGTAGGAATGAAAGAGATATTTCTGCCGGCTGTAAATCACCTCATACTTGTTTTTAATAAGTAATACTAGAAAAGCTGTCAATACATATTTTAAGAGGTAGAATCGATGTTCACACACTTTCTCTACTTCTTTTTAACGTGTCCGGCGCTCTTCTGCAGACTAAAGTATCGCAGAGAATCAAACAAACAGGAAATGTCCATTTCTTCTTCCTCATTTTTACTCCCAAACAGTTCAGCATCTAGTTTATCATTTAGTCTGTGAGATGGGCAGACGTCCAAAGAGCTGCTTTGGATCTTTGCAGCAGGTACACACACACACAAACACACACACGGCGGATTGGTGAAAACTGGGACTTCAAAAATAAATTTTTAAAAATCTTGAACTGCATTTCGTGAGCCAACATTCAGTCCCTTTGGCGTTTGTTAAAAAAACGATTCAATTGTGGTTTTTTTTCTCGATTTCCTCGTTTTGTTCTGTGATAGTGTGAGAGATGAAAAAGCGTTTCTGCTTCATGGACACGGACGAGACCACATTAATATTCATGAGTGAGATGATTAATCACTTACATGGATGAGTCATGTTACTAAAAACTGTGCAGCCAAATATAAAACTGGAAGAGCAGCGCGAGGAGAAGTGTTGACGCTTCTTGTCGCTGATGGAAAAAGACACAACACACACACACACACACACACACACACACAGATCAATACACAAGCACATGAGGAGTTCATATGTTTCTTGGATACAACAAAACAACATGTCTTCATTTGCTGGAGTCCATAACAACTTTCTTTAAAACCGTGTCCGCTCTTCATGCACATGGACTTTGTGCTTCACGGCTTTCTGACAGAAATCTCAGGCTCCAAAGCAACTTGGTTAAAGTTTAGGAAACGATGGTTTGGCTTAAACTTTTGGAAAAAGAGTACGAAAATCCTCCCGCTCCAATTTTAAGTCCCAGCATGCCCCATTCAGACAATCTTTTGGCATAAAATACGTCACATTTTCCCATTTTTGAACCGAACGACACAGTTTTTTGACTGAAACTTCTTCCTAACAGACCAAGACTTTGTTTTATTGTGATTTTTGTTGCAGATTCTGATTCTTTAGGTCCTAATCTTTACAAAAAGGTGTCTTTTAGACGCTCCAGGAGGCTTTTTTGGGGAATCTGACTCGCATCATGCTGGATGTTCATAGTTACCATCAAAATATCTTTTAAAAGTGAATTTTTTTTTACAGATATACATTTTTCCCCCAAGACTTTGCTGAACAAATGCATACAATAAACCACTTCCATCAAAAATTGTTCTAATTGCATTGAGCGACTGTTAGCCGTGCGCGTGGCCGATGCACGGTGAGATGTGATTCAAGACGTGTGTTATTGTCGCATGCACAGATAAGACAGTCACCCAGGACAATGAAATCACAATAAACACATTTTGCCGAAGAGCCAATCACAGGCTAGCTCTTTGTCCTCTGAAGTGCATGTATGGGCTACGTCCCCAGTGAGCGGCGTCTGTGTCGGTCCACTGTAATCACGCTGCAGCCTTACAGTGTTGTGTGCATTATTCAAGGGCTCCTCACTTCTTTCCTTTCCCATTTCCAGTTTCCACAACAGCCTCGTCCTCGGGTCCACGGCTATATAAGTGCAGCAGATCGTTTGAGCGGCTCTTGAGATGTGTGAAGGACGTACAGGCGGAATATTGCTTGCTTTGCAGCAAGTGTTGCGGTTCTTTCTAAGCAAAAAAAGGCCCATAATCGCCCATATCTTGACCAGGAGTGTGCACAGGCCCCTTTACTGCATCGGGACGGGGTAATGAAGCCGCTGGACGCCGGCTTTAAAGACACCTCTGCTGTCCGAGGCGCCGTATGTGCCCTTATCCAGATGTCCCTCACACGTCCCTGCACACCGATGCACTTGTTGACAGGTCGCTTGTGATCTAAAAGAGTCTGCAGGGCAGAGCCGTTAAGTCCCTTGTAGAAATGGGATATAGTGTCGGCGGGAAGAGGACGAGGAGGGAATAAAAGGAGGGAACGTCTTCCACCCCGCCGCGGCTTATTGAGCTGCCGGGTTTCAGTCCCGCTCCGATCAGAGAGCATTGATTTCCCGTCACGTATTCCAACTGTACGTGTTTTCTACATCCGCCTGCGATAAGAGGCGCCGGCGGTTATGACCAAGAAGCCACCACGTCCGCACATCGATCTGTGTTGACGCCGAGCGAAGTCCCCCCCGTTTTTATTTAAATTGATCCGCGGAAAGAGAGAAGTGCTGGTTTCACACTCCCGACACACTTTAATGCAAACCATCTCTCTGTGTGTGTGTGTGTGTGTGTGTGTGTGTGTGTGTGTGTGTGTGTGTGTGTGTGTGTGTGTGTGTGTGTGTGTGTGTGTGTGTGTGTGTGTGTGTGTGTGTGTGTGTGTGTGTGTGACACGCTGAAGCACAGCGGAGGAGTGGAGTCAAAAAGCTGCGACACGGAGACGGCTAATAGTGCAAATGTGTCCGGCTGTTTGAGATTTAACATTTCCCTTTTTTTTTGTTAGATGTGAATTTTTGAAGCGCCGACTCTTTTTAGCATTTCGGTGACCTTTCCAGCTTTCAATTCAGTTGTCAAAGACGACATCACTGTTGGGAAGCAATGAAGCAGAAAGGAGCGTACGCGCTTAAAACAACTCAGCGCTCCTTTTTTAACTTTTACTGCAACATTTAACCACTAAAGCTAAAGATATTCTCACGGCCCCTCAGAGAGCCGTCGAGGAGCCCAGTTACATCCGGGTTCAGGGTTTAAGTCAATATTTTTTGGCAATACACGTTAAGTCTATATCTAAATGCCAGATCCATGTCCGTTCTATATTCATAGCACGGTTGATTGTTTTTTTTCTGCATCATTTATTTATTTTACGGTGGTCCTCAGACTTTTCTTGCAGGTCTTCAGTCAGGAAAAGGTCGAGAACTCTGCACTAAAAATATGACGCGCATCAGAATTACCTGTGAACGTATAATAGAGAAAAGGTTGCTTTATTTGTATTTATTTTAACCCGTTGAAAACTGTGGAACCAGTTTTGTCTCCAGACCTCTTTTCCCCTGTGTTTGAGTCATCGTAGGAACCCCAAATTAATTCCAATAATTGTGTTTATTGCATATATTTGTTCAGCAAAGTCTTGGGAACAAAATGTATATCTGTATTTTGATCGTAACTATGAACATCCAGCATGATATGAGCCAGATTCCCCCCCAAAAAGCCTCCTGGAGCGTCAATAAGACACCTTTTTTGAAAGATTAGGACCTAAAGAATCAGAATCTGCAACAAAAATCACAATAAAACAAAGTCTTGACCTGTTAGGAAGAAGTTTCAGTCAAAACAGTTGTCGTTTGATTCAAAAATGAGAAAAATTATGTATTTTATGCCAAAAGATTGTCTGAATGGGGCATGCTGGGACTTAAAATCGGAGCATGAGGCTGTATAATTCCAAGAAAAGAGCTCAACATCCTCTCGTCGGTACACACACACACACACACACACACACACACACACACACACACACACACACACACACACACACACACACACACACACACACACACACACACACACACACACACACACACACACACACACACACACACACCTCCTCCTCCTCATCCGGAGTCGAGCGCTCTGTGACTCTGAGGGGGAAGTGAGGCCAAAAGTCTCCGGCTCCCAGCCGGTTTGCAACACCCTCCATCACTGTCAAATAAACTTTACTATCAGCAGTAACTGCAGCGATAACTTCCACACGCTGTTAGCGTTGCATTCAGAACTTGATAATGCAGCTATTAGGACGCTTTAATTACTGTTTTAATTGTTCCCCCTCGAGCTGATATCATCTGACTCCTCAGAGCCAGAAGGGAGGACGCTCACACCGACGGCTTTCTGCAGAACGAGTCTCCACACTGTCGATATGCAATAGATTTATGCATAACACATTTAATGAAAAGGCATTCGGCAAGGTTTTAAGAGAGCAGTTGAATGGGAAGTCTCTGCAACGCTGCTTTTCTTTTTAATCGCGGCCCCAAAACAAAAAGCAAATAAGTCCAAATTAAAAACGACAAAACGTTTTTTTTTCTTTCTTTCCTCGAGATGGAAAGTCACCGCTTATTAGCACGACGAAAGCCGGATGTCTGGATGGTCGAAGGAGATTAGGAACGGGACGAGGCGAGGAACGGACGACACACACACACACACACACACACAAAACAGATAAGACACGCACAAGTAATGCGAAGATAATAAGAGGAATGACAAAGGCAGGGAGACAGAGGGAGAGCGAGCTCATTGTTCAGCGCTCATTGTTCTCCTCCTCTACGACGACTAGGTGCCTAAACACGCCGAGAAGAGACAACAATCACTCGTTTAGAGACAAATCCCGCCTTAGCGCTGATCTGGGATTATGGCTCTGATTAAAAAAGGAAAACGTGTTCCTTTTGTCGCTCGAGTCGGATGAATCATTCAAGGGTGATGCAGCCGGAAGATGTGCCCTGGAATTAATCACATCCCACCTCTTTTGTTTCAGACCGCGGGTCCTCTCTTTTTCCTGCATCGCCTCGCTTTTTTTTCCCTTCTTCACGAGGACAAAACATTCACGGATCTCTCCAGATGAGACGGATGCATTTTTAATCACAGGTGTCTTTTGTAAACTATAGAAGAAAAAGGGGAGGGATCACGTGTTTTCCCCGTTACGCAAGATAGAAATCCTTTTTTTTTGGTGAAGATATTCGTTCTCTCCGCTTCATGCCGGTTGCAGCTTCATTGAAAGTCTGGCGCATGGTAAATAGCCCTTAAATTAGGTCCCCGGCCTTCCAGCTTGGTTATCTGTGATGATCGGAACAGTGTGTGCTGCTTGAAAAGACCCATTTTCCCTCCGGCACATCATTTAACATGTCTCATTTACCGGGAATATATGCAGGTCACACACAGACACACACACACACACGCCGAGAGGTTTCTTGGTCACATCCTCAACTCGCTCAATAGAAAATTTAAAGGATTTGAATTAGAAACCACCATCTTGTTCTTCTTCTTCTCTGTATTTCCAGCTGATAAATATTAATGCTTTCTTCTTTTTCTTGGACCACAATATATTTTAAGTCGGCGCCTTCAGCAGGAAGAAGGAGAAGCGATGGCTCAACCTCGGTCACGTTTTAACATAAAAGAAGAAACAGCGGACACGGCGGAAAGACCTTCATGCCAGGAGTTGAACAAGAGGAGACGGACTCCTTAAGCTATTTGGAAATGTTAGCTTACAACAAAGTCATGTCCAAAAGTCACCGCTAAAGAGCCACAACACCTTTTCAGGTCACGCCCGTTTATATTCTGCAGAATTGACGCCGTTATGCAAAAGCCTTCGATATCAAAACCTCGGCGTTAGCTCACAATGCTAACGGGTTAATCGCGGTCGATCCGCCGCTCGTTAAACAATTAGTCTTTTTAATCTGGTTCAGGGACAGAAAAAGTACAATTGTGAGAATTCCTGCGCAATAACACAACGATGGAAAATGAAAAACGGTATAAAAAGTGTGTGAAAGAAAAAGACTGACCTCAAAAGATTGACTTCTCTAGTTCGACTGCGTTGAGGTTGATGTAGCCGAGGACAAAGCCCGGCTCATGTTTGGAAATGTACGTATTTTACTTTTGCATGAAACAAATGTAATGTTAATGGATATTTCTATCAATGCATCAAATGACAAACGGGAGTGAACCTGCAGAGAAGTGTGAGCTAAATTGTGCGGTTCAGCTCGTTCTTTAGCCGTCGAGCTAACAACTGTACTTTATAAAAAGTGGATGTGCTTTATGGACTAGTGTTATGAAGCCTCAGCATTTGGGCGGTCGCCATCTTGTTCTTTTTGGACGCCAGAAGAGACCATTATTTAGACGAGAGGGGTCGAGCATCGCCGCGCCGCGGTCCAGACTGACCGGTTGCTGCGGCGGCAACTTGTTAATCACACAATAGACACACACACACACACACACACACACCCTCAAGCATACCCAACATTATTATCCATTTTAATCTAAAAAGGGACCATAATTCACTGAATGAACCTGCTAATGTAATTGAAGAAGACTTTAAACTGGAGGCTGAGACCATAAACTCATGTTTACAATGTTTACTGAGGGAATAAATCAAGAGAGAAGTAGTAGAAATAGATTTTAAACAAACAGAGTCGCCGCCCCCTGATGGCCATTAGTGAGAATGCAAGTTAAAGGCTCTTTCCTTATTGGCTCCACGTTTACAACCCGGACGCTACGTCCAGAAAATGTACTGTAAACAGTACTCATGTACTCATACAGTATTATAAATTATGCTTTTTAATCATCGATGCATGAACATGAAAACAGATTTTCGGCAAAGCAAATGTTTCTCATTTGTTTGGTGACATCATTTGTCACTAAAAACCTCCGTTACGAATCTAGTCTGGTTAAAAAAGTGCAGTATTTCCCTGTGAGGTGCATTAGAGTAAATGTAGTAGCATGAAAGTACTTACGTCCTCAGTAACCGTGTCCTCGTGATGACAAAGCAACCACATCCACTCGCTTTTTTCCAGTTATTTTCGCGTGAATCAAAACAGTTTAAATCCGGCCTTGAAGCAGTTTGATGGAGTTCAGCGCTATTTACCCAACGCAAATCGATGGTTCCAGACATCCACTATTCAGGGGACAACATTTCTATCTCTTTCCTTTGTGTGTGTGCTTATTGAGCATCCAGATTTGCTTTCTGAATAAAAAAAACCCAAAACAATGCTGGCATTACTGCGGGGGAAGGAAACGCGTGACGCGGCGGCGGCGACCTTGCCGATCTGAGACGTCCCCGCTTCGTCTGAACGCGCCAAGTTCACATTGTGTAAGCACGGCGGTTCAAATTAGCAGCCCGTCACTCAAAGGAAGCGCAGACGGTTTTTTGTTCAGCCGCACTTATTCATTTTCAACCTTGGTGGAGGGTAATCAGCCTGTGGAGGAACGCAGACACGCCCACATCTTCTTCACCGCTTTATTCGCCGGAAAAGACGCAGAAACAAACCCAACAATGCATCGAATGTTTCATTTGACAAAATGTGCAGGAACAAGACGCCCCAATAACTCAATAATCTCCATGTTCGGTTAAAAGAAGCCCAGATTATAATATGTGTTGCTGCATGTCAACAACCACACAGCCTGTGGTCAAAGAGAGCCCATGTCCATCTGACGTCGCTCGCCCGTTCAAATAGAATCAGGATTTCTTCCCTAACGAGTGAATAAACAAGTCCTTGATTGTGTCGAGCACCCGACGCCCTTTTTGCTTCCCCCGAGCAGGCGATATTAAACATCAGTTTCTTGTCAGACCCGGGGAAGCCGGACTGATTCATGTCACACGAGGTCCAATTACTTGATTCCTCTCCGCTAATGAAGGACGTGATCTTGTCAAATGCACGACAAATACTCGTCGTGCATTCGTTTCCCGGCCGCCGGCACCGACTCATTCAACACACCTGCCGCCAAAGAGCCGCCGCCGCCGCCGCCATGCAACCGACGAGCCGTACATTATTTGCATATAAATTGCGGCTGGGCCGATACGGCCAAAATGTTCTATTCCTATATCCCCGTAACAATATGTATCACGAAATAGCGTGTTTTCTGGTAATGCAATAGATAAAAAAAGTCTATAGGAAAATAACCACACGCCTATCTTTTGCATAAAACCCCGTGTGTGTGAGTTAAATACAAGATTTCTCATTTCATTCAGAATTTGTGTGCAAAAAACGAGAAATTAAAGCCTGAAATGAACCTGCAGAGTCTGCAGACGCATTTTCAGCTCCCCTGATATTAAATGTCACGCTACTGTGCAACAGTTTGCACTCAAACGCTGTAAATCTTGGCTAAACACAACATGAACGCCGGCTCCAACAGTTATTTTTTATTGCCTCCTCAGATGCTCGACACCCCCCCCGCCCCTCCCCCCCTCCCATAATGCCTCATGATGAAACAGTTCCAGGCTCCCGTCCGACCTTGATGGCGTTTCTCTCGGAGGCGCCGCTCTGACGGTCGGCGCGTCATCGGGAGACGGCGAGCGGTCCCTGGAAACCAGCCTCTTAATTGAGAAGGCAGCTGGAGGGTTTCCAACAACAACAACAACAACAACAACAAAACGACCTCAAGACGGAACGGGAGGAAAAATAAAAAATGTGGAGCGATGACTCAAACTGGTCTGACATTTAGCTCGTAGCACCAGTAATGGATCAAATGACATGTGGGAGATGTCAGAGTGGAAGGATTGGGAGGCGGGAGTGTGTGACAATCACACCACACACACACACAGACACACACACTACATGACAGGCGATGACAGACCCGGTGACAGTACCTCCTGGCATTGCTGGGGGAGATCGACACTGAATCAGACCGTTGAGACCACCGGCGTCGACGGCGAGCGTCTTAAACCAGACAGCGCGAGAAGTGTCACGTCCTCGCCGCACCGGCGCCGTGACACACAACCGTGGAGCGATTTTAAAGACACACAAACCCCCCAGAAAAGGTTCCACTTGAGCAGCAAAGCCAACGGGAAGGAATCAGTCGACTTCTTGTTTGTTGAAAAGTGACTTTGCTGAGTTTTGGGAAAGTCCAAAAAAAAAAAAAGAGATGGAAAGTTTACGGTTTACTGCGCCGCTTCAGATTACCTAGTTAAGAAAGAAACAAACACAAAAAAAGGTTCAGACGCAGTGTAATCCACCAGATTAATCAAGTTTTGTAATCATAATCTAATTGCTTTCAATTACTTTTGGAGCGCTTTGCCTCCAGACTCTGAAGTATAATGTCCAACAGACAGTTTATTTCATTCCAATTTGCAGACTAATTTGAACGGGGATATTATCCTCCTCTTCAAACATTATCAACAGTTATTTCCCAGAAGTATCTAATCTGATTACGCTCGCAATATACTTGGTTGTTATTAGAGCAGAATTACAGAGGAATTCAAACTGTGTGGCCTTTGTTGTCCAACATTTTTATTCTTTTTTTTTTCGGGGGACTTTTCTGCGCCTGCAGGGGATTTAAAAAAATAAATAAAAAATGTGTGTCCGAGATTAGGGAAAGATTTTAAACATCGGAGGCGACTCCGACGGCCGGCTGTTGATCTTTGCTGTTGGGAGCGTGAAGATATGCGTGTAATAGGATTAGAGAAGTTGTCTGACGTAATCAGAGACAGATTAAAACCTTTATGGCACAGATATTTGCTTTTTTTGTGGATTGGTGGAATGTTTTGATGTCTTTTATGGAGGAACATATTAAAATGCGAGGCCGTAAACGTCCAAACCTCCATTACATCGTCCAGATTTATGCTGCCAATAGTCTCCAAACACGCTTTTTTCGAGACGCTCATCACAGTTATGAACGCAGACGCAGTGGATGAGCTCTGGGTTTAACAAAAAAATATTGTATCTGCACGAGTGCAGACATGCAGATGGGCTGGTGCATGCTGGGTAAATGCCCCCCGCCATGTTCAAGAGGATAAGCAGGAAGAGAAGGTGAAAAGACGATGAGATGGACGTGGAGATAGTGGATGTTTCTTTTTGGTCGATCTTAAATCCTTTGCATAAAAAGTTGTGTGCGCGGCGGGTAGATTAGTGTTTTATGCCAACGAAGCAACAAACAGTTTCCCCGAACGATCACAGCGGCTAATTAAATGTATTCTGCGGCACTTAGATGTTGTTTACGTTTAATTATAGTCAACGCTTCTGCAATAATAAATGAAAAAAACAAAAAACATCCTGCAAAGCAAAGTCAGATTCTCCAGCAAATAAGCAAAACTTTTCAGACTCAAATAAGTGAAAGTATAAATATAAATATAGAGAGAGATCTGGGTTTTCACAGGACGAGTACTTTGATTTTGACATTTTGTGATCAACACTTTATGGAAGATCATTCCCACCACAAAAAAAAAAAAGTCTTGACAAAAAAAAAAAAAAGACGTCATAATTATAAGATAATAAAGTCGAAATTATGAGATAAAAAGTCAAAATTATCAGATAAAAAGTCATTATTATGAGTTATTAAAGTCAAAATTATGAGATTAAGTTTAAAATTAGGAGATAGTCAAAATTATGACAAAAAGTGATAATTATGAGATGAAGTTAAAATTATGAGATACAAAGTGGAAAATATGATAAAAAGTCAAAAGTATAAGATTAAAAATCAAAATTATGAGATTAAAACTCAAACTTATGAGCTAGTCATAATTACGTGATAGTAAGTGTCTTTATTTTCTTAAAATGTGATTTTTTTGTGGCGGATATGGGCTTCCATAACATTTTAGCATTTTTACCGCCGTAAAGATTAAAGTGCACATTGTTGCATTGATACTTTTCCTGAATACAATACTTCTGACAATCACTCTTACGTATTCATCTCATCCGTCACTGTGTGATCGAACAGAAAAATATGTTTTTTCATCTTTCCCCTCCAACATATTCGACTCATCACCCGCAACATGAAGCCGTTTGACGAACACGCATCGCATCAACCCGGAACTGACGAGCGTGTAAAGAGTGACGCTTGAAACCGTGCGGCGACACGCGAAAAGAAAACTCACACATCCTGATAACTGTGCTGCCAGATGAAAGAAAAACACGCTCGTGGCGTTTGTATGGAGGTTGTGTTGATGGCAGACGAGTGCTTGGCGGTGTGATGATGCGTGCAGCGCCTAATGAGAAACACCGAGCGCCCGCTAATTCGTTAGCCGGCGTTAAGGTCAGACCTCAAACGCTGCATGATTGAGTCGCCCCCAAAGTCCCTGTTAGAATTTGCATTTAAAATATATCTATTATTTATGTGTGTATTATTAAAAATAGGGGCTGGCTGTGGATTCCCCCGAGCACAAAGCAATAGAGGCCCACAGTAACTGGGCCACAATACCAGGGGCCCGACAATCCAATAATGGAAGAGAGAGAAATGGAAAAAGTAATGAGGGAGATACAAAAGAAAGTTAGGACTTTGTTTGATTTTAATACACAATATGATTTAAAGCCTTATGTAACCGTCTAAATCTTTTCTTTTGTGACAAAACAATGATTTGTTTCTTTCGTATGATGGATGGGGAGCATAATAATATTCCAACAATCAGTTTATTGAGCAATAAAAGTTAAGACAAAGCTGTCGTTGACAAAATAAACCATAAAATGTTGGTTTTTATCGCGGACGATGATACATGGAAATCTGACTGAAATTATGGTGCAAAATCCATCATTTCAGTCAGTCAGTCGGTGATAACAAGGCGACCGTCGTGTTGTCAGCATGCTAACACGCTAACACGCTCTACGAATATGTTGGTTTTATCACGTTCGGTGATACGAGAACATTTAACCGTGCTCGCCGCACAAGTTATGGTGCAAAATCCATCATTTCAGTCCGTCAATCAGTCAGTAGGTGATAACAAAGCTACCGTCGTGTTGTCCGCACGCTAACACGGTAGCACGCTCTACGAACATGCCGACGTCAAGCTAGGTAGACCGTCCATCGTGTTCTTGTCCGTCACGAGCGCCGCCAATGTTTTACAAATACACTTCCCGTCTCCAAAGCGTCCGTGGATGGATGAAAAGCCCCGCTGGGTCATATTTGCACAATTTAGTTTGGCTAAGAATAGATATTTTCAAAGCCAACAGCAGCCATGTTTAGGACATTTCAAAAAGGAGGATGTTCGCCAACACTCGTCGGCAGAAGAAAAGCTCAAAACAATCTTAGCTTCCTCCGGATCTGTGCGCTAGAAATGTTTTGGCGTCTGAGCGTTTGGAAGACGCGCTGCTCGTGGGCGCAACATCCGCCCGTCGAGCAGAATAAAATCATAATCTGCGTCCGCGCTCGCTCCGCAGACGTGGAGGACCTCCATCTCGTCTCCCTTTGAATCGATAATAGCAGCAGATGAAAAGGGAAGCATTCAGGCGCCGTGGATGTCTTTTCAGAGTCAAAGTGGTCGTTCTCCTGCTGAATAGCAGTCCGCCAATCAGGGTCGGTGTTGCAAAAACAAAAAAAAAACCCGGCCAAGGTTCCCTCACAGAAACCAGCTCGTCGGGTGCAAAAAGAAAGAACAAAGTCAAATGGCTAATGCTTTAGTTTTCAAGCAGCCTCTCTTAAGCCTCTCTTTTGTGCGGCCAATTGAAAACCGCACCGAGTCAAGCGGAGACATTTTCAAAGCAAAGGCCGTCAGTGTCTATTTACAGACTGAAGAAGAGCTCCGCTTTTTATAGACACATATATATTCATTCTCACAGATAGAGAGGCCGGTGCCGCGCAGGGGAAACACTCCTCCTTCCTCCTTTTCCGAGAGGACGGCAGACTTTAAAGCCGAGGTAAGCGTTTGCATTGTTTACCTGAGCGTCTTAAAAACGCCCCCTTGTGATATCTGATAGTCCACATGACACACGCGGCGCTTTAAAAGCTCGCCACCCTTTTTGTTCCCGTACAGAGTTAACCTTAAGGTGGCAGGACTTTGAATGTCAACCCCCCCTCCTCCACATGGGGACCTGTTTTTTTTTTTTTAAATGCCACCTCTCTTTTATTCAGCATTTGTGGAACAGGCCAGACAAAGAGAGGGAGAGGGGAGGAGGAGAGGAGGGAGAGGGCGGCCGTGGTTGGTGGATGGGGAATTATTTCCCAGCAGAGGAAAAGCCAAATGACATACAATCAGCCGAGCTCAGCGGGGAGTTCATTTAACACTTGAAGGCGTATATGGGTACTAAGTGTGGGTCTGTGAAGGGCTGCAGATCTGATCCGCTCATTCCATGATGTGCTCAATTACGGCGATGGATGAATGGCAGCCCGGGAGGTTATGAAAGTAACCTCTCAAATGTGCCCCGTACTCTTTTTATAGAGCCAACTGAAACGTGCATGTGTGGAGGTTATCGCTGCGTGACATTAGTGTGCATACGTGTGAGTCACAGGTACGCTGCAGTGTGTATGTCGGAGGATTTTAATCTGGTTTTAGGCAACATGTCTGTTGAATATCAAAGCGCATGAGCAGTGGATGGCAGATGCAAATATGCTCTTTTTATTGGGTACGTTCATTGTAATTATTGAATTTGGGATTGAGATTTTTTTCTTTCGCAATAAATCGTCATAACGTCAACTCAACGAGCTGCGTTCAGAGGAGTTTCTGAGCTTTTGAGGCGGGAGACTTTGCAGTGGATTTAGATTTAGTTATTGCACCAAAAAATATAATTACAGTTCGAAAGAAAACTTTCCACAAAGATTTTTTTGCTTTGGAAACCGGAAAAAAAAACAGCAAACTTTTTTTTACAGCCAACCTTCTCAGACCAGTCGAGAGAGGCGGAGAGATGATTACGGGCTGAATATGTGTGATATATCACTTTCCTCTTTGACACAAATCTCTCACCTCGTGATGAGGACGTAAAGGGAAGGGGGGAGGGAGTGAGACGGAGTGATGACAACCGATAATGACAAATTGAAGACGGCAGACCACGGATCAGATATGACCACATGACAAGTTTGGGGCGAATCGAGCTAAATCAGAGCAAAAAAACCCCTTGACTTGTACGCGGACTTGGAGCATCTTCCTCTTCGTTGTCCTGTAACGTCGGGAAACAAACTATCTCCGTATTACATCTCTGCCACTCGGTGCCAACGGATCAGCAATCCAATTTCACACAAGCGCGCTCTCGGAAGGGAGGCGCCGCCGCCGCCGCCAAAGGAAACGAGGATCTACGCTCCGACAAAAGACAAGAAGTTTGTTTGAAGTGTCTGCAGGGGTGCAGGAGGATGGGGTTGAGGAATTAGATGAGTAATGGAAGTGTGATGGAGGGTGATAAAGAGGAAAAAAGAAGCCTGGGACGGGGGGTTTACATGACCTTTATCAGTCCATCCCCGTCTGCAGAGAGCAGAATACATTCCCACAAAAACAAGCGGCGAGGACGGACGGAAAAAAGAAAAAAGGGGGGGAAGAGTTTGCCTCGGAGACGAGTCCGCACTCTGTAAACACACCTTTGTTTGCGTAGCGCCAGATCCTGCTCAGTCAGTCCAAAAAAAAGAAAGAAAGAAAAAGGCCAGCGAGACAATGATCTGTGTGTGTGTGTGAGAGCAGATGTACAGTATCGGATGACAACACACACCGCTCGGGCCTTTTCAATATCACACGCGTCGCATGGCATCGTCATTGTGACATAAATAGAGAAGGAGCAGCGCGTCTCGTGTTGCACAAAAGCAGAGCGAGATCTGAATCTGATACCCGATGACTGCTCATTAGATGGAGCCACCGTGGGGGCCGTCTGCTCGGAGAGAGAGACACACACACAAACACACACTCTTCTGGACCGCCGTATTCTCCTCCTGCCAGCGCTGTGTGCACACACACACACACACACACACACACAGTCTTTTGTAACTCCCGCTGTCACCAGAACAAACCCACCGCGAAAAGCAAAGACGACCCCCGAAAGATTTCTCTTATTTCTGGTTTTTCCAGAATAAAAACCTGCAGGTGCGTCGGGGGGAGCGGGCGAGAGAGCGAGAGAGCGACAGGTGACGGAGGCGATCCATTGTTTGGGGGAAGGAGAAAGGTCAGCTGGGAAAAAAAAAGCTCCCACCTGGGAGACGGATGGAGAGGTTGACACCTGGTGGAACATCTCGTCACAGTGAGATTGAAAAGAGACAAAGATCCTATCGCCCCCCTCGTTTTGCACACAACTCTCTTACTTTGAAATAACCAGAATGAGTGACTCCGCCGATAAAAAGATGGCGGCGTTGAACGCGTGTGATGGAGGGGTGCGAGCTCGCCGATAAAAACCTGTCATCAGATGCAGTCCAGCCGATTTCAAATGCCGATAGCGGCATGAAATGAAAAAAAAAGGAAGAGAAAAAAGGAAAAAGTCTTGACAGCTCCCTTTTTATGGTGTCTTTTCTTTCTGACAGTTTGACAGCGTGCACTCCTCATGACTGACTGTCTGTCTACCTGTCTGTCTACCTGTCTGTCTCCTTGATTAGCAGCCTGTGCAGCAGCAGTGGAAAGCCTTAATTCTCCCCACATGGCGCCCGAGACATCCAGACCGGCTCCTGGTAAACACACAATCGCCGCTGCTTCTTCTTGAAAAAGAAGTTTCCGTATTTCATCTGAAGGGGAAACTGCTTAATCCCTCTTCTCCGCTCCCTCAAGGTCTGCTTTTCTCTTATTAATGACACTGCTGTAAACGCTCGACAGTGGATTTATTCGTCCACAAACATTATGATGATGTTTGCGTTTGCATGGAAAAGATGACGATGACTCACAGAAAGTAATCCAACTAGACGAGCTCTGCATGCATTCCTCCGACCGAGCTCAAATACACTTCACTCCTCACAAGAAAATCCTGCAACGCATCGGAAAACACTGAAAAATCAAACACAAAGAGAGAGAGAGCGAGAGAGAGAGAGAGAGAGAGCGAGAGAGAGAGTCCAGGTTTCACATGACGGCTCATGGATAATGAATGAAAAGCGACGGCGGTGAAATAAAGTATTCCTCATCAATCAGTCCGCTTTTTTTACTTCAGCGGAGACTTGTCTTCTGGGTTTTGTGACACTTTTTTTTTACTGCGGATGCAAATGGAAGGCAGCGCCGCCGCGATAGGACGACGACACCATACAGTAGCGGCTAATAAATCAAATCCCCGGGCAGCCGAGTGTGAAGATTGTTTACCTCTCCGCCCGCTCCGTCAGAGGAAGATAAAGGCACCTCGGAAATAAAGCCGCTTGCTTTGAGGGTTTGAGGTTGTAGACTTTTAAATGTAAAAAAACGTCAGGTATAAAAAGAACACAGTCTCTCCTCCATCCTTCCACAGCCGGGCCTCCCGCATTGAGATCGCAGCAACGGGACAATCGGATTTGATAATCGTCAATTTGTGTGCATAAGTATATGTAAAAACTATTTTAAAAAGCTGTGGAAAGCCGGCGTCAAGCTGTGAAGCAGTGATCTTTCCCGCAGCTGTGTTTAGTGCTCTTGTTGCTTTTCCCTCTGCAGCTGCTTTGCTTTTAAGACCTCATGGCGAGTCGCGTCGGCGCCGGAAATGTAAAGGTTTCATCTTTTTTTCTGTGTGATGGGAGTCGCACTATTTGATGGAACAACTGTAGTTTCTGGCTCTCATCTGGAGATAATTCAGAAAAAGCGTCTCCCTCTTCCAGCTTCACCAGCAAGCTCCTCAAAACTTTGAAATCGTCCCGTGTTTGACGCATTTCATCTCGTCAGAAGGCTCTCCCGAGTTTCAAAAGACTTCCTACCCCCCGCCAACCTCCACCCTCAGAGGATTCAGTGATTTCGGGGTCTTCCAGTCTTTTCATTAGCGGGGACCCCCGATGTGACGGAGCATGGACTCGTTTTATACTCATCAGCAACTATTTTGAGCCGATTTTAAACCGGTTTCACTGATTTTTTTTGAAGAAAGAAAGAAAAAGAAAGTCTGAATCCTGCTATGCCGGCTCCTTAAGTGAGAATATTTCCTGGTTTATTTACTCGAATGAAACAGAAATGTCTTTTAATTGTGGACAAAACGCGACATGGTTTGCTTTCCTGGTCACCGTCGGGAAAATGGCATCCATGATGCCTCGATCTGGTTGAAATGAGGGGGGGAAATGGAGAGAGAGAGAGAGAGAAAAAGAGAGAGAAGGAGAGGGAGGGAGAGAGATATGCTTTCTGTGTTTTCGTTCTTTCTTTTTTGATTGTGTCAGATTGAGGCCACGACACCTGCTGTTCCCTGGATGCCATGTTGTGTCGGCCGCAGTAGGCGGTCCGCTTCAATCCATTGGCGGGCTGACCCGGCGCAAATCAATGACCAGCAACACACACACACACACACACGTGTGATTTGGTTTTCAAGACGAGCTCTATTGATCGCTGCTGTCAATTCTTTCTTTTTTTTTTTAGAAATATTTTTCATCATGGCGACGAGTTCGATGCACAGTACTACTACAGCTCCAAAAACTATGAGTGCATTGAGTAAAAAAAGGAGTAACCACACCAAATTAGAAGACATAAAAAGCTCTGCCGGGTTGGAGCGGACTCGGGCCGCCGCCAGTGAATATGCGCTTTAATGGGCCGCCAGCAGCAGGTGTTATGGATCATAGAGCATCAAACAGCCGGAGGTGTCGTAGCTGTTTGTTTGAATAAACAGAACTTAAAAAAGTGGATTTCAAACGCATCCATCATGTGGCTCATGAGATATTTGGTAGATTCTGGGAAATTAATTCAATGTATAACGGTTATGAATCTCATGTTTAACTGGTTGAAGGACTCGACCAGATGGTTTTAATCGATGGTTTTGAGGCCGTACGACTGCTTCTCCCTCTGGTCCTGACCTCATAAAGCAAGCAGGACTGAAGGAAGAGATTTCAAACAACGACCATGATCAAAGATATTAAAATATTAAAATTTATCACAGTGAACTTGAGCCCTCCTCTTCCCTCCTGGCGCGAGAACCATGTGACCTATGTGCCTTTAGCTTCTTTAGCTCGTGTGCATGGAAAGCGCTACACAGGTACAGGTGCGTTTAGCATTTACAGGCTAACATGAATGGCTCATTCGGCTCCGCGAGGCCGCAGAAGACATGAAAGCATGGCGGGATGCAGACGGACGGCCGATGCAGAGAATTAGCACGAGACGTCCCGTCTGTCGATCAATACGCAGGCTGCACGTTGCGTTTCCACCGCGGCCCCCGCGTGTCTGCGTTCAATGCGGGTTGGGAATAGCACTGCCGCCGCTGTTAAATATCAGGGGAGGATGGATTAAGAATTTCGTATTAAAGGATTAGACCGTGCAGGGAAATCCACATGTTCCAGTGGGCCCATCTGTGGAAAGACGCTTCTTTGAGAAACACCAGATACAAAACTCTTTGGTCCACGTTTAAACCCCATAAAATCATTTTCCCAACGCTGAATAACAGGCTGGGAACATTGACAACACACACACACACACACACACACAAACAGCTGACCCGGCATGGATCTGTCACAGAACCTTTTTTAAAAAGCACTTTGTTGGGAATCCATACCTGCAATCAGTGGAAAGAAGATTTTTGGCGATATTGGCCGTGAAGATGACGCCAATTAGTCATGCCATTTCAAAAAGCGGGAGAGTAGAAGCATTAACGCAGCTTGAAAAAGGAGTCTGAGAGGTACTTATTGGTTGTTTTGACGTAAAAAAAACACACGGTCGATGGCGGAGGGTGATAGATTTTATAGCCAAATGTGTTTTAAGCCAACAGATGAATGCATTCAGACAGACACTTCCTGGTCCCCCCGCCGTCTTCATGTCTCTGCACATCTATAATTAATATGAAAAGCAACCACGGCAGCAGGAAGGTGAGAAGCGTTGGTTTATTCCCTTCACGTTTGACTCGTTAATGCGACATTAGCGATAAATAAAAACACCTTCGATTGTTCATTTTGACTCCGTTTCTCTTGAAAGAAGTCTATCATCGACTTCCCAGAAGTGGCTGAGGATATTTAAAAATCTGAGTCGTAGCAGTTGCAGTGACGTTAAACCCTCAATGACGGCGCAGAAAATAATTTTAAAATATGTAATTAACGGCCCCGGCGCGGCTCTAAATTGACTACAGTCCACTGATCCGTGTCGCTCGCTTTACATCAGGATGGACGACGCGACCAGATGGCACTTTTTTTAAAAACTCTCGGCCATCCGTCCCACACAACTCCTAACCTGATCATAAAAAAGCTGAGGAAAACCCCACGAAGAGACACCGAAAACATCGAAAGCGATGCTAAAAACAACACACCTGGCATCCCAACGTTTGAAACAAGTGAAAAAAGAAGCATAATTACTCCATTTGGGGGTTTTATTACAAAGTGATGTGTGCAGAGGGCTTCGCTTTTCAGACATGTCGAGGCCATCGGGCCGTGTCTCCGCTCGTGGGGGGGGGGGGGGGGGGTTATAAAGCCAGAGCCTCCAACCGGTGGCGATCAATAACCTGTCAGGTTTTTAGTGTAGCCGCGGAGAGCGCAGAGACACGGCGACCGCGGAGAGAGAGATGGGAGCCGCGCCCGTCCATCATGCGCTTTGTGACTCCCAACAGCTTTGATGGAATATGACAGAAAGAGGGGAGCAAGTGAGGATGGCAGACAGCTCCAGAAAAAAAAAAGACAGGCTTGCATGATACTATTGGCCCGGCTCTCTCTCTCGAGGCCCAGACTCCGGGTATTTCTTTTAAAACTGCCCGCCTTACAAAAGGACCGTCGAGAGGCGAGGCCAAGCAGGAAAAGGTAAATCCCTGAATGACGACCAACAGAGAGGCGTCTGCGTTTGTGTCCGCTGCATCTGCATTCCCACGTTATTACTGTACCCTTTAAAATACCTAAATCGGCCCGGCAGCCGTCGACTGGCGACAATGGCCACGCTGGGAGAGGGCGAGGCTTTGTCGGGGATCTGTGTAATTATTCGGCCCCGCAACAAAAAAAAAAAAAAAAAAGAAAAAAGGAGGGGGCCGACAAGCTGCCAGAGCAGATTTAGCGTGTCTGTTGGGTCAGCGCATGCAGCATTCAGGGCGTCTAATGATCTGCACTCGCGGGCTAAATTACCAGAGCATTGTTTACCTCTCGCTCTTATGGAAGCCCATTTCCGCCACAAAAAAAAAAAAAAAAAAGAAAGAAAAAAAGTTAGTACCAAAAAAAATAGGACCAAAGAAAATATAAAAATTAGTACCAAAAAAAAAAAAAAAAAAAAAAAAAACACCCCAAAAAAAAAAAAAAAAAAAAAGTACCAATTTATTTTATTTAAATTACCAAAAAAAAATATATATTTTTTTTTCCAATTTTTTTTTTGGGTCATAATTTTTTAGGTCCTAATTTTAAAAAAAAAATTTTTGGGTCATAATTTTTTTTTTTTCGTGCGGAAATGGGCTTCTATACACTCTCGAGAGCGCATGCATGAACCACGGAGCGAGCAGGAGCCCGGGAGGAAAAGCTCGGATTAAAAAGCAAACAATCGAGGTAGTGAGCAGCGTGGAGAGATGAGCGGTGTCCATGGAAGCAGAGGCTGAAATGTCTAACTCTTCTTTTTAGTTTTTGGGGCGAAGGCCCCGTTTCTTTACACACTGCTGACAGCCAGCTAGCTAGCCAGCTAGTTAGCCAGCCAGCTAGTTAGCCAGCTAGCGAATGCCCAGGAGAGGGTGTGTTGAGCACCAACTGTACAGCGTTTTTACAAGCTGCACTTTTCTGTATCGGCTACACAAATATGACAAATTATTAACACACACACACGCCACAGTCAAATATAGCTATTTCTGTCTCATTAAAAGTTGCTTTCAAACCTTTTGTCTGAAAAGAAGAAATGTGCGGCCGTGAGGGATTTATTTTTCCCTTTTTTTTTTTTTTAATTTCATGATATTACTCAGAGCTTATATAACGATGTGCTCCTTTATTTTTTTTGGGTTCGGTTTGTTTGCTTGTTAAGGAAAGCGCCACCTCGAAGCCATCGCTTGTGACAGCAGCGCCCGCTTAAGCCGCCATCAGAGGTCATTTACATAATGAAAGAAGGGAAATTACCAAGGAGGCAACAACAAAAAAGAAAGAGAGAGAGAGGCAGGACGAGGCCATTTGGCAGGAAGAGAAAATGAAGATGGAAGGAAAACGGTTTGGCAAGAAGAGAAGGAATTGGATGGAGAGAGAGAGAGCAGCAGGACTGGAGAGAGGGATAAGGGAGAGAGGAGAAGAAGAGGGAAGGAGAGGGAGGGAGAGAGAGAGAAGGAGAAGAAGAGAGAGAAGGAGAAGAAGAGAGAGAGAGAAGAGCAGGAGAGAGAAAAGAAGAGAGAGAAGAAGAGAGAGAATGAGAGGAGAGAGACAGGATTAAGATGGAGAGACAGAAAGACAGACAGAAAAAAAGAGACAGAGCGAGAGAGACAGACAGAGAGAAAGAGAGAGACAGAAAGAGAGAGAGAGAATAACACAGAGACAGAGAGAAAGAGAGAGAGACAGAGAGACACAGAGAAAAAGAGAGAGAGAGACAGAGAGAGAGACAGGGAGAAAGAGAGAGACCGAGACACAGAAAGAGAAAGAGAGAGACAGAGAGAAAGAAATAGAAAGAGAGAGAGACACACACACACAGACAGAAAGAAAGAGAGAGACACAGAGAGACAGAGAAAGAGAGAAAGAGACAGACAGAGAGAGACAGACAGAGACAGACAGACAGAGAGATGGAGAGACAGAGAGACGGAGAGAGAGAAAGAGAGAGAGAGAAAGAGAGAGAGAGAGGAGCTGAGCAGTTGAACTGAAGACTTGATGCCAGTTGGACGAGCCGGAGAGAAAAGTGGAAGCCGAGAACTGGAAGACAGAAGCGAGGGCGAGTCGGCGAAGCCGGAACGCCTCAGAAGCGTGAGGAAAGTTGGAGATTATGCACAGCTGGGCAGTCTTTACAGATTAGAGAGACGGCGCGGCGAAAGAAACGGAGGAGGAGGAGAAGAAACGCGACGAGAGAGCGAAAGAGAGAGAGAGAAAGATTCGTTTGGACTCTTACCTTGGCGGACGCCGAAGCCACCGATCCCGCCGCCGGGATGCCTCGCTTGACCGCCGTGTCGCAGCTCGACGTTGTCACGGCAACTGCTGTGACCGGGGTGGGGAGGAGGGAGGGGATGACCGGGAGGGGGAGGAGCCCCGGGCGGTTGTTGCCGTTGACGACGGCCGAGGCACAGCTGTGATTGGCTCCGCCGTTGTGGAGGCCGGACGGGCGGACGTCCCTGCGCTCCCAGGGCCCCCGGTAGTCCCGCTCAAAGCGGTGGTGGTGGCGTGACATCACTTCCTCTTCCTCCTCTCTCAGAGGGAATAACAGGGGCAGGCCTGGAGGAAGAGGAGGAGAGAAAGAAGGTACAAGGTGAGGTTGGAATTTGTTTAAATGTATGCAAATGTCAGGCAGACGCAAAGGCCGGGGTTTCTAAGATAGGGAAGAAAAAAAACACCACAACGGGGCGAAGAAAGAGCGAGACGCCGAGTGAATAAAAGGAGAGAGGACACGTTGACATAAGAGATGTAAACGCTCACAGCTTCTGCTCCCACTGCACCCGACCGACACGAACACACCGCGGCTCATTTGTTGCCTCTAACTCCTTTTTCCTCCTCACAGTCATTAACGAAAGGCTGCGAACGAGAGGGAGAGAAATGAGCGCCGCTAAGCAGATCTATACACCGCCGGCAACAAAAAAAAAAAAGCCATCACGAGGAGCTACATGCGTAGCGGCGGGCGTCTACGATCAACCGATGAAGAGGTTGAAGCGATGAGCGCGAATCGGCGCGAAGTCGTTTGCTGAGGACGCCGCGGCGGTGTCACGACCTTGCGGTCGAAACCCATTCATCTGGATAGATAAATAGCGCCGCAATTACAGCTCATCTCATCCATCTAATGGCTGGATAATTCAATCAGATTGCCCTTGAATTGCATGTGAGAGTTCTCTCTCTCTCTCTCTCTCCTCCCATCTTCCCCCTTATATTTTATTTTTTCAAGCACAGCGTGCTGCGATAGGCCAAGAACCGAGGTGAGCTGGAATTACATCAGTATGGGGCACGCCGCTATTGTGTAGCACGAGCGGCGTATCACTCCATATTATATCGTGAATCAAAGCGGCGCGGGATCTGAGAAGGGAAATCCATTCACTGTGGAGGGTTTTTTTTATTTCTTATTTTTGCTGCGCCGCACATTGTACTGCGCCTCACCAAAGGCAACATTACGCTTCCCGAAGTCCTTGATAACAGTCGGAAATAAATAAATAAATAACAACCTCAGAACCAGGTTCTGCGAGCCCCCCCCCCTCCTCCTCCCCCGCTGTGCAAAATCCCCTCGGTTTACGAGGAGAGAATGACAGCGGATGATAGGTCTTTATTCTTCACGCTTGGGTCTGTCACGCTGCTTTCTTGCCTCGCAGTGGAGCGAACGCCTTGAAAATGCCAAGCCTCTCCGTCTGTGCACGTGTCTCTGTGTGTGTGTGTGTGCGCGCGTGCAAACGCCGCGTATATACTACTCGTGAACGGGGATGTAATGAGAACACTGCTTTGTGGAGTTTCGGAGAATGAAAGCTTCTTTCAAGAGTCTTTGATGGCAGCGATGCTCGCTGCAGCCTGTTGTGGGATCACTGGCCTCTCTGCATCCCCGGGCTGCTGTGACCAGCCACTCATTCACCCGCTAAACCGCTCGCTCGTTCCTCCTTTACGTCCGTCTGCGAGCGCTTTTTTTTTCCCCCTTCTCATTTATTTCTCTTGCACAAGGTCTGCTCTGTCCAAATACAGCAAGCTAATATGCGGCGTTGGAGCTGCTAAAAGCTGTGGGACAACTCTCTCACGCTCCCCCCCCCTTCTCTCTCTGCAAATAACCTCTCTCCCTTTCCACAGCAACCCCTTTCAACAACCGTAAAAATGTCCACAAGAATAGGCTTCGTATTATCTCTGAAAATGTTGGAGAGAGAGAGAATCAGAGACAGAGAGACAGAGAGAGAGGTGTTGGTCTGCTGGAACAATGGCAGAGTTAGTGCCAGCTAATATTCTCTTATCACACGAGCTCCACACCTCAGCTGAAAGAAGAGGGCAGGCAAAAAAATAAAAAATTCCTGCACGTCAATACAGGAGGACAAAAAAATAAAACGAGAAAGGGACATTATCTCCATAATAGTCAGAATTGCGGGCAGAGTGCATTCGTATTCAGAATTCTGTGCAATTTACTTTACAAAATCCTTTTCAGATGTGAAGTGGCGACACGCCATTGTGCATCCGAAGGTCCGCGGTCCAGACCGCTGTGGGATTAACCACAAAATGAAACCAGCCTTTTTGTCATGTTGTAAAACCTGCAGCAGCAGCAACAGCGCTGGAGAACAAATCCATTAGCTTTAGCAGGAAAAAAAAAGGTATTCAACTAAGTTGGAGAGAGAGCACAGAGAGCATTGTGGGATAACCTTCAGCGTTATGCAGCGGGAGAGAGTACGCTGGGGGCTTCCACCAGAAATATTAAGAGCTTCATGTAGAGCTGCAACTAACTATTGATTTGTGAACTATTAAATGAATCCGCAACTATTTTGACAAACAAAATAAATATTTTTTTGTGTGTTAAAATTCTCTCAATCCAGCTTCAGAAATTGGAATATTTTCTGGTGAAATAGATACGAGTCGTGGACCAAACAAGACATTTTATCTTAGGTTTTGGGAATCAACGACACGTTTTTACCATTTTCTGACTTTTTACAGACCGAGCAACTAATCGAGATGATCGGCAGATTAACGGTCAATGAAGGTAATTGGCAGTCGCAGCTCTGGCCGCCATGTTTGAGAATTACTGGACTGTCATTGTGCATAAAACTATTATTCAGTTTTCCTTATCCTACATTTGCTCTCTGAAAGGAATGTGTAGGTTATGCAAGTATCTTGTAAAAAGGTTCACTTCGACCTTTATTTAGGCGCTAATGTTAAGTGAGTATCCCTAATGAACGTTGCAATAGCCAAGTTCTCATACATGAATGACAAAATGTGTAGTTGCAGTCGTTTTTCGGCGCTTTCTGATCCGCTGCTGTCAAGTTTAGTGAAAGATGGGTCACTGACACCAATGCAACAGTCTGGGAGAAGGCATTGGGGGAATATTGGGGCTGTTTTGGGGCTTTTCCATTGAATGAATGTCAAGGTACTTCATCACATTGATGCAGAAATCACATAAAATGCATAATATTTGACAACCCATATGTGTGTTGAGTAAATTGTTATTGCATGTGTAATATGTATATTTGGAATGATATAAGCTGCCTAAGCTAAGGCTGTTATGTTTGCCGTCATTCTCTCATGAAAGTGCTGGAATAACATTGTGTTCTTGTACTTGTGTGATTACAACAGGAGATCATGATGGAGGTCTTGGTGTTGAAAGGTTGCAGAGCACCGTGCTGCACAGTTAGACAGTGAAGTCTGAAAGTTTGGGATCAGAACAACATCCTGTTGGAACGTCGTGTTCCTGCGAACGGAGCGTCGATATATTAGTCCACGCTCCGCTAAATCTTCAAATAAACCTTCGTGCAATGCTCTTATGTATAAAAACATATACACAAAACGTTCCACCCTCAAAAAAAAGCCAGATGGCACATCCCACTACTTCCTTTTGCTACCAGAGTAGATGTGGGTTGTTTTGAGGACTTTACACAAAACAACAAATGTCGTTGTTTGCATACGAGAGGAGCCTCTCACATCGCCATCTTTCCAATTCACTCACTTCCCCGGGACCCGAGCGGCATTCCCACAATCTTGGCACCGCATTTTAATTCGGTCACTGAGCCTCCGAGTGAATTCCCGCCGTCGCGGCACTATGCGAGTCGGTATGCGCCGTGCAACCGGAGGCCCGGGGAACTGATCCCTGCCGTGTGGCGGAGACAAATCCCACCACACCGCTGGTCCTTGGTGAACAGCGGGATTTAAGCTACTAATTACAGACGCTTAAATTCCTCCCCGAGTGTTTCTGCAACTCCTTTAACATCTCTCTGAAAGAGAGAGCCCACGTCACCTTGAGGCTGAGGTCATGCTTTTGTGTGAGGGTGAGCGCAAGAGGATGTGATAAAGGAAAATATATACCACTTCCCTCTCCTCCGCCCGAGGAGAGAGGGGGAAACAACACCTGAGCACACCTGTGGACTCCTGCCAGACGGGATGAACGCTTAAATACATCACATCGACAACGACACGTTGCGCCGCGCTGCGCCGCTCCGGGGAGAAGGTGCCAATAAAGATTTGCCGCCGCTTTCTTTTCACGCCGCCGTCGCCGCCGGGCCTGGACAAAAGCGCCGGCCCCCACAGAGAGAGAGAGAGAGAGGAGACGATAACCTTCTCTGCGATGCTCGCAGTGAGACGCCAAGCCTTTTCTATATAAAAGAAGTCATTTTTTTTTCAATTTCATAAGGATAAACTAATGACAGCATTCCAGTCGAACCCCCTTCAGCAATTAACGAGGCTCTTCAGCTCCCGCAATCCTATCAGCATGCTAATAATCTCACCTGAAGGCATCAGACTTTCCCACGCCAAATGCTATTTTCTGACTCCTGGCTCCCACTCAGAATAACAGAGAGAGAGAGAGAGAAAAACGCAGAATCGTTTTGCAGGGAGATGAAAATCCAAACAAACGATTAAGATCACTAATCCCCAAGCAAGCGCAAATAGTAACAGAAAGAAAGAAGAAGAAAAAACGCTCTGGTTTCCAACCAGAAGTGAGGAGGCGACAACAAGAAAGAAGTAAGAAATCGCGCGTCAGCAATCAAACCTAACGAGCTGACTGACTGGCTGGATAACCCATTGTGCCGTCAGTCACGTCGGGAGTTAAAAGCTGCGGAGGAGGAGGAGGAGGAGGCAGTGTGTGAGTGTGTGTGAGTGTGTGTGAGTGTGTGTGATGGTCGCTGGGTGTTTTTTTCCCCGACTATCGTCTATTCAAGCGTTGCTGATGCATCACAATCGATGCCACCGAGACAGAAAAGAATAGACGGGGGGGGGGTTGTGGGTTTGAACACGTGGCTCAGGAGTACAAGTGTGTTTTACGTGCGGGCAATTGCCAATGTGTGCACGAGAAAAGGGGCGGGGCAGGGCATCCAATCGCCGTGAACCCGGACGTCGCTACACCGTCGTGAGTCTTCCATAACTCCGGCGAGGGGTGATTAGCTCGAAAGAAGGAAAAAAAAAAAGTTGCCTGGCAGGTGGTGGAAACGTGCGAGGCACACCCTGAAGAACAGCATCTGTCACTCCGAGGCAGCGCTCGGCGTGTCGGTGAGAGAGCGTGTGATAGAGAGTGTGTGTGTGTGTGTGTGTGTGTGTGTGTGTGTGAGAGACAGAGCAGCGTTAACAAAGCCATGTGGGAATACGCGGGGAGCCGCAGATAGACGCGAGGAAAGACGAAGCTCAACAGATGGACAGAACGTGGCGGCGCGAGCCGGAGCGAGCAAATGAGATAAAACCAGCAGTACGTACGTGTGTGTGTGTGTGTGTGTGTGTGTCTGTAGCCTGAAATAGAGCAGAGGGTGCGATCAGGGTGGGTTTTGTGTGTCACACTTCTGTTCCTGGGTGTGATGTTTGCTTTGCTGGCACATTCTGCTGCTTGGCTTTTAATACAACCCTCCTCTCTCTCCACCAGCAGCTCGCCTGATGCCGGATACTCCCCCAGGACCAGGGGATCCGGTTCCAATCCGTGGCCGTGTTTACTTCTATTGACCCGGACACGGCGCAGCTTTCACCGCACACGTAAAGAGCCACCTGCTACACTCGACCACGCCGATGATCAATCCGCCCATCGGCGAGGACGGCGAGGACGACGGCCGGGGAGAGGAAGAGGAACGCTGTAACTTCAGGAGGAGCAGATATTGCTGTGGATGAGCTGCCCCGTGGGAGACGAGCACAGACACCGAGCATTAACACTCCAGCTGTCACACACACACACAGTCGCACACACAGTGGAGTCGCACACAAGTAAATGTGCCGACAGTTCCTCCAGGACAACAAAGGGTGTTCGTCCTGATATTTAAATAATGGGAGAGACTGTTGGTACAGGAATAGCCCGGAGCAAACGCCAGCGAGAGAGAGCGGTTTGAAAAAAAAAATCCTTCTTCCACCAGATGATGAAGATGCAGTCTCAATTCAGATGGTACCTTTACTTTAAAAACGCACACACACACGCATGTGCACCTGCACAAACAAACAAAACACAGGTGCATTAATTAAGCAACGCGGCGTCACACTAAAGCAACGTTAACCGCACGGCGAAGAGAACACCGTAATGAATGCTTTCTTTATTTAGATGTTTTTCTTCTTCTATTGATTGATGAAGCAAACTGATCTGCCAGAAGAGAGCCCAGGGCTTTCTGGGTATTTTTAACTTTCGCCCTCTTAAGGACGTGATAAAGAGGAAGCAAATTGATGTTGCAGAAAATTAGGGAGGCGGCGGAGAGGAGAGGGAGAGGAGGAGGAAGACGAGAACAACAGAGCAGAAGCCAAAGACAGGAAAGGAAATAATGGAGTCTTGAGTCTATCGCGTGCGTGTGTGTGTGTGTGCGTACGTGCGTGCATGTGTGTGTAAAAAAAAAGCCATCTTCAGGGATGTGAAGCAGAGATGAATGCAGCTACCTGCTGGCCTGGAAACCAACGAGCCCCATTGTTGGGATTGATTCTCGGCATTAGCGGGCCCAATTAATCCCAGCGGTTTGAGGGGAATTAGCACTTTGCTACAACGCGTACACCTCATTAGTGGTCTGAGTGGGATCCAGAGACGCCGCGCAGTCAGCGGTGGGTCATAAAAAGGTTTTTAAAAAAACACATCGGGCGTCTCAAAACAAAAGCCCACCAGCTTCAGGCAGCGTTGCAGCTCTTAAAAAGCTTCCATCTTAGCAGGTGATTAGAGGTGCGGAGGCCGCGGTTTTACTTCAAACAGCTGCAGCGACCGGGAGGCATGTGACGCTCGAATAAAACCTGAACCTCATGGGGCCGGCCGCCCAGTCGTCGCTCTGTAAAGATTCTCGCGCTAATCTGGATCCGGCGCGTCGCGTTCCCGCTTTATCTCGTCCGCCTCTTAGGATTCGCACGGAGGTTTTTCCAGGGAGGAGACGATGGTGAGAGACGGCACTTTACACATTAGTCTGACACATTGATGGATGAAACACTGGTAGGTGACATATACACACACACACACACACACACACAGCCTACATGCAAGGAAAAGGCCAGATCATTCAAAGGTAGACGGAGGGAAAAGGAAACAGAAGATGAGGCCGAGGGTGGTGTTTTCTTACGATTAAGATATATTGCATAAACCTGCACCGCTGACAGCAAACGTCCCCCTCAGTGTGCATCAGCGCAATTCTGTTAGCGGAGCGATATTAAGTCGAACCTCAGGGAGAGTGTGTGTGTGTGTATGTGTGAGTGCTGCATGTGTGTGTGTTTGTGATGCAAGCGTTTCCAAGCTTACTGTACTCTGAACTGGCTGCAGGTTTTGCATGATGAAAACAGCATGGACGGCCTTCCCATTCACAAAGAGATGAATGCAAAAAAAAAAAAAACTTTCACTGCCGCCCGTCCAGACGGGGATGACCGCGGCGGTGTGTGAAATATTGCAGCGGGCCGAGTCGGCGACGCCCAGCCGGCCGTCGCTCGCCGTCCTCCGGCACGCGATTAGCCCGAGGAACAGAGCGCCGCCGCAGCGCGCTGCTGCTCAGTTAATTAAAACACAGACTTTCAACAAAACGCCACATTATCGCAACGGCAAAAGACACAAAGCTGGAGAAAAACCCTGGGGCTAGTGTGTGCACACACACACACACACACACACACTTTCCCATCAAGCCTTTCTGCATGCTTCTTTTTTTCTACGCTGTGTGGGAGCAGCAGATTTCCAGCCGCCAATCACGCAGTGTGCTTATGCCTGTATTTAAGTGTGTGTGTGTGTGTGTGTGTGTGTGTGTGTGTGTGTGTGTGTATTCTGTGGCCCGTGGCAGCTGTCGCCTTTTCTCTCCCCGCTGCATCCTTTCTGCGAATTTCTCTGTTCTCTAAATAAAAACCAACAACAACGGCATCAAAACAAACAGCGCTCACTGCTGATGTCACAAACGCACTGCAAGGCACACACACACACACACACACACACACAAAGACGTAGCAGTGAGAACACACCAAAAAAAACAATAAAACCTGACATGTTCTGCTACATTATTGCAATTGCTGGTACACACGTGTGTTAACCTATCAACGTGTGTGTGTGTGTGTGTGTGTGTGTGTGTGTGTGTGTGTGTGTGTCCCTTCACTAGCGGGACAAGAGGCAACCGCAAGAATAGTGACTTAATTATCTAAATGGCTGCGGCGGAGATTACCGAGGGCAGCGAGCATCCATCTCTTTCAACACCGCCGGCTTAGAGTGCGCGGCCGAGCCGGAGGAGAGATCAAGAGATATATACATCAATAACGGAGGCGGAGGGGGGGGGGGGGGGGGTTAAACGAGGAGTGCGGGACATACGAGGGTGGATGGAGGGGGGACAATGTGGAGGAGGCGCGAGGTGGAGGAGTGAGACGCGGTGACAGTGATTTACAACAGAGGAGCTTTGCGAGCTCGCCGACCTTCGCTATAAAAATAAAAAAGAAGCCGGCGCGGCGTGCGGTTGCATCCTGAGCGTGCCGGCATCTTCGATTTCGCTCTTCCTCGGCTAATTAGCATAGAGACGCTTTGGGGCTGGATTGCATCCTGACCCCTCCTCTGAAGCAACAACGCAGCAACATTTTTAGTCGATCCCTCTCACGCCAGCAAGCTTTTTTTGTGTGTGGACTTTTTTCCGCGGCCGAGCGGCTACAGGTCGTCCTCTTCCGTGGTTCTGGATCCCCTCGTTGGGCTCGTAGCGCTACAAGAGCCCTCGGGCTAGATATTAAACCCCCTACCTGCTGGAGAGAGGCCCAGTAGTCCTGCTGGTTGACCCTGCACCTCAAACCACAGAGCAGAGGGATTTTTACACCAAAAAGGAGGCTGAATAAAGCACACGGTTTAAAAATATATACTTATACCGCAAGCATTCATGTGACGCGCCACCATCATCCGATATCTCGGCACGGGAAACACGATTTCCCACCGAACGGAGTCCCGCTAGCACCCGAGTCTTATTAAAAGGCTCGTGTTAAGTCTGAGGAGGAGACGACAGCTTGAACAGCCGACATGTCCCGCGTTAGAAATGTAAGCTTTAGCGGCGGAGAACGTGTGACTGAGGAAACTCACGGGAAAGTAAAAACACTAAAATACAAGCTGCTGAAAACTTCTGAGTCACACTTAGTGGCGTCTCTTATCTCGGGCTCGATCCGGGGTCGAGGCCAGCCGGTGAGTAAGCGCTTCGCTTGAGGAATATATTTTTTTTTACCTGTATGGGGATTAGAACCAAGGTCCTCCGGGGTGAGGGATTATGTGCCTGTACACTTCCTCGCCTTCCCCCCAAATTGTCACCTCACAACAGCTACGACCTGAACCGTCCAGCTCCCTGCTGAGAACATCAAGTGCCCCTTTATTTTGTTGTATTTGATTATTTGGAGGGACTGACTGTTATTTAGTTGTGTTTTTTCCCTCCCGAGCGACGGCTCTCACTTCACATTGTTTTGTTTACAGAAAAAAAAAGATGCAGAGGAGCACAGTTGAGACGCTTTAAGATAAGCAAATGGTTTCGTGTATTAAATGGCACCTTTTTTAAAGATTAGAGTCCAAATGGCACACTTAGGAAAAGAGAATATCTCATGAATCAAAGAGCGACGTCTCCCTCTTAAAGAGTCCATTACATTAAAGTAAAAGCAAGAGTTCAGATATGCAACTCAGTCGGCTCCAACACTTCCTGGTTAGCGACGAGAGTCAGACGCTCTTCTGCTGCCGAGTGTGCCGCATCTTCATCGCAGAAGCATTACAGTCATACATGCTTTCTGTACAAACAGCGACAGCGTCGTCTCCCAGATTAAGCCGCGCCATCTGCTCGAGTCCCCCGTCACCACAGACGGCTGCTGCGTGTCCGGGCCCAGAAAATATGAAATAAAATAAAATCCCCGTCCCCTGTTTGATCCGCCGGCATATTAATCTCCTCAAATCTCGACCTTTTCAAAAGGGCAGGCGCCGCTGTAACCTCGCCGCAGTTGTTTTCAGGGCGACATCGTCTCACTCGCTTTAAAAAGTCTGTCACTTCAGCCTCGTGTCACACGGGGCGGAGGAAGAGGAGGAGGGTTTTTTATTTATTTTCCCCTCCTCAACCTTTTCCCTCTCCATCCTACTTCTCTCTACTTATCTCGTGTCTCTGGGCGCTCGCCCCTCTAAGAGCCGCTCTCCGTCTCCGTCCGTTCGTGTCGTATCTGTGTGAACACAGCGGCCTTTCACAGCGGCGAGCGGCGCCGCGGCGCCGGGCCCAGAGGAGCGGCGTGGATTAATGGCCCGGGAGACGGCCTCGGCAAGTGGAATGAACAAATAAGAGAGGCCGAAAAGAGAAAGGGGGAGAGAGAGCAAGGTAATGATAAGGAGAATGAGGCAGAGACTAAATTGTAGGAGAGGTAACGACTAGAGGAATGTGTTCTGTCACAGTGTAGTTTTATACCCTTCGACACACCGACCGAGTGAATTAAACCTGAATGGGTCGATGTGCGTCGCTCAACATGGAGTCGCGGTCCTCCTTTCCGCCTCGTTCGGATGAAGGTCAGACCCGGGTTTAGTGAACGGCGGCGGCCTCTGCTAGAATTGGAAAACGGCAATTTAAAAAGCAACCGTGGTTAAAATCACATCCAGCGTCCCCGAGAACAGAACAAGTGGAGATAAAAGGAGACGCCCGAGTGCCCGATGAGCTTCTTAGTTGATGTGATGTCATTAAAGCCGAGTTAACTCTGCAGGATGTTTCATGCAGGAGCCGACACGACGACAACAACCGTGTGGGTTGAATGTGACCAGCGCTGCAGCAGCACACCCATTGGTCAGTGGGGAAAGAAAGATAAACGACAAGCTAAGCCGTGCTAGCCGCGCTGAATTAGCCGCAGCGAGGCTAGCTCTCCACGACAAACACAAATCGATGATTCACACCGGTGTCCTTTTTTTCTGAGCCGTCAATGGGAAGAAAGATAAAAAAAGCCTTAGCTTGCCGTGCTAGCAATGCTAAGCCGTGCTACCAATGCTAGCCACGCTGAATTAGCCACAGCGAGGCTAGCTCTCCACGACAAACACAAATCGATGATTCACACCGGTGTCCTTTTTTTTCTGAGCGCATCGTCTTTGTTTGTGCGGCCGCGTCGACGTCTCTTTTATCCTAAATATATTTCGGACAGACGCCATCCTGACAAACACCAGAGCGTCCATTTGTGCAGACGTCCTGCGTTTGACGCTCGTGGTGAAAATAGATCAATCGACTAATAGATGAAATAAAAAAGGCAAGGGAGCGACGCTAGTCTCCCATACGACGGGGGTTAGTATGATATGATGTCAAGATATTATTGTTGGAAAACATTTTTTCAAAAGCGCTTGGAGCTGTTTTTTCCTCATAAGTGCCCTGGGGACGCTTTTCTGCCAGAAAAAAAGAAGCTATGTGGACTAAAAATAAAGAACAGTGGAGGCTAGTTTTATTCATATTTGGTCATATTCCAAATATTTGCTTTCTTCTGCATGCTAACATGCTAAAAAAGGAGACCCTGAAGTGTCATGTTTCCCAACGTTAACCTTTGTTTAGCGTGTTAGCATGATAATATTTGCTAATTAGCACTAAAACATAACGCGGCACAGCCATTAGTTTCGCCCATATTAGGTCACAAGCCGTGCATTTGCTTTCATCAGCATGCTAGCATGCTAACAACGAGCGTCACACCACTCAGGCTCCATCTTCTTGAGTCTGGGGCTCTGGGAACTTTTTGGGTTTGTACATAATGGTTTGATTAATCCAGAATAAAGACCTTTAGCTCAAGTGATAATGAAGACAATCATTAGGCCTAAACACCGGTTCCATATTTTGATATTTTGCAGAGCGTATCGCACACGGCTCCCAGTGCTGCAGCCTGGAAACCACTCTCAAAGCCACTGGGTTTTTTATAATGGCTTTTCGGTTGGATGCCTGGAATAAGTTCTGTGGTTAACACGAGCTTAAGAGATGTTTTCGGGCTACAAAACATCGCCGCGTGCACTTGTGTTTATACTCGTGTGACTGCGGTGGGGTTCGTTTACGGCATCCTAAAAAAAAAAATAAAAAAAAAGTGGTGAGGATTACCTTCGCTGAACACAAACACGCAATAATCATAAATGTTCTGCAACAATCCACAAGTCCAATGGAATAAATGGCGCTGTTGAACCATACTTCAGGGGGTTGGGCATGCAAAGCAATACGCCGTCCCTGCAGCACTTTAACAGGATGGATGTGTGGAATTATTTTTAAATTCTCATTGAACATCTTGAGAAATAACGCGTCCTGCCTGTTTTTTTTTTTTCTTCCCACTTTTGATTATTTGAATGAATGAATCGTGCCGCAGCTCCAGAAGATAGAGTTACAGTGGGGAATTATCTTTTTTTCTCCGCTTCTTTATCTCTTATTTTCACTTCCCTGCACCCTCCCTCCCTCCCTCATGTATCAGCTGTACTCTCACACACAATCAGCCACATGAGTCCAGGGCCAACATAGATGAGAGAGAGAGAGAGAGAGAAGGAGGGAGAGAGAGAGAGAGAGAGAGAGAGAGAGAGAGAGAGAGAGAGAGAGAGAGACGAGGGAAGCAGTGGGCAACATCTGAGATAGCGGAAGTGAAGTGAAAGATAAAAGGAGGAGAGAAGATGAGGAGGAGGAGGAGGAGAGGCAATGACTGAGAGGGAAAATGAGAAAGCCCAGAGAGATGGAGAAAAGTGAAACACACACACACACACACACACACACACACACACACACATGTTCTTTAATCAATAAGGTGGGAATGTGGACACATGGTAAATCACTTTCCCGGCAATAACAGCGAGCAGCCACTATCCCTCTTTTTAATATGTTGCCAGAGTGTCAGAGGGTGAGAAGCAGCAATATATAGCGTGTGGAAGAAAAGGGTGAGGGAGAAGACGAAGGAGGGGGTGAGAGAGAGAGAGAGAGAGAGGAGTGTGTGTTGAGGGGAGCCGTGGTGATGTATGGGGCCTGGCCGGCCGGCCTGCACTCGATAAAAGCAGGTGAATCTTGATAGGCTGGGTAAGGTGTCCTATCCATGGAAACACACAAGCATGCGCTCCCTCCCTCCCTCTCTCTCTTTTTCTCCCCCACCACCCCTCTTATCATGTGTCCTTTCTCATGAGCTCTCAATGCATCAAAACGTGCCCTCCCTCAGAACGAGGATCCACCATAATATGAGAAAAAAAAAGATTTCATTACGGGGGCAGAAACCGTCCCGCTCGTCCTCCGGTCACGTCGATTTCGGGCAACTTTTTCCACCTCGGCGTCACAAATCTGTCCGCCTGTCACCGTCCAGAGAGCCGCCAGATTACAAGACGCCCCCGGCAGGTTGACCTTCACTTAACTATGTGACCGCAGGGGCCCAACATCACCCCCCCACACACACACACACACACACACTCCCCAATGTCTTTTATTGACTTGATTCCATCTCGCTCAATCCTCATCCTCGACTCGCTGCGTTTTTTGAGACCGCTCGGCAAAATGTTGTTACCGTAAACGAGAGCGGCCTCTCAATTGACTCGGGTCCCCCCCCTTTTTAAAGTGGTGCTAAATAAATAATGGGGCGTCTCATCTGCTTTGGCTAGCCGGTAGCTGGATGGGTTACAGTAAAGGGAGATTAATGGATGGGCAAATGGAGATGAATGTACGAGCTAAATGGAAGCGCCCGACCGGGCCGACGACGGCGATGGGACCCGGTGACATATAGCGTCGATGCGCTAGTGGACAACTGTCAAGGAGGGAGGAGGACGAGGAGGAGGAGGAGGAGGAGGTCGGCTCGAGGTCGCGGGAAGCGAGATACGCCGAGATCGATCGTCCCTTTTTGCGAATAATCACAGGACGGCGTTTCCACTTGACTGATGTCCAGATGTCGACTGAATCTAAGCTCCCCAGAACGCAAAAGTTGTAGACGTGACGATGGAGTGAGCGATGGCCGTCGAGGGGGGAGAAATAGAGCGATCATGTAGGGAGCTAAAAAAAGGAGGCGTCTGAAATGCGACGCCAAAAGCCCCGACTCCAGTTACTGATGACACGGGCCGGGTATGTTACGAACCCGCAGGCTGAAGTCTGTTATACGACATGAGAGTCTCATGAGTCCCTCCTCGGATTAAATGTGTCAACGCTTTACTTAAATATAAATTTGGAAGAAAAAAAAAAAGGTGCAGCGTGCAGGATTTCTGCAGCAAGTAGCAGCTGAAACATGACATGTGAAAACACAGCTGGTCCTATCCGGAGCGCAGTGTTTAGTTTGTCCTTTCTGGGCTACCGTAGAAAAACATGGTGACCCGTCCGTTGTTCCCATCACAGAGGAGAGCGTTTGAGATTCAAAGTCAATTTTTCTTTGTCAAAACACAGACAGAAGAGGACGATGACGTTGAATCTTCTGACAAAAAGTGAACGCGGTGCTTTTGACTCCGTTATGTGATCCAACCAGCGCTCCACCAATCTTGACAAACCCCAGAAAAAGGGTGTAGCTAGGCTTTGGTAGCGCCTGCAGCTCCTCCACCAGACGCATTGATCCAGCCGTTTAGCATTCTGTCTCTGCAGCTAAACAACATTCACACGTCTTTCAATCGTCCTCGCTACACCGAGAACTTCTGTCTTGCACGACCTTGAGTTGACGACTAAATCATTGTATTTGTGTTGCATAAAGAATAAAAAACTCCACCCCCGCGCCACGATTCCCTTCCTCGCCGGTCGGGTTTTCGAGGCGCCTACGCTCTCACTTGATTGGTAGATTTGACTCTTTGAGTTAAGGGAAAAAGCAGTCGTGTCCGTCTGAGGATCGTCAAAGCCGTCGTCGTGTTCGTCCTCTTTCCCCCCGACGGACCGAGGCCGCTCGCGCCTCTCTCCTTTGTTCAGTCTCACTCCTCCTCCGATCCACACGACAATCAATTCACTCAATTTGATCTTAATTAGCCGACCACAAAGCGCCGCACACCGGGAGAGCGACGAGGCGCCTCGCTCTCTTTCCCTCTCCATCCCGCGTCCTCCGCCTTGAAAAGACATCTCGCGTTTCACTTCACGCCGCGCGTCCTAACGACGCGCGAGGTCTTAATGATCTGCGCGCGAGTCCGAGGAGCCGGCGGCGAGAAAACGAAGACGCGCGGCGGCTCCACCGCCGCCGCTAACCACTTTGACGCCGTTTCATCCGCATCAAACGGGGGCGGCGGCTTATCGGCCCCGTTGGCATCAAAAAGGAAATTGCTACGGACGGCGCAGGATCTGTCAACGCGCCCCCCTCATCCTCCTCTTGTAAGCAGGCTTTTTAAACCAGACGCTTCTCATTTTCACAATGCGAGATAGGAACCGTTTGAACCACGCTTTTTCATCTTGCACGGCTGGAGGATGAGCCGTGGTGCAGCACCTCCAGAGTCCTGCAGGAAGAAATGAGCTTAAATCAGACGAGCTCACGGGGAAACCAGTTTGGGATTCTGTATCCAGTTCCTACATTTGGGGGCTTTGCACAAAGATAATGGATGTCTCCACGGGTACGTGTTCATAAATAAAACAAGCCGGCGCTACTTGCCTGGTATTAACTGCACTTTTCACGTCGAATAGGTAATCGATGCCAACGGAACGCATGCAAAGCAAAAAAAGGAGGGACAGCGCCGCGGCCCTTTGACCTCCGGTAGGCAACAAACACGAGCGTGCATGTAGAGAGCAAATTCAGAGAGAGGAATAAATATGTGGATAATATTCCCCGCGCTCAGCAGCGTCTGCGAGGAGAGAAAAAAAGGCTGTGAAATGTAGAATTTGATATGCCGCGAGGGTCAGCGCGAGGTTCTCTGGGAGCCGTGGAACAGCAGATGAGCCAGAAATGAAGGGGGAAGGGAGCGTGTTTGTGTACGGCAGGCAAAACAACTAAGACTACACACACACACACACACACACACACACACCCGGACATGACAGCGACAGCGTGGAGAAACTTAAGCTTATTTTTTTTTAAAAACACGGAAAAAAAGCATGTACGCCCGGCTAAATGTTGAGGCTGCTGCAGGACAGATGTGTGGGATTTGTGTGGGAGGTCTGAAGGAAGAAAGTTAAGGAAACAAGAGAGGGATGAGACAGGTCGGGGGTGGAGGGGGGGTTAGGAGGAATAATTTACAGGTATTGTAAAAAAGCAGCGGCTGGCGGCGACGTCAGTAAAGCGAGAAAAAAAGAAACCAAACGGCTCTCTGGAGGGAGCGCGGTTTTATAAATTTTCGACAGACATTTTTCATCAGCGGGAGAGTGGAGCGCTTTCTCAAGTAGTCCCTCCAGAAGCGTTCAAGTAGGGCAAAGTGCTTTCTTTGGAGCCATTTTTTAATTGCCCTGTTTAAAAAAAGTTGACTTCTTAAAGACGACGAGGAGCGGCAGCGGCGGCGAAAATATCAGAAGTTGCGGCGGCGACGTTATAGATGCGATACGTCGCCGCCGCAACGATGATCCATTAATTGCACAAGACCGTTAGCGGGTTAGCATCTTTTTCTAGAGGATTCATGTCTTGCTGACGTCTGTGCACTCCCTCCTCCTTCCCTCCTCCCTCCCTCCCTCCCTCCCTTCCTCCCTCCCTTCCTCCTGCGCCTCTCAGTCCCTCTGAAGCGCCAGCACGCCTTGGCGATGAGGTGAGAGGGCTGCTATTTCATGCGCTCCCTCAGGCCCTTTCAATTTGATAAAGGTCGCATACCTCCGGGCATTTTTCTGAGAACATTTTCCACTCCTCTCCTGACACTTCCACCTTGCAACCCCCCCCCCCCCCCCCCGCACCCTCACCTCCCCTCCCAGCACGCCCTTTTCCCTCCGGCACAGCGCAGTTTAACGACCGTGACACAGCGCAGCGGCTGGATAATCCCAGCGAGACCAAAGCGCCATTAGGAAAAAAAGGAGGCCGCTAAAATGCCAAACCACATTACCATCCTTTCACCCTCTTCTTCTTCTTCGTCCTCCTCCTCCTCACCGGGTTCCCTCACTGTCTCCTGCTTACAGAGGGCACCTGGTGCCGCATCTCTTCATTAATGCATGGAAGGGAAGGAGGGAGGAGTGGGAGGAGGAGGGGGGGGGCGTCAGCACAGCCACTTATCTATGTTGAAAAGCATGACTACATTGCGGGTGCCCTCTGACAATGAGGGGGCTAAGGAGGGGTGTGTGTGTGTGTGTGACACCTCAAAGCAACAGTGTAGTATAGAGCTAATCGCGCTGAAGGTAATGAAGCTACCTGCAAACACTGTCAGCCGGCAAGGTTAATGGAACACCTGTATGCACACTGCGAGACAGGGGCATGATCCGTGGGAATCAATGGAGGTAGAAGGAAATAACACGCGTGCACACACACACACACACACACACACACGGGAAGAAAAAAATGTGTGCTTCTGCAAACTCTTGCTCCTGGCGCACGATTCACCAGCAGCGCTTTGAGCCTTGAGCTCTGAAAAGCAAACGGCTACAGAGACGCCACCGCTCACATCTGTCAGCATCACAGGAGGCGAAGAATCCCTCCAACACATGAGTGTGTGAAGTGTGTGTGTGTGTGTTGGGGGGTGTGTGTGAATACTGTAGCAGACCCTGAAGGTGAGACGAATCAGAGGAGGAACAAAAACTGAAAAGAATTAGGTTAACTTGTCAGAAGAGAAACAAAATTTAACATTTAATTATCCGTGTGTGTGTGTGTGTGTGTGTGTGTGTGTGTGTGTGTGTGTGTGTGTGCGCACAAGACCAACGTAATCGCTTTTGAAATAGACGGCTTTTCGGAGGCATACTTCTTTTGATTCTCGTGCAGATCTCTAAACAAATAGTCAGATCTGATCAAACACGCCATCGTGTTGACAGCTTTCCGTTCCATTCAGTGACAGAAGCGTCTGCGGGCAACCTTTTGAGGAGGAAGAGGAGGAGGAGGGAGAGGAAGGCAGGCAGCTAAATTATGCAAATGTCTGTCAGTTTAACGAATCAGAGGCAGAGAATTAGCAGGCTGTTAGTCTCTCTTAGACCCGAAAATGCAGCTAATATAGATGAAGGGCTGGAGCCTGATTTCATTATCGTGGCTCTGGGAAAAAAAAGGGGAGAGCGAGAAAGAGATGGAGAGAAATGAGAGCTTGAGAGATGGAGACAAATGTGTGCGGGAAAAAAAACAAAAAAAACACTCGCACAGGCCTTCTATTGAGAGCCCTATCGACTGCAAATATCAAATTAGCCAAATGAATGGTACAAGATAAAGGGCAGCAGGAGGGAGGAGGAGAGAGAGAGCGAGAGAGAGAGCGGCAGACGGGCAGAAATGAAAAAGGAGAGAGCGAGAGAGGTGGAGAGAGAGAAGCTGTGAGGGCGTGTTAGGATCGGAGAGTATTTCAATAATCGATAGAGCGTGAAGTGAGGAGAGGGTGAGACACGGCGAGAGAGAGAGAGAGAGGCAGGATATCACAGTTCATTAGTCATAGCTGGTGACAACTAGAGACTGTAGCGGGAAGATTGTCACTGGGTCTTAATCAGATGAGCAACGATGGAATGCCAGTCGTTAATTCCAGCAGCATTATGGCGTCTATTGTCTGCCTCTGAAGGGGCTTATCGCCATCTCCCTCGCTCTCTTTCTCTCTCTACCTCCGTCTGCAAACCAGGCTGCCAGAGACACTCACCAGGGGGAAGTCTAAAGAGCCGGTGGAGGAACTAAACTCTCCCTTTTCCCCCTGCAAAGTCTGACTCTCTCGCTCCTTTGTGTTGTATTCTCTCCCAACCGCACAGGAAGTGAGTAGCGTAGGGCTGCAGGAGCCCGCCGGTGCTGCAAGGAAGCGTCTCTGAGGCAACAAGGAAATCAATTCTCTCTTTTTAAGCAACCCATTAAAAAAAAAAGGGAGAGTTAAAGCACTTGCTCGAGACGCGCCATTACGGTACATTATGTGTTGTCGCAGGATGTTCTATATACACACACACACCAAAAAAAAGTTGTGCGTGCAACTTTGTTCCGTGCATACAGTAGGCTGATGAAAATAAATAAAAACACAGATGTATTAAAACGTCACGCTCCCTCTCTTCTCCTGTACGCACAGAACACAAATAAATACTGCAACACCCGTACACTTAAGATGCACATCGCCGCCGTGTTTCCCTCTCTCAGGGTCTGTTGCTGTCAGAACTGTGGCCCGAAACTCTCAGTCAGCCGACTCAGCTGGGGACGGCCTCTCTCTCTCTCTCTCTCAAACAACTTCCCTCACTTGGTTGGGAGTGTGTTCACTGTATTTGCACCACTGCGCTGCACTGCTCGCCTCATTCACCACCAAACCCCGCCCCCAAAAACACACACTACAGCGAACGTGCAGCTACTGCATGAACATGAGCATCGTGTACATGCAGCTTCCTGCAGGAGACCCACCTGTGACTGCTGAGGAGCATTTTGTATATTATAAAACGTACTAAACATACTGAATTGTTGGGCCGAGGGAAACCGACAGAAGGCTGGATGACAACCATCCTCCCTCATTCTGCAAAACCCCCCCCAAAAAAGGCACTTTCCTGGTGATGCGCATGCATCTTCATCACCCTCCTCCCCGTCAATCTGAGCTCTAAACCGATGCTTTTTGAGTCAACGGCTCTTTGAAACTGGCTGGAAACACAGATGTCCGTCCTCTCCCCCCCACACCGTTCTTGCTGAGCGGCGTCGGCGGCCATGCGACGCCGTGTTTGCGCTTGTGATTATGCTGCGTGTGCATTGATCGCGTGTTTGCACAGGCTCACCCCTCCCCCTCCTACCGCCGCTGGACACGCGGGCCACTTGGCCCTGAAGTGTTTGTACATGAATATTAGGCGATGCACAAACACCGAGGTCAAATATCAGGCCGATACTGACTCAAAACAGCGGCGTAGTATTCAATTATTTACACCTGTATAGTACAATATAGACCGGGATTTCAGGTTTTTGTTTCGACCAACGTCTTTGCTGCAATAAAAGACATGAGAGGAACACAACTTATGAATAAAACGCTGCGATCAGATCGGAAAACAATTCCCAAAGACCAGGTGTCCGTCGGAGAGAGTTTTGAATTGTCCCTTCTGACCGTCAGAGCGGACGAGACACAGCCCGAGAATGTGCGACTCTCGGAGACAATGATATCCTGTGTACGATGTAGTGTGTGTGCGTTTGTGTGCGTAACACTGCGAAAGTGTGACTGCTTGTGTGAGAGAAAGAGAGAGAGATTCGGCCTCAGCCATTTGCCGGCAGTGCTGGTGTTTCACTTGGCTGAGAAGACCAGTCAGGAGGGACCGAAGAAGTACCCCCTCCCTCCCTGCTGACACACTTTTTCCTCTCTGGACTCTGACTGACCTCACACACACACACACACACACACACACACACAGAGAAAGAGGCAGCGCCACAAAGACAAGGTGTTCTCACCGGCGTGCACATGAAGGAGACTGAAGGGCGAAACACACTCTTAAAACTGCAACCGGCCGCGCAGTCGCATCGACGGACTCGTGTTGGTTCACGGTTCTCGTGCCTTTTCCAGACGCCAGAACAGCAGGCGGCGCAACGAGCGCTTAAGAGTCGACGTTCACCGATATCTCCCTCCATCTCCGTCAGACGGGTTGTACAAATGCTCATGTTTGCTGGACCTCTTCAGCCAAACGTTCAACGGGATCCATTGTTGGCGTTTCTACTCCGGCTTTTAAAAAATGGCAGCATTCTGCTATGAAAAAAACGGAAATGCGAGACTCAGAAAGGACGTGGTTAGCAGACCAATCGCAGCCTCGCGGGCTTGGAACGGCTCGCGAAGCTTTGACGGATAGTCGGCAAATTTTGGGGCAAAGAACGCAAGATGGCTGACGGGACGACGCAAGGGGGCGTTGAGCGTCTTACCCGAGTATAAAGCAGCGTTGAAAGTTGGCCGCGGCGCCCACGAGCGCCGTGTGGACTCAGCTGCGCTCTATCAGAGGAGGCGGCGAGCTGGAGGTTTGATCTGGTCCCGTTCACAGCGAGCATCGGGGCTCAACGGACCAGAATAAATGGCCACAGCTGTGGACCCCCGTGGGCCTGTGTGTGTGTGTGTGTGTGTGTGTGTGTGTGTGTGTGTGTGTGCATGTGTGTGTGTGTTGGCGTGACTTTGTGTGGTCTTCTGTAGGTCGCCTCATCTTTCATCCCGGACTCCCATTTACATTTAGCTTATTTTCCCTACTACTCCTCCGCTCTCTTTTGTCCTCTTTAGTTAAAATGTCCTCGCTCATTATTTTTTTTTCTCCTCTTTATTGATCCCACAGAAAGCGTGCGCCTCGGCAATTATGCGATACAGGTGCGTGGGAGGTTCGAGACAGGGGGCCGTGGGGGAGAAAATAAATCCTCTGCGGGAGGATATTTCCATTTCATTTCGTCAGAGACACAAAGTCACGGCGGCACACTTCTTTCCCCCCATTTTCGAGTGTTTTTACAGGACAAATGGCCTCCTGATGGTCGGCGACTGAGCTCAAAATGGTTCTCGGGCGACACGCCGGCTTCGAACTCGACTCGGCGCCGCAAGGAAAAAAAAAAGCATTCAGGTGAACAAACAGGACGGCGGATGCCGGCTTCACGCTCGCGCGCAACGCCGTCCTCGCCGAGAGCCGAAGCAATCTGTCTACACAGTCGGGGAGAGAAAAATATTTAAAGAGGCGCATCTGGCACGGATGTGACGCAACGCCTGAGAAACACGTTAAAGAATCTATGAAAACTATTACAGAAAGTGTTTAAAGTTGGAAATAACCATAACGGTCACATTCTGGGTGACAAAAACTCAAATATATACAGTGTATATTGAAAAAAAAAAGCCCTGTCTTTCACCTCGTGGAGGTATGATTGGTTATTTGGGGTAGAGGTCCCACGATCAATAAAATATCGTCACGATACTTAAGTCCCAATACAATATTATCACGATACATTGAGTATCGCGATATATTGCAATTTATTATTTTAAAAAAAATCTACCGCAAATTGTCCCCCAAAGGAAAACTCAACAAAAAAATTAATTTATTTCATTATTCTAAGACCAAAATTTTTAGAATTGATTAAATAAAAGATTGATACAATATCGCCACGCAAAAATATCGCGATACTATGCTGTATCGATTCCCCCCCGCCCCTATTGGTTATTATTATCATATGTAGTTTTGGTGTGTGCAAGTGCCTCCATTTGGCCTCCTCGTGTTGGTTTTGTAGCTCGATGGTAAACTGATGCGCGTCACAGGTGATGCGTATCAAAAAACAGATAATAAGAAATAAAAGCGGAAAGGGAGGAAGGAAAGGGAGGAAGGAAAGGGAGGAAGGAAAGGGGCCGTCTGTAAAATGTACCTTTGACTCACTGAACCTCTTTGAATCACACAAACACTGTAGGAGTCATGTTGATGTGAATAACCTCCTGGCAGGGGGAAACTGCTGCAATCACACTCAAATATTGTAATAATACTAAAAAAATAAGAGGAAGACGAACAAGGATAGTCACTTTGAACAGAGGGGGGAATGATACAAACAGACAAATCCATCGGCATCAGCAGCTTTTGAAATTGGTTTTATCTCCCCCACAAAAAAAAAAAAATATGACTAATGCATTTGGATGAGAGGGAGCGAGCCTGCACAATCAGGGGATACGTGTTCAATTTATTAATATATGCACCAAACAAAACAAAAAAAAACTCCCATCAAAAACAAGGGAGAGATTGAATTGGCAACATTTTTCCCCGAGAGCGAAAATGCAATTACCAAAGCCGTGTCTGACAAAATAAATAAAATAAGGAAGTTAAAGAGAGTCTATGCTCGACAAGAGGAATAATCTCCTCCACTCCTCCGTCTCCGGACTTCACTTAATAACCTTTCTCGTTTCCAGAGCGCGCTCGGTCCAGGAGCGGCTCGCGGTCGCAGATGAATAAAGGTCACTCTCGGGCGCCACCGCCGAGTCTGATTAGCATACATTAAATACAGCGACCCCTCTTCATCTGCATGCACCTCTGTTCTTTCCCCCGAGGCAGACGCTCTGGTGGTTGCGAGGGGGGGCAAAGATCACACCGGGCTCTCCGAGGGGGGAAGCTCATGAGGCAATTTGTCACCACAGCTTCTTCGCAGCGCGTTGCACGAAGTCCTTAAAGCGCGCGGGAAGGAGAGAAAACACCATTTTGACTCAGAGCCGCGCTAAAGATGGCCGACGTGCTGCGAGCGACAGTGATATTCCTCCCAGCGATGAACCCTGCGTTGAGGTCAGAGGAGCAAAATAAATCTCACTGAAGAGCGGAGGAGGGGCGCGTCAACATGGACAATAGTTTCCTCCGTCAGTCGGCCTCGCCCTTATCAAAGTATACCTGCGAGACGAGCAGAGCGACACGGCGAGGCCAATTGAGATTGATTGGAAGCCGCTTGTGCCGAAGATAAAAAAAAAAAAAGATCGGTTTCGGCGTTGATCAACAGATTCGTCTGACGTGTGATTGATCGGCTCGCCGCGATATTAAAAGCAGGCGGACGAGAGGCGACCCGCGTCAGCAGCGCCCGGCTCCTGGACCCATTAGTGTATCCAACCAATTACGGGCAAACTGCTGAGACGAGTGGAAAAAAACGAGCCGTGGGGACGAAGACGACGAGGAGGATGAGGAGGAGGGGCTCGCATATTCACGCGTCACACGGGCCGAGAGCCAGCGATGCAGCGACGAGGAGATTCAAATCAGCGGCGTCTGGACTGGACTGGACCCCGCCCCCAGAAATCAAAACCCCACAATGACGTCACACATCACTCTTAAAAAGTATTGATTTCTTGTTCACGGGGGCTTTGATTGGAGGAGAAGTCTGCAGGCCGGGACCCCGGCGCCACAGCAGCCAGGTGGAAATTAGAAAGGAAAAGAAAAGCCCAGAATCAGCGCGACGGGATGAAAACACAAGACACCGCTCCACGTTATTACTTGTCGTGGCGGCGGCGATAAGTGGGCGAGATTTACAGGAGGCAGACTAATACCTGCTGATGAACCGGCGTTCCATCGGGCCTTTAATCTGGAAACCTTCCCGTCTAGGTTTTTTTTCTTTCCTCAAATGACAGCGGTGTGAGCGGTTAGTGGAGCATATTGGATTTAATCAACCGCGGAGCAAAAAGGTGCGCGGGTGAAACTCTGACTAATCGGCATTTGAATATAAGTGAGAGAGACGTGCAGAGCTGAAGATCTCGCCGTCTGGAGTTAGTTTAAGCTTTAATGGCGTTCATATTCTGTTACCCCTGCTGTTAACCCTTTTGTATTTATATAAATATATAAACTCAAAGATGATAAACTTGAGGGAGTGCGAGGCTCCCGCTCACAGGTTGGATGCCCTCGGGCTGTTTTTCCACCCCCGTTAACTCGGGCTCCTCGTGGTCATTTCTCTAAATGACAGTGAAATATGGCAGCGGGCGTGGGGGGGGGCGGGGCGGAGGATTGACGTTCCTCCGCCTGCTGAACCCCGTCGGCTTCTCGCGGCTACAACCCCGGCTCTCCCTGGAGAATCCCCCTGAGAAACACCTGCAACATACTGACATTTAAAAAACCGCTGCACATCTTAGCGCCGCTTTGCTCGCTCATTATTCCCCCACTGACACACACACACACACTCTGTAAACGCGAAAGCACAAAATGCTAAAATAGCAGAAAATGCCGCCATTTTCCTCCGCCCTCCGCCCCGTCTGTCAGGCCTCAAAGGGCTTTCTAGTGATCATTAACCCTTCAGCCGCCGCGTTGCTGCGGCCGCGGAGAAGACGAATGAACACACAGAAAACACGCGGCAGATGAAAAGGAGGTCCTCGCATTGTCCTTTATTTTTGTCAGGGTGTTTTATTAAGAATATCTCCGGTGATGAAAGAAATAAGGCCCGAGGGAGCCGCAGATGGAGAAAAAAAAAAGAAACTCGCCGTCATATCTCAAGGAGGTGCAAACACTCTCTGGAGCTCAGCAGGCGCAGACACACACACACTTTTTTTTTTTTCAATTTGCAATCAGACCTCAGCGCGCCGAACCGTCCCGCGTTCACGTTCGCCGCCACCGCCGCCGCCTCGTATTTGGCGTCAAAGTTCCACGCCGCCGCAAAAAGCCAAATTCTCTATGACACGCTGGAGATTGCTCTGTCGAAAAGGCAATCAGCCAAAAGCCGCCTCAAGTGCTGATGAATTACTGCGGCTTAGGGAAAGACAATGACTTGTCAGGGGTTGGGTTTTTTTGTTGCACCGATCGGGGTCCGGCACATTGAGGGGGGGGCGTGCATCGTGTGGTCCTCCACATCTGAAGGGATCCTTCAATGTCAAGACGCCCGAGCGGCATGACTCATCAGAAAAAACTTGGTGTGCAGAGGTAATTACATCAGGAACGAGTTCTCGCCGGTGAAAACGTTTGTTTTACACCCGCGATCGCTGCCGTGAGGTACAAGTGATGCGAGGATGCCATCGGAGACAATTTATTCTTATTTTATTTGGGGTTTCCTTCACTGCCGTGCCACATTCGTCTCAGTTTCCCAAAAACAACCTTTGTAGAAAAACATATGTTGGTATCTTAGTGTCGAAATATGCTTCTCGTGGGACAGATTTCAAATTGCAACGTATAACATTATTTGGTTTGAAATGGGTTTTTTTTTAAATCAAACTGTAGCGAGCGAAAGCTTTTCCGTGGGTTGAGCGCGGCGGCGCGCGTCCTGAAAAGCGCCGCGTTAATCCGCAGAACGGAGGATCAACGATTCTTTTTTTAAAAAAAAAAAAATAATAATTGTGGAACGTTTTGCATCTTTTGCTTCTTTGCAGAAAGTCAGCGCTGGCGATCGACGTAAAAGCGGCGTGGGAGTCGACGCGTTTGGCGTTAAACGGCTTCACGAGCGTGGAAGGAAAAGGAAATCGCTGCTCGCGTTGCAGACGCCGGAGACGAGGAAACCTGACGGATCGGCTGGAACGGTCCGCACGAGATGAACGACAAAATGTGAAATTGTTGCACTCATCACTTCCCGATACGCCGACTCCATCCCTCACTCATCCAGTTTTATTTACCGACTCTCTTCTTCTTCTTCCCCCCTCCTCCTCCTCCTCGCTGGCTTCCTCTACCGGAGAAACGTCGCTGCAGGGGAAGGTAATTGAAAGTGTGTAGTTGGCCACATAAAATGCAGCTGGAAGACGGAGTAACAAAAGGGGCCACATGAAAAATGCGCACTAAGTGTCACAGACTCAAAGGAGTCAGCTTAGAGCATGAAACACCCCCCTCCCCCCCACACACACACACACACACACCACCACCAACCCAACAGCGCCGACCGCCATTACGCTTCAGTCGCTGCAAATGCGCCACCAACGCCGTTCGTGGATTTACTGGCTACTCCAAGCGATTGAATAAATGCTTCTTTCCCCCCCACACACAAAATGACTAGTGTAGTACATGCAGTGAAGACTTTGCAAAGCTTAATGGGATCTATATTGACACGTACGATGAAAAGACTCGATACGAGCGACGACGACGCGAGTTGCAGCCGCGATGGCGCTGCAAAAGATGGACGTTCCGACCGCGCACAGAAGACCGCCACGCTCGCCGCAGCTTCAAGGAGACGAGCGCCACCATTGCAGCATCCGACCGCCATCTTGCAGAGTCATGGCGGTTGAACAAGGGCAAGTTTGACCTTTGACCTTTTGGATCACTTTGTTTAACTCAAGACCTTTGAAGGAGATCTGCTGTGGAAGTTAGAGCCAGAATTGTTCATTCATGACTGAAAAAAAATGTATATATTGGGTCAGACTGGATCATTTGAAACATCTCCGCCTCATGCAGCGTCCAGACCAACACTTGAGTGATGACAACAGACAACCTGCCCCCCGGTGAGCGCTCTCTTCACAAATAGAAACCCGGTTAGAGATGCACGAGTCATTTTAAAAATGGATCTCTGGCTGTTACATCCCATTAAAAATGGACGAGGGACGGGGTCACCGGGAGTTGGATTTTCTTCAAGAAGCGCCTTTTAACATCAGCTGGTGGAGAAAAAAAAAAGAAATGGGCTAAATCTACAAGGAGCACGAGAGTGTTTTGTGACGTCCCTCTGCGCAGAACGAGAGTACAATCACATATCATACTCCGGCAGGAAAGCGCTGACCGGCCCATGTTGCCGCTGTCAACATTCATCCATGTTAATTCCCGTGGAGGAGGAGGGGGGGGGGGGTTCCTTCCATGTTGAGGACGCCGCCGCCGCGCCTCTCTCCGCCCTGGAAGCGGTCATTAAATAGTCATGTGGCCCGTGTGCCGAGCGGCGCCGGCGCCACAGGGGTCAGGTAAAGTGCAAGGCTGCTTCCTCTGTTATGGGGGCCGGTTTCTCCGTCACATGCGAGCCTCTGCACTCAAAAACGCTGCACAAACACACACACAAACACACATTTCACATCGTTTTAACCCCATCGACTTGTTTGAGTGGCGCGAGGTCGCGTCACGGTCACTGAGCGGTTTGACGCGCCGCGGAAACACCGGACGAGCTCTGGAGATTTTATTCGGGGGAAACACAACAGACACACACACACACACACACACGTGTCGGTTGGCGTTCCTGTCCGAGTGTGTGTGTGTTCGTAAGCTGGATATGTGAAGGTCACCAAGCAAAAAGCACATGAAAGTCGGCGCGGCCTTTAAAGCCGTTATCGGGCAGCAGGAGGGCGGCGTGTGCGTTTGCTCGCTCACAATGCGGCGGCGGCCCTTTGCAGTGCTCAGCAGCGGGAGCCAATGAGACGCGTCTGTGAAGTGGCGCGGCTTATCCCTTCTTGATGTTTTGGTTTCCTCCCACACTTTTATCTTGTTGTTGTTGTTGTTCTTCTTCTTCTGTAGGGTTTACAACAGTAAGCGGTGAGCGAACGCTTCACGGCGCGTCATGAAATGGTGCATTTTTCCTCCGCAGTGTGGGAGTCAGTGGGAGTCGCTCAGCTCCGTCTATCACGCAGCAAACAAATAAAAACACACAACATAGCAAGCCAACGTGCGTCTTTGTGCTCATCACACAAGTAGCTGAACTACAAAGCATAATGCATGAAGAAATTATAGTTATTTCTGACATTGAAGACTTTATAAATAGTCTTTTAAATAATGTTGTAGGCTTCAACTTGTTATTTTCATCAGATTATTCTAATAACAAATATCTAATGTTGGATGGATCGCCATTTGTGTCACTATCCAGATGAATTATAATAATTTTGGTGATTCACAGACTTTTTATCAGGCCAACATTTACAAAACTAATGTTATTCCCATCAGTCTCAGGTAGACTTTGTGTTAGATGCCGGTGAACATTGTGAACATTACACCTGCTAAAAAAAAACACATTAGCATTGTTCGACGTTAACATTTAGCTCAAAGCATCACTGATCTCACAGAGCAGCTAGCATGGCTGTCAACAATTTCCTTTCACAGTCTTTTAATAATAATATGGCTGAAAAGTGACATAAGTTGAGCCCAAGTGGCCTTCAAATATGTTCCATACAAACAAAGAAACAAAGAAGTCTTCAGATTTTCTTGATAAACGACAGAGTATGCGTCACTTGAAGGCTTTAAAATGTTAGGAATCAAAAAGAATAGTTTCATCTTCTCGTCCCAAAGTCCTACAGCCTTTGGCTGACGATCCATCGGGCCTCTCCTATTATACCCAGGTGAATTTATTTGCACAAAACACACACACACTTTCTCGGCTCTGCATCCCGGCCCCGTGGCGAGGCATTCTGCACACTCGACATATACCCGCCGAGGACCGAATCGCCAGAGTGATGAATGACTTCCAACACACTGTGGGCTCAGCAAATGTTAAATATTCTCATTAGCTGGTTGAGAACTCTCTCTCACACACACACACACACACACACACACACACACACACCCTTAACCGCCAGAGCCCTGGGCGGTCTAAAGCAACCACCACTCCCACAACACTTGCGTCTTCTCTTCACATCTTCATCACTCTTTTCTTCGGTGGCTTCGGGCTCTGGAGTGACAGTCCATGCTGGTGTCACCCACGGGTGGGCTCCAGGATTTGGACAGACACCTGATCCGTTGTAACTGGCGCTCCCTTTTGGGACCTGCTAATCCCGGGGTTGTTAGCGGCCAGATTCCAGATTAAAAAGTAACAGCTGCGAGATGCCGCGACTCGACTCTGCTGCTCTTTGCTTCTGACGCCGCTGCATCCATCACCGCCACGACAAGATAATGACTCCGTCTGGGAGAAAAAGGTGCACTCAATAGAGTGCATATCCACAGCCGAGTGCGCGTCTGAAAAGACCACTACTGTATTGTGCGATTGAATGCAACACACACACACACACACACTAATGCCCCTTAAGGAGACATAAAACACTTCATTTAAAAGAGATGCATGCAAGAAATGGGCTCCTCAAGCCGTCTGCCTGCACGGCGGCGACGGCTGAGTGGCGCCGATGCACTCGGCAGTGCACACGCACACACACACACACACACACACACACACACACACACACACACACACACACACACACACACACACACACACACACACACACACACACACACACACACACACACACACACACACACACACACACACACACACACACGGTTCCGCTGGCTAGCATGAAAATATATATAACGGGAAATGAAAAGGGTGCTTAGAGAATGGCAGAGCGTCCTCGAGCACCTCGCGAACCCAAAACATTTGGAGCGGTTCGCTGCAGCACGATGCGAGGCGAGCGAGCGGCGGGCGAGCGGACGGACGGACGGACGGACACGGAGAAGCACACGCCGAATACATCAACCACTGCATTTCACTTCAGCGCTGAAGTGCGCTTCATTTTTAACAGGGAGGGGGGGGGGGGAAGATATCGAGGCCGCCGCCGGTGGCTCCGGCGTTGGGAGGAGGGTCTGGGATAAAGAGTGGAGAGGAGCAAGCACACACACACACACACACACACACACACACACACACACAGCTCAGGGCAGAGGTGGCTCCCGGCCATCCATCTCTGGTTTCGGGGATTCGAGAGAGAGAGCGCTGACAGCTCCGGGTCCCTCCGGCACGGGCCTCTGGGCCGTGAGCACGGATACCCAGACAAACCAAGAGCTGTCACTCAAGCGGTACCAGCTATAGACGGAGTCGCGGGAGATGGGAAAACAGGATAGAGAGACACCGAGGGGGTGTGTACGTGCTTACCTGAGTGTGTGTGTGTGTGTGTGTGTGTGTTTGAGTACACGACAGGAAATTCAGAAGCTGCGAGTGCAGACAGCCAGTGGTCTAGTGAGATATCATCAGTCACAGATGGGACACACACAAACACACACATACAGAAAGACACACAAAATAACAAATCCTTGATACCGAAGGAGGTTTTTGGGGGAAACTGGAGGCTCAGACATGCTGATAATAGCAAACTTCCACCTCATGAATTTTGCAGCTGTCTAAATCTCCTTGACATTTTAATATAAGAGTGTTTTTTTCTTCTTTTTCTTCTTCTCTCCTTTTGGCAAGCGCCTCCGCGCTGCTTTTTAAAGCAAATAAAAAGACGATTGTGAGTCGGGTGCAGAGCAACAAGAAGAGGAGGCGACGGGGCTTCAAAGTGGGAATGATCAGGTTCAATATCAGGGCAGGCAACTTCTCCTTTTATGGATAAACACACAGGTAGAGGCCATACGAGGGCAGGCTAGCACGAATCAAAAGGTTTAAAATCAGCCCCGGGATGATGTGCACAGCCCTTTAAAAAAAACAAAAAAAACGTTTTTTTAAAACACAATTACAGATTTGCTCTCTAGAGTCATGCGAAGGATTCTCAAAAAGGTAAAGAAGACTCATTGTAGATGGAGAGAAACCCCGAAAAATAAATAAATAATAAGTAAAAAAAGTTTGTTTGGCGTATAAAAAAAGGCTCTCTGCCGCCGTGATGTCTGCACATTGATGAATTGTCTACAGCAGAAGAATAACAAAATAAATTATTCAAATCTCTACCTTGGTGAAGACGAAGGGGAAGGGGAGGGGAGTTCTCTTTGTTCTACGCGCTGGCATTGATTTCTCCCAGTGGCGACGAGTGGGATGCCTGAAGGTTACACACACACACACACACAGAGAGACACACACACTATGTAGATAAATGACTCCATGAGCTCTGGAGTTTGATCCAAATGAAGCAATGATGTAGCTCACTGGCCCGGGCCCACATTGAAGTAAAGTGTGTGCTCCAGCGAAATGTGCTCTGGGTGAGTCAGAGTGTGTGTGTGTGTGTGTGTGTGTGAGAGAATACTACCACCAGTATGGTAGTGGTGAGATGGAGAGGAAACTAGAGGGAGGAGAGAGAGAGACACACAATCTGCTGCCCGACTATGAGGCTTATACGTTGGAATGATCGGATCATTAACACTTTGCATCCCGGCACCTTGGCAGTCGGGGAACACACACACACACACAGTCAGCATTCACACACAAAGTCAGCTGCTGCACGGTTCACACGCGGCATGTAATTCTGTATTTGTGTCGCGCCGCCTCTCCATCCATCTGTGTGATTATGTCGGTGTTCATACTCGCCCCACCCTTCCTTTTTGTGTTGCTCCAATGTAACGCTGAATGCATGTGCGCCTGCCTGAGTGTGTGTGTGTGTGCGTGCATCTGTGTGTGCGCGGGGGAGTAATGTTGATGTTTTTCCTCCCTGCTCTCCATCCCCAGTGCCCGGCGGTGCTCCCGGCTGTGCAGCGCTGCAGAAATTGGCCTGAGAGGTTCGGGAACATTTCCCCTCCTCCCCCCCTCCTCCACCCTTTACAAACAGGGCCGAATCAATAGCGTCTCGGTTGGGGGAGCCACTCTCCATATGAAGGTGAGCTGACTCAGCAGTCCCACAAGCCAGAAGAGGGAGGGGGGGGAGAGAGAGAGAGAGTGAAGGGGTGGAAATGATTGCTTTACAAGCGGTAAAATGCACGGCGTTGTTGAGAACCCTCTGTGGACGCAGCGCTGCACGCCTTCGCTATCCTCTGGTGGAGGAGCAGGGAAGGAGGAGAGGGGGGGGAGCATATGCGCACACACACACACACACTTTTTAAATACAATAGGCTGCTCCCTCTTGAGCTCTGATGGTTTCTCTTTCTTCTTCATGCTCGCTCTCCGTCAATCTGCAGCCGACTCAAAGACTTTTAAAAAAACTCTCGCACGCAGTCGTTTTCACGCGTCCACACTTGACCTCTGCATTTAGCCCAACCAAAAGCCTTTTTTATTTATTTTTAGGAGCAGTAGTGAAGGCGGACAGCGGGATCCAACCTTGTGGTTAAAGGACGACCGGCTCGACCCCACTGAGCCTCCCCCCCCTTCATATCGCTATCTTTACCTCCTCTCGTCTCCATTTTATGCTTCCAGGTCTCTGCAGGTATCACAGCGCTGATTAAGCGCCGTACTTTTTTGCCAATTACAGGGGGCAATCGGATAGGAGGACGGGCCGAGGAGACGCTGGACATGGCAGGGCGCTCCGACGTCCTTGAGGCACGGCGGGAAATCTGCAGCATTAGCAGTTGGCAGCGGAGACGGTATTCAATCTCATTAGAAAGTCCCGGATCATCTCTCAACATCGCCGCCAAGGCCCGTCTATATGCTCTCCGCCAGTCACTTCTCTCGTCTTCAGCTGGGCTTCAATGCACCGATTGTTTAATGCAAGAAGTAGCATCTATAACAATGTGTGTGTGTGTGTGTCTTCTTGACTGAATTCATCCATTTTCAAAATGTGAAAATGGTCACTCTGGCCATTGGTTAACATTAACTTGAATTCACTGCAGAAGATCGACCTGCAGAGCGCTGGAACTGGCTCGCGGTCGCTCATCCGTCACAGCGAACAAAGCCGGAGCTATGCTATTGTCCCGAGGTAAATGCAGTCGAGAGCAGTCGGACCGTTTGTGATAAAAAAGCCTCCTCGCCGGCCGTGTGGTCAAGGACACGCGAGAGACGTCTGACACTCTGCAGGAAAACGCATTCATGGAGGAAAAACAGTCAGGAAAAATCAAACCCTGCAGGAGCAGCGAACACTGGACGTTGTGACTCGAGTCACTTCAAAAGACGAGGGTTGAATTTGTTTCATCTCATAGTGTCCGTCAACCGACTCCACGCGCAGCCGACCACCATGCTGTTAAACGTTGGCATCAGAGTCAGCGCCACGGAGCCGAGCATTTTTAAGTTTAAAAATACCAAAAATATGAAGGCTTCATCCTGGAAACCACGACAAAGTCAGCCCGGGACGCATTTCCATCCCGGTGTCTGTCGTTGCGTCACGTCGTGGAGACTGAGACGGACGGACGGCATCAGCTTTTAACGCTCGCGGCGCCGGAGGAAGCAAACACCGATTTTTAGACGGATGTGGCAAGAGAGCGAGGCAGGAAAAAATATATACAATCTCTGAATGGATAGGAGTCCTGAGGCGTCGCTGAGAGGAAGTGATAAATGACGGAGTAGGGCAGAGTGGGCGCGGCGGGAACTTTTGACAAACGCTAAAAGGCGACGAAACGCTCAGAGTGATGGATTACAGAGTGCCAAAGCCGAGTTCAGGCTGATTTTCAAAATGGGGAAACGAATGAAAACCAACAGGCAGGAGGAGGAAGAGGAGGGAGAGGAGGGAGAACTTTCAAACTGCGTTTTGTAAAAGTTGCGCCGGTCCGATGGCGTGATGATGCTCGGCGTCCTCGCCGCAGGTGAGCGGCGGCTGCCCCCCCCCTCCCCTCCCCTCCGTCCTCGTGTTGCCGACAGTAAATCATGTTTTCCCCGAGCAGAAAGCTTCCACGCCGGCAGCAGTTGCCATTTTGTCAACTCTTACGGGCGCCAGGAGCAGGAAACATTACAGGCGGCGCTCTCCGAGACGAGCTGAAAGGTGGCAGCGCGTCGCTGTCCGTCATCTGAATGAATTGTTAACCGACGTGTGTGTCGCAATACGTCAGAAACTAATAGCCCCACCGCCACGGCGTCCAAGCACTCTGGCGTGGGTTGAAGCAGAGCTGCAGAGGTGCAGTGCCATATATATATTTTAAAAAAAAGGGAATACTTTGCATATTTCCCCCACGCTAGAGATATAAAAACGAACATACTGCGAGTGTCTGGCGGCGTGAGGACGTGCTCGTGCACACAGCTTCTCCTCCAGCAGCCGGCTGGACGAGCCGGTCGAGGTGAATACATTACTCTCACTCAGTGAATGTCACAAATGCCATTTACACCTGCTGAATGTCACGGGGGGGGGACTGTCGGGGTGACTGCTAACGCCGCCGAGCGCCGCGACGTCTGCTTCCCCGCCGCTAACATCCTGCACGCACGCTTTTTGAATATCAAACTGAAATCCCGCTCGCTGGGAGCCAAATAGATATCAAAAAAGCCAGAAAGTGTGGAGGAGATTGCTCGGCGTGTTCCCGCTGATCACTGCTGGAACTTTTCGCCGTCGCTTTTACAAACTGGAGATGAAACTTTGACTCCCTCCAAACTGTTTGTGGGTTTTTTTTTTAATAGCACTTTAAGGATTTGTTCGCAAACATCACAGGAAGAGCTTTTTTTCTTCCTGGGATGATATTTGAATGGCGGCCATTTTTAATGAGCTTTGCCAAAAAAAACAAAGGGCCACTGCAGGCTCTGGTTGGCACTCAAAAAAACAAGAAAAAGAAGAAGTGCACAGCATAAAGAGAAGAAAGTGAAGCACGTCTCTGCAACACATCTCTGCTTCAGCTCATTGTTTGCAGCGGCAGCACCGGGGGCTCGATGCTGCTCAGCGCTGTGAGCTCATGCTGATTATTTCCCACGTCTTCAGATATGAATACTCCGGACGCCAAGGTCATCCTCCTCCAGCTATCCACACCACTCGTTCCGCTGTCACTCATTACTGCCGTACGTCACCTTCCTCGCATCCTCCGCTTCCTCACATCTCCTGATCTATATGAAAAATTTCAGCCGAGCAGACGACGGGACAATTTTACCGTAGAAGGATGTGGTTATGATATGGAAATATCTCCAGCTGCAGGTTGAACCCATCGTTGTTTGTCTGGAATTGAGACGGATTTTTGCTTTTTAATTAAATACTTCTTATCAAATAAATCTGCAGAAGTGGCTGAACTATCCAGTGTTAACGTTGCATCTTCATCACCTCGCAGCAACAATACGCAGCTGCAAAAAGTGGAATTATTTCTTTTCTTCGGGCATTAAAGAAACACATATTCCTCTGGACAACAAGTCGTGAATAAAAAGCAAACTGTGTTCAATGCAACGCCCAACCATCAATGTAAACAATAATTATTCTACCAAAACATCTGATTACACACGCCAACCCGTTTTGACTGTATTTACTTTAATCAATCATTGTGTTGAAGTCAAATAGAGCTCGTCTTCAAGCGATGCGCATCTGTCAAGTGGAGAAGAGAAAAAGGAGGGCGCTGCCTTTCCAAGAAGAAGAAGAAGGTGGAGAAAAAAAAAAGGGGCACCGTGCCGACCGGCCTGTTCGACAAAAGAAAAACAATCTCCTGTAATTGCCTGCCATCAAACGGAGAACAGCGATTGGAAATGCAGGATGGAGGGAGGCGGGTACGGCGCCGCATATTGCGAGGCAGTCAAGGACGATAGCAGCATCCATCTTCCGAGAATTCTCAGAGCCAATCCACAAAATAAAAAAAGGAGAAAGGCCTGCAGCTGCTGCTGCCGTCCAGATCATTAGAGCCGGACGCGACACGCGGCTAAACAATGAGTTAAAAAGATCGGCCTCGCTGACCTTTTTGAAGGTAGAACGGGGGGGAGGATGAGGAGGGTCGCACAGAAGCTTATTGATTTCAGACAGTTTATCTGTATCACAGGCAGCAGCCCACACAGACTGCACCAGCAACACTTTCGACCGTCAGGATTAGATCCCTAAAGCCGCGCTGACGGGAGAGACAAGGCGGCCGCGATGTAAACACGGACGCGCGCATCTGATATCCATCAGGCGTCTGGAACGCGGGGTGGATTAAAGCCGCTCAGTGGCGCTTCGCCGCCAGGTCGAGCTCCTGAAAGCGCCTCAAAAGCGATCGGGTCGGTTGAAACAAAAGCGCTCGGTGAGTCGGGTTTTGGCGTGGGGGACGGCAATCGAACGCACGCCGGTCGACTCAGTAGCAGATACACGACTAAAGCGTGATTTTAAAAAAGCTAAAAACTACTAATAAACAATTTCTGATCATGAAATCACTACAGGAAGCCGTCCTATAATCAAGACTCCGTTGATTCGCCAGGAATGTTTTCACAAATGAGGAATTAAAGATGGATAAAGATGAGACATGAGACCTGTATTCAAGGTCCTGCCGGTATGTTGACGCTGATCAACAGGTACAAAGCCGTCCATTAAAAAAGGTACGAGGCAGAAATGAAAGCTTGTAAGGTCATCTGGGAGAGTTCAATGGGCCTCTTGCACACCTTTCTCACCCATCATCCCTTGTAACAGTCGGTGGATTTGCAGTCTAATAACTAATAATGCTCATAATCAGCCGTTAAATAAAAAAGGACACAATCAGAAGCATTTCAAAAGCTGCACAAAATGTCATTTTCCAACGTCCTGATGACGGCAATAGCCGGAAGGGTCCAATCTACAAAGAAGCTTCCGCTCGACACAACACACACCTCTTGGTTTGATTATTTTTTGTATAAATACGTCAATGTGAGCAGTAAAACCGGATTAGCACCTTCAGTGCCGTCTGAATAAACTCCAACTGGAGAAGCGAAAGCACCCAGAGAACGATCACAAGCGCTCTGAAGAAACACACAACGCTCGTGTGCGACACATTTAGCCGTCGATAACTCGTCGCGGACCTCAACGCGTTCTCTTCCTCGTGGCCATTAAGCGCCAACCACACGCCTGGTCAATACCGACGCCAGACATTTTATATTGATTAGTTTGTTTCAAGCGCACCGATACATAATTCATCAACTCCTGCGCGCGCGCGTGCGTGTGTGTGTGTGTGTGTGTGTGTGTGTATATAAATGCATGAAGGGTGAGCCATCAGTCAAAGTCAACACCTCCCTTCGCACAATTACCAGAAGTGTTATAGTGAAACAAGGAAAAGAAAACGCAGCACGCCGCAGAGATGCTGGGGACCGAAGGCGGCAATCACGGCTCTCTTATCTCCGACGCTCTTCATGAAATGTTAAAAAAAGGAGAGGAAAAAAAAGGGTGTGAGACTAGTTCATGAAAGAATTAAAAGCCCGATGCGATTAAAAGACAAGACGAGAAAAGAAAGAGAGTTCAGCGCCTCGCTCGCCCTCCTCCCCCCGGAGGGCACGCCGGCCTCCTCAATCTTTTAGAGGAAATTGGGTTTTTGGGGGCCGGAGAGCGTCGTCTCTCCCTACGGGCACATCAGCACCACCATCACCCCGCCCTCTGCACAGATCAGGGATCACACACACACACACACACACTGATCATCACACACACACCAGATTTCGTGGAGGATCAGCGGAGGAGCATCAAGTCTTTCTGCACAAAGCGTTTCGCTGGCGTCACGAGGGCACTGCGGCGCTTCTCGGCTCGGTCCTGGATGTCTCGCACTCGCTGACCGGGCGCCTCGACACACACACACACACACACACACACACACACACACAGTTCCCCCTCCAGCAATGATTCATAGACGTTGGTTAATCTTATCAGGGACTTGCCCGGACACAGCAGTAATAAACTGGAAATTGTCTAGTGGATCTCGTATCAAATCACAACCAGAGGGGGGAGGAAACTAAAGCAACGCAAGCGGACGAGTCCACCACGGGACGTTCTCGTCCAGACGAGCCGTAAATTAATTATTTGATAAACAAAACAATGTAATAAACAATTACTCTGGATCTCCGATTCACCGTTACAAACCGTTTGTTTTCCTCGGCCTGCGTTTAATATTCATCTCAACCCTACGAGGAATGTAAGAATGATGTATGGTAGCAGAGCTCTTAAGAGGCAATGAATGACACGACCTTTGAGTCGACCTTCAGGTTAAATCAGACAGAAATGTAATGACTTGGAGCTCCGCCCCTTTCTCGTGGAACGCCGCCAGCGGGAGCTGAAACTTCACGGGATCTTAAAAAAGGTTGTTTGACTGGCAGAGAGGAGGAAATGAGATTATGAGGAGGAGGAGGGAAGCGTCCTTCCTGGATGTGTGAAGGTAGTAAAGCCGCCCGTCAGGAGCATTAAAAAAAATGAAATAAAATGACTGGCCACTTCAATTAGCTTAATCGTAAACTATAATTTCAGACGCATCCGTCTGCGATGACCTGCAGACTTTTGGGGTGAAAAAAAACTGTCGTCTTAATTTATTAAATCGTCTGTGGTTCATTGAAATGTAAAAGTTGGGGGTTGATGTTCTTTCAAAAGGACGCAAGGTGAGACTGAAAAGAGTTATGTTACAACCTGATTAATTAAACGACTCCTTTCTGTGACTCAATGTGGCGACGGGACATTTTGAATGCTGATTTACTCGCGCGTGGTCCTTCAAAACGTCTCTTAATGCTGCATTCGGTATAAACGCATTGCTACTGGCATTTTCCCGGTTTCAAGGGAAATACCTTCATTTAAAAAAAAACTAGAAAACGTAAAATGAAAAGTTTTAAACAGCTACGCGAGGCTGGAATCAGGCAGAGTGGTGCTCAAAGTTAAATGCATGCCAACATGACTACAGTGCCAACGCTAACGTGCAGATAATACAAGGTTATCTCCATTTAGCATGCTAACAGTTGCTAATTAGCGCTAAATAAAAGGTCAGAGCAACTGAAGGTAAAGTCAAGATTTTTTTGGCGCCATAAAGAGTTGGGAAAAGTGTGACGATCCATCTTGTCCTGTAGATGAAGAGATCGTTCACTCGGGGGGAAAGAAATGAATATTTTTAGCGTATTGGCAGCGCTACTGGTGCTGGCTATTCCTTTCAAAAAGGTCACGACCCCTTGACCATGCCAACATACCTACAGTGCCAATGCTAACGTGCCAATAATACAAGGTTATGTCCATTTAGCATGCTAACATTGGCTAATTAGCGCTAAATAAGGTCAAAGCGACTGAGGCTGAAGGTAAAGTCGTGATTTTCTGGCGTCATGAAAGAGTTAGGAAGTGTGTGACGATCCATCTTGTCCTGTAGATGTAGAGCTGTACAGATCGTTCACTCGGGGGGGAAAGAAATGATTTTTTGGCGTATTTGTGGCGCTACTGGTACTGGCTATTCCTTTCAAAAAAGGTCACGACCCTTTGACCTCGAAATATATGCATGCCTGGACAGAAACGTCACGGCGATCCATAAAATCAATGTCAGTACACACTACGTTGATTTGAGTCCCCTAGATAATAATTATTTATATAATCCATGTTTTTCCAGGACTGGCGTCTTCCCACCGGCGGCCATCTTCACGATGAACGGGTCGATGTCCCGAGTGTGTTTTTGGTGTCTCCTCCTCCAGCGTGAAGTAAATGGCATCCAAAACCTGCAGCTGTGCGATGTTTTATGGATTACTGCAATAGTTCAAGAGGGCGCCAGCAGCGAAACCAACCCGAAGAGTTTATTCTTAAAAAGACCCGGAAGATGAGGAAAAGGGTAATGCCGATGTCACCCCGGGGTGTCGGGGGGCCGATATCAGGTGAGCGATTCCATTTTATCATCCGCTGGTTTCCCCGCCACAACTCTCCATATAAAAAAAAACTGATCATGGATTGAGTGAAGCAATTTCAGTTCTCCTCTCACGAGTATTTTGCCGAGCAGTTTGACTAGGGGAACACAGGATTGCCTAAATAAGCACACAAATCGCGAAGAGAGAAAATGATGCTGCCGGGTTGAGGTTATTTGTAAGAAAAAAAAAGAAACCGACGCCCCGTTCATTCCCACGCTTTTGCAGGTGAAGCGACTCTCATCTGCCGACTGATGGGAGTCAATTCAAGATGTCAGGTGTGATAACTGGCAGATGCAACGCGCCGTCTGCAAACCAATCCAGGCTCCGAAAATACAGAAATAAATAAAAACGAAGCCATTTGAGAAAGCGATGGAAAGATCATCCTAATATAGGCTCGTCGTCGTTCTCATCTCAGAGACGCCGCTGTTTATTTCCCCCCCCCCCCCGCGGAGGCCGTGGCGATGGAAGACGCCACTCAACGAGCTCGTCTCCAACAAATATGTTTCCCAGGATGCAATGTGGCAAAAAAAAAGGGGGAGGAGGAGTTTGACATCTGAGTTTTCATGTCGACGTCTTCCATATCTGATTGTTTTGGCCGATGCGGCGAGCTGCAGATGGCGCTCCAGCGGGAAGGAAGGAAAAAGTGGCGCCAACCAAGACGTTGGCGCGCTTGGAGCTCGGCATGCTGGGAAGACTGGGAGGACTGGGCACAGAGGAGCCGGCGGTGATGCAATGCACCTGCACAGCGCATGGATTTTTGTATTTTTTCGCTCCTTTTTTTTCATCTTCTGGCTGATGCAAGTTTCATTTTTTAATGCAAACGGTTATTAAAGCTCAATACCAGAGCGGGAGACTCTGGGCTTAAGATACAGGACTTTATTTTATTTTTTTTAAATTGTAGACTTGAATGTTAAGGCTTGTGTGTCACAGCAACACAAACGATCATCATTGGACATGAAAAGTCACTTTGACTCACATGTATTATGCATTAAAATGGTCAGGTTTGTAAAGATATATAAAAATAATTCACCCTTTAAAGTTTAATATACTTTCTTAGTTGAGTGTGTTAGCGTCCCAGTTCAATTAGCACAAACGTACAGCTCTGGACAGTGTTAGAAATCAAAGTTTACCAAATAAATTAACGATTTTAAGAAGGTTAATGAGTTGCTTCAGTTCATTTCATCCTGAGGGGATAATGAGTGCCTGCAGCAAATGTTTGTGAGAATTCATCCCACAGTTTTGAGACACTTCGCTCGTCGTCCGTGGAGCCCACGCCTTTGAAAAAAAAAAAAAAAAAAGAAAAAACGCTGAAGCTTTTAATTACAAGTATCCGGAGATCTGAAAAGACTCAGATCTTACAAATTTTTGCTAATGTAGCCTCGAGACTCGACTTGCCCACCCCCGAAAGATTTAACAACAGCTTTGTTCAACACTTTTGACTGAACATCGTCGGCACAAACAAACACGAGCGACAGCGAGGCCCCGGGACCGACGCCGGCTACAAATATCTTCAAATGCCTCTCGTTCCCACTTGAAGTGGAATCGGAGTATTTAAATAGATAATAAAACTTGGTATTTGTCACGAAGTGGAAATGCTGATATCACGAGGGCAACAACAACAACAACGCATGTCATCGAGCGGCACACAGAGAGAGGAACGCGTCTTCCAGAGTCAGAAAGCTCATTAGCGCCGAGCCTGGATGTGGGTTTTTTTTTTTTAACAGCGGATCTGTGAAATCTGGGCATCGCTCCACACCGACAGCGGGGTCCAAAACAACAGGCCTCGCGCTCCACAAAGAGTCTGCTTCTGTTCAGCTCTCCCAATATTCCTCCAAGCCAAACAGTTTTGGGTTACAGCTGGACTTTCACTCTCTGGAAATCTGCGACTGCGAGCCAAACTTACCCAAACCCGCACCAGGGGGTGAATACGTTGAGGGAGGGAGGGGGTTAGCAGACCGCTAGCCTAGCGCTTCCTAACGCTCGTTTACACCTGAAAAAGGTCGTCGGCTGTGCGTTTACGTCGATTTTTAGCGGCGCACAATAGGGGGTTTATTGCCGTTACAGGTCGTGAAGAGGTTGCCGTTCCGTTGAGGGCAGCGAGGCTGAAAAACGGCGACCTGCAGGACGGAGTCTCGCACTAACGCTTTCTCCAGCTGCTCCACCTTAGGCTTATTGTTCCACAGTGCCCATCAGAGAAGGACGGGGAGCCCATTTGAACGGACAGTGCCGGGGCAGCAGCGCACCTTACCCCCACCACCTCCACCCACCTTCACACGCTCCATTAAACCGGGGAGCACGGAGGGGAGAGGATGAGGTCTTGACAGTTACTGGCTCAGAGCTCCGGCCGCTGACACAATTACTAGCCCCTCGTTCCTCGTCCGCGCTTTGCTGCCTTGTTTAAAATGGCCGCCTGTAGCCACGGCGGTGGGTGTAAACAACCGAGGAGCCGGAGCCGCCGAGAGGGCCGAGTCTTTTAAAAAAGAACAAAACAACAACAACCCAAGTGACAAGAAGCGTTGCTTTCAACAACAGATTTCTCCGCTATCGAATCGAGATGTTTATTGGGGGGGGGGGTCCCCCGGTTGCCGGGCAGATTTGGTTTCATCTATTTGTGATTGCAGTGTCGTCGGCTCGTATTAGAACAGAGGAGTGGATAAATGTTGTTTTGTGGTATTGAAGCTGTTTAACGAGGTGAAACAGGTATGCAGAAATACAAGCTACCCTGGACAAATAGCAGAAGACGCCTTAAACCACAACACTCTCACAAAATCACATTGAGAATATTGTCTTTTTTTTTCACGCCCCCGAGGCAGAAAAGTCTGCGCTTCATCCCCAACACTCGCATTATATTCCACCAACTCCACCGTGCCTTTCTTTCTTTCTTTATTTCTTTAGCCAGCGGACATTTTGCCAAGCAAAGCTGGGAAACGGGGAAATTAAGTTTCATCTGAGGGAAGAAAAAAAACCGTTCTGTTATGCAAACCCGCTTGATAGTGAGAATAATTGAGGCAGTTTTGTTTGGAACGATAACCGGGACGCTCCAGACTTCATTAAGCTGCTTTAAATGAGTCGAGGAAGGAAGGAGAGGACACTCAGACACAAACAAAAGCATTTATTACGACGTCGACCTTTCCTGGTTGCGTTTCCTACGCTAGCAATACATCACCTTGAAGGACCAGCAGGAGAAGCTTCTGATTCTGCCATTTCTGACGCGGCTAAAATGTCGTCCTGCTAAAAAAAAACATAGCTCGCCCTTTGTGTGTCCACTGCTTTAAACGCTCGTTTCATGCTAACCCTCGCGGCTACGGCTACGTAGCGACCTGCCCTACAATCCTAATTGTGGAAGTCGTGATATGAAAAACGCAGGTTATCAAGGTCGAACCTCTCGGTTGCTAAGAAGCTTCATGTTCTGACCTGAAGGCGCAAAACACAGCAGAGAGCTGGTAGACAAAAAAGAAAAAAAAACCTGCATGTCTTGCATCACCTGAGGGAAATATAAAAGGTTAATTCTGGCGAGCCCATTTCCAATCCCAGAATAGAACAGGGTGCATAAATGATTATCTACTGCAGGGAAGGAGGAAAAAACGTTTTTTTATGATTGGATTAATCCAAACCGGGGTCATCGCGGAGCGAAGAAAACACACAACCCATCTTTCTCGTATTCCCGCTGTATGTTTTTAATTCTAATTGAGACGAGAGCTAAAAAACGAGGGAAAAGGCAGAGAGAGAAGAAGAAGAAGAGATCACGGAGGAGGAGGACAGCCTCAAGTCAGCTCGGCCCGGCTGACCTAGATCCAGGCTGAGTGGGGAGGATATTAGCCGAGCAATTAAGGGAGATGACAGCCGTCAGGCAGGGTCAGACTGACAGGGAAACAAGTCTTCAGCTGCTTCTCCCTCTCCTGTAATGGCTATCGATTTCTCCACAACCAAAACAAAGAGGCACTCTGAGTCACAAAAAAAAAAGTGGCTGAATTGGTAAAGAGATAAAAGAAGTTTTAAGAGAGAAAGTGCATAAAAAGAAGGAGGGAAGGAAGGAGGGAGGAGGCGAGGTGCAATGTAAGTGTGGAAAAGGAGCCGAGGCTCACAGGTCGGTGACCCCGTCAGCGCTTTTGCTTGGATGTGCTGGAATCACTCCGGGCATGTCCGAAAAACTTAATTCCCCAGAGATGATATGGAAGCAAAACTTCTACACTACAAAAACTTGTTATGGGTTTTTTTTTTGCCACGGGGGTGGAAAAATAAATTTATCCGATTTGGGGTATAAAGTTGGGTGAAGGAAACTTCTGATGCGACGAGGATGGACATGCAAGTTAATTTAGTCTGGGAAGATTGAGGGTAAATTAAGGGAGTAGAATAAAGGAGTAGACTTTCATTTGCATGCATGCAGACACACATACGTGTGTGTATATATCTATGCATCTATCCATAGTTTTGCATGAAGAAAATCATCATTAAAACCAAAATAAATACAAAAACATCCTGAAGCTGAGCTGCTTCTAAGGAAAGATGCCTTTGCAAACTTAACCTTCTTCACGTCAAAGTCGTCTCCCTCTACGACATTTTACACTTTGTTCACGTTTAAAAGATGCAACAAGTTGTGGGAAATCTCCGTTTGGAGCGCCGGGGCAGATAGAGACAGGAACTGGCAGGTGATTATTAAATCTTTGGCCCCGAACGGATCTTTGGCCTCCGTCAAACGCTAAAGTATCTGAAAAAAAGTCCAGCGCTGCTAATAAGCGGCGGCGGCGAGGGCGGACCTGTGGGCTTCTCCTGCACAGGTGCGAGGAAGAAGTTATTGCCCGAAAAACCGATCGCGGAACGAAAATGGAGAATGACATATGCGCGGCGACAATCCCGGAGAAAACAAGATTATGGAGAAGAAAAAAAAAAAATCTAATAAAGAAAAAAACATATTGCAGCGAGGCGGCATTAAAATACCTCACGGGGCCGCACATCCATCTCAGATTACCGGCAATTACAGGAGACAGCGCCACTTAAAATCACCTGTCAGAGAGCGGCGGCGGCGGCGGCGGCATGCGTCGTTCACATCCCCAGCATGCTTTGCTCCAGGAGAGGGGAGGTGTGCTCGACATGTCTGCTTTAATCTGATCCCAGTGGGTGGGTGTAAGTTTGTCAAAAGCGAGAGGAGGCAGATGTACAGAAAGAAGCAGATTCTAACACACAAACAGCCGTGAGTGACATGATGAGACGAGACGGCAGAGAAAGAGAGCGAGAGAGGGAGGGAAAAGAGCGAGAGAGACTCGAGCGAATGCATACTGGGGAGCTGTTAAACTCCCCAGTGGGTTGTGAAATCAATACATTAAATAAAATCCGTAGGTGGCGTCCTCTGAAGTAACACCTGCGAGACGGCGGCGCAGAGAGCGGCAGCATTCGGAGAGATATTCAGACATATGTGGGTTTTTTTTACTTCTTTCATCAGCGCTATCTGGACACACAAGGTCAGCATCTATGCAAGAGGCCTTGTTGTTGTTGTTGTTGTTGTTTTTTGCCCCCCCCCCCCCCTCCAACCGCTCTATCCGAAGCCAGGAACACCTGCTCACGCTCCAGACAACACGGCGAGCTACTGCTTTCCACGCTCGGGTTCTCAAGGATATACAATGTTGGGTTGTTTTCGGAGAGAGGAGAGAAAGAAGAAAAAATAAAAAAATAAAAACATGAATTTGACGAAAATCAATTTTACACGGAGCACTTTCAGTTTCTCGACGTGTGTGTGGAACTGTCAGCAGCTGACGTGAATCCTGATTATTTTAGTAAGCGGAGGGAGTCGAAAGTTTATTCTCTTTTGCTTGACGGACACATGATGGTGTGTGTGTGTGTGTGTGTATGTGGGTGGGGGGGGCAGAGTTAAAACACACATGGTGCAGGAATGCACATTTACAAGTACGGAGGGAACCTCGCTGAGCCCCTAAAGGACGGCTTTGACATCTGCGCTACACATGTGTCCCACTCGTTAAAAACAGAAAGAGGAAAAAGAAACTGCACCAGGATCTTTTTTTTATTTATTTATTTTTATAAATGGTCCAGCGAACGCACAACCTGCAGATCAAGAGGCTGCGATGTGACCGGTCCACTACGCCTTTAACCTTTTGGAAACTGTGTGCAAAAATCCTCCCTGCCGCCATTTTAAGTCCCAGCATGCACCAGTCTGACAATCTTTGGGCATAAAATACGTAATTTTTCACATTTTTGAACCGAACGACAGGTTTTTTTTGACTGAAACTCCTTCCTAACAGGACAAGTCTGTTTTATTGTGGTTTTTGTTGCAGATTCTGATTCTTTAGGTCCTAATCTTTTAAAAAAGGTGTCTTATTTTGGGGAATCTGGCTCACATGCTGGATGTTCATAGTTTCGATCATATCTTTATGAAAGGTAATTTTTTTTTGCAGATATACATTTTTTTCCCCAAGACTTTGCTGAACAAATACATACAATAAACACACGTATTGGAATCAATTTGGGGTTCATACGACAACTCAAACAGAGAAAAAGGAGATCTGGAGACGACATTGGTTCCATCGTTTTCAACGGGCTGAAATGCAAGATGGACGCCGGAGAAGTAATCTGTGTTTTCAGAGGGCAGAACTGCAAAATGACCCGGAGCACGCCGGTAATCTCGACTACTTAACGTCCGCATTAGCTCCCCTCACCTCTGCTGAAAGACTTCAGCAATAATCACACCGATAAATGACAGCAGCCTCTCCAGCTCCCGTTTTAAGTGGAAAAATGTAATTTGAAATTTCTTTTCTGTCTCTGCCCTCGAGCAGAAAAAAAAAAAAAAAAGGCACGCCAACCTTGGCCCGGCGAACAGCTGTGGAGCACGCCATAAAAAACATCCGAGGCGTCTCTTACACGTGTAGCCACGGACACGCGTGTGCCGTAACGGGGATGCACTCTGCAGATGGCCATTAGGGCTCGCGTCAACATTAGGGAGATGTTCCAAATACAAATTTGGCAGATGATACTCACAATTAATTACCGAGTCAATTCTCAACGCGGACCCGTTGACCCGCGGACGATAAGAAGGTGTATCCGAGTTCTTTGATAAGAGTTCCCTGTCGGGAAATTAATTTCAGCCACCGAGAACATTTGGTCCTCGCCGAGCGGGCGGTGTAATTAAGGTTAAAAGGGAGTTTTCATGCCGGGCATGGAAATTGCTTCCTTTCAAAAAAATTGTATCTCTGTGAATCTGACGGCGGCGTTTCACTCCGTCAGTGTGCTCTTTAAAAAAAATAAAAAATGGACTCTGGACAGGAAGCTGCACGGCGTGGAGAGGAAGTAAAAAAAACAACACTGAAAGCAGCTTGAGTCGGCTGAACAATGTTAAATCCATGCAACAAAACACTGAATTCAGCTATTTGGAAAATTTGGATATTGCAGAATACAACGTGTAAGCTTGTACAGAGGCATAGTGTTAACATTGTGGAGGTTATAGTAGAATAAAGCAACGGGTTATTGACCAGGAAACACAAGCGTAGCGCCTTTTTTCCTGTTTCGCAATAGCCGTATAGTACGAGAGGGGAAACAACCATGTAGTATATAACAGTGCACTGTTCTGCAAAGATGAAATTACCTCTAACGCCGCTCCTGCTGCTGAAGCCCACGCTGTTTTATACCCCTGCTCAAGTCGAGACATTGAGGCGAAACAATGGACCTCGTCGGGTGCGCTAACGGCCGCGTCTCGCAATAGCGTGGCGGCTAACGACGCACGCTAAGCCGCGATGTGCGGGTTCGCGCGCAAAAAACAATGCGGCGTCATTCGCGGAGGCTGAGCGCGAGCGGGAAGAACGCTCGGCTGTAGATATTCTTAAATAAGACAGCTGACATGACACACACACACACACACACGGCACCGAAAAAAAAAAAGGTAAAGCTCGCTTGATATCGTCAGGCTGCAGGACGTCGCCGCCAAAAAAGGCGGAGTTGAAGGTTTCCGGCAAACTAGAGGCGCTCAGTCGAACCGCGGCCGACAGGATTTGGCGGATGAAGAGACGGACGGACGGCTATCGATGCCGAACACGTCGCAGCCTTCTCTCTAAGATGTGTCACACCGCGTTGGACTTAAATTCCTCGGCTGAGTCGCCTGTTTTTTAAAGAAGCGGGGGATAAAAATAAGATGTTCGGAAGAGGCTTTTTCAATAAACGAAGACAAGCCGGTGAAGCCTGTTTTGTGTCTGCATTTGAATGATCTTTTTTTCTCTTTTATTGCAGGTGTGTGTTTCTGCAAAGCCGGGTTTATCTCCAGCTCGTTGCTTCTATCAATAAATTGCAGCTGGTAGTGTTAAAAATCAATGAGATGCCCGCTTGTTTTTTTTTTGGTTTTCTCGCACGGTTGTTTGTAGTTCAAAGTCTTCTCGTTCTGACACTATTGAGAGAGAGATTTTTGTATTTCCGTTCTATCCAAAGGTTTAAAAACACAGAGTACCTCTCAGTGGAAGGCCAGCTGACATTTTCAGACTTGTTAAAAGTATTTTATTTTTATTTTTTAGAAAGCACATAATGACACTGTCATGAACACAATTGGCTTTTTTGTCTATTCAATTTACAACGTGCCATTTAAAAAAAAAAAAAAAAGGCACAAAAGAGCTCATTAAACAGGTAATTTAAGACAACACTGAGCAAACGATTCACAGATATTAGCCTCAATGGCCTGATAAGATGCTAACCGCATCCCCTGCTGTGCGTGTGTGTGTGTTGGAGTGTGTCAGCCTCTTAGGCCTCCATGCCCCTTTAACCACGGGGTCGACCCCCTGCGGTGCCTTACGTCTTAATCACCCCGGGGGGGCGGCGAGCGGGGAGACAATGCCTCGTCGTATACGTGTCAAGAATCCTGTGTTTATGCACGTGTATTTATGTTCCGCCTCTGTTGTGGTCTGGCAGCGGCGGCGGCGTGTGAATTAAATCCCCCACCAGCGTGCCCTCACCAGAAAATAAGGACGCCATTTTTTTTTCCTTTCCCTGCAGCGGTGGGGAGGCTGGTGAAGAGCGTGACCTTGCTCCGAGGTTTCCTTCCTGCACACCTGATTGCTCTCAGCAGCAAAAAAAAAAAAAAAAAAAGGGAATATCAGACGCGCGCCTCATGACGGCCGGGTGAGGGGAGGAGGGGTCACGGGAGGTCACGTCATTAGTGACATCATCTTTCTGCCTCGAACACACTTTTTACCCAGAAACCATCCCCATCATTTTGTCTCTCTCCAGCTAAATGCTTTGCGGCGCGCTGTCCAGATAAATGCACCGCTCTCCCTCTTTCTCGGCTTTTTTCTTTCCTTTTGTCAGCGGCTGAAGACTCTTCTGGTCCCAATAATGATCCTCGAGCAGACTCAAAGTCAGGATTCTTTTAAAAAGAGAGTTTTGCATTGCATACGGATACCTCCGCTGTGTCTAATTGACATTGTTATCTCTTCTCAGCAGGACCTTCCATTAGCCAGAGGCCCACGTGTGCATGAGCACAACCTGGAGGGATGTATTGTTGTACATCCCCCCACAAGATGATTGATGCATTTAAATACAAAAGAATATATATGAATTACACGTTATCAAATATTAGTGTGAATGAAAACCAATTATGGCTAATGGATTGTAAAAGATAAGCTGGAGAGCGTACGCTCTAAACTAAACTGACCCCGGACGGCGGCGTGGGGAAAAGGAAGTGCACGCTAATGCGCTCGCTGCGTGAAACATCTCAGAAATGAAGGCCGCATTACAAGGAGGATCTTTTTAGTGACAGTGTGTTTTTGTCCATTGCTGGTTGCAGCTTTTGTTTTTTTTTAAACGAGACGTTGCTGCGTTGATCCCCTTCAAGTAAACCAGATTGCTCCATCTGACAAAAACTAACATGTGCAATCACTTCGTTAAAACAATGCAAATAAATTTATATATGTGCAAAAAATAACTCATATTTGGCAAAAAAGATGACCAAGGAAGCCGGTTGGATCCCTGTTTTCTCCCCATAGTTTCATGTTGAAGTGTCCTTGAGCAAGGCACTGAAGCCCCAGAGCTTCACAGCAGCACAAAGCTCCTTCATTACTAAGGATTATGGGTAAAATGCAGAGAATAATTCCCACACTGCGGGATTAATAAATATGGAAGCCGATTTCCACCACACAAAAAAAATGGAGAACCAAAAAAAACATTTTATTTTTTTGGTCCTTTTTTTCGTTGACGAACTTATGACGAAAAAAAAATAAAAAAACATTTTTTTCTTTGGTCCTCTTTTTTTGGGTGTGGCGGAAATGGGCTTCTATAAAAAAAAATATACATATATATATATATATATATTTTTTTTTTAAGAAACCGCATCTCCCCTGCACCCCACCTGTAATACCTCTGCACCCCACTAGAGGGTCGCACCCCACAATTTTAAAAACCACTAAATTAAACCAACTACATCCTCTGCAGATAAATCCGTAATAATAACGGCTTGCAGCGCCGTGCCTTAAACTAGTGGCCATATTTGGAGACTAAAGTCTTTCCTAACAGTATTTTGACATCTCAAACCAAAGGCTTCTTACTGTGGATCTCATCAGTATAAAAAAAAAAAAAAAAAACGCCAGATTCAAAAACATCCATTTGTTCTTGTCGATAAGCACGAGTCCCACAGGTTCCCAGTCAGTCATCAAAAGATGCGTCCCGGTTGTCGCGTGGCACGCCGGCCCTGCAGCCGCCGCCGCCCCCAAACAGCTGCTCAACATAATGAATACAGACAGAGAAATGAGACCTGCACGGCGCGTATCAAATTATTAATGAAAGTCATAAAAGTTTTAATGTGCGGCCCCAAAGTCAAAGTTAGTCCAAGACAAAAAGTGGGACTTCTTGTTCAGCCACACAAAAAAAAAAAAAAGAAAAAGAAAAGGTGACCACTTTGTTTTATTAGCATTCAGCGGCACACGCCTCGCTGTAATTTACTGCAACTCCTCAACAGGAGAGACTGAGCTTTCCCTCTCTCATTAGAGGTTGCAGAGTCCCCTCCGGTCTTTTATTCCCTCCCTCCTCCCCCTCCTGAACCCGTCTTCCACACCGACTGCAGCAGGTCGGCCGGGCGGTTGATGGCGCCGCCGTCCGAGTGGCTCAGCGCGCCACCAGGAGACCCGCTCCCCTCCTCGCGGAAAGCTTGTCATCTATCGTTACCGGAGGAGGCCTTGAGGATGATTCCTGCAGACGGCTCCGGCTCACCGTCTGGGGGCCCCACAACGCGAACAACACACTGCCGGGCGAACCGAGGTGATGATGACCATTACTGCCCAAGGTGTGTGGTAAAAAAAACAACCGCCGATGTGTTGTGTTCCAGCGTGAATTCAGGAGGCAGAGCACTGGGTTCATTTGTGTTTCTTTGTGATGTGTCTTCACTAAAACAATGTCATTTCTTCTTGTTCTCACACTGTTGTGATGATTCAGAGCTCATTCACACCCAGAGTGTCTGAAGAAGCTTGAACTCTTGTTTTTTTTAGTCAAAACAAGAACAGCTGCACAACAAACAAACAAAACTAAGTATTTCAATAGATTTTATTTCATAAATTTCTCATGAGTTCATTAGTTTGTGTCTCCCTGGTGTCGCTCATCTCTGGAATCAAACGTTCGGCACAAGAACGCGACCTTGAACCGGCGACGCGGGAAATACCGACAGTCGACATACACTCACACACCGCGGCGTCGCTGGGAAAAAAAAAACAAGGCGAGCCGCAGGTGCGATGGCAAGGTGAGACTCGTGAACGCAGCAGCACGGACCACCGCAGCTTGAGCGGGACTCTTTCTACACCTGAAGCCCCCCCGCTGTGAGGGGTCGAACCCCCCCGGCAGAGAGCGCACACATAATGAGTCCTGCTCATCAGTGATGCATTGACCCAGGACGGACACACACACACACACACACACACACAACGCCTCCCCCCCTCCAACCTGCCTGTGGCGCCCTGGTTTCCGCGCCGAGGGATCAAAAAGGCAGCATGTCGCTCTAATCAGCCCCCGCAGCGGGAAACCCCATTAATTCAATTCCATCAGCTGTGAGCGGACCACCAGAGGGGTCCGCACATTCCTGGGGTCCCGCCGTCCGCGAGTAATCCCATCTCCCAATGACCCGGGATCAGACTCTAACCCCCGTAATTGCTCTGAGAACGATTTTTTTTCTTCTTCCTATTTGATAGAATTGCGAGGAGGAGGAGGAGGAGGGGGGAGGACGACGACGACGAAGAGCGACATAGCTCATTTTCCCCCGAACACGGCGGGGAAGTCAAGCAGAATTAATGACGCCGTATATCAAACGACTCCAGACGATCAACCCCCCACTAAACTAGGCCGACGCCGCCGAAACAGCCGCACAAATAGAGCCGCGTGGAAAAAAAAGATCAAGCGCTGCCCGGTGGAGAGGAATTTATCGGGTTACATTTAAACACAATGCATCACTTTTCATAATAAAAAATGGCAGCTTCTGCGGTAAACAATGAGGCAGGCTTGTATTTTATTGCGCGTTTGTATCCCCGCCGTGCGGCATGATAGAAATGTTTATCAGGACAGGAGGTAATGAGCTTTTTCCCCCGTATCTTACCGTACCTTTGGTCTCCGGCGGATGGGAAAGCTCATCACAGACCAATCGGATCTTTTTTTGGAGTCTTGCCGTCTCCACCTGCAGGAAACAATTACAGTGGGTGAATTAGGGCGAAGCTTCAAAAACACAAAGTTAAAATGAAAAAAAACATCTATAAATCCCTGAAAATGTCGCGCGTGCCATCTGTTAATGAGAAAATATATAATAATCAAGCATCTTTCACTGGAAAGGAGTAAAAAAAGCTAAGCCTTCAAGTGTTGAACAATCCACATCAAGAGATTTATTAGTGTAATCTTTGGCTCCGCGGAGACAATCGCTACCGCGTGAAACCCATCAATAACTCTCCAACCGTCCAGAGAGAACATCAGAGGTCAACCCCGGATAATTCAACAGAAAAAAGGTCAAATTGAAGCCGTATGGCGGCGGACGTGGAGGGGGAAGCGCCCAGAGATGTCTTGGTGGCAAATGAATGCCTGATTGAAAGAAAATGACTTCAATTACATGCAAAGCTGAAGGCTCCGCTGCTGCCGCCGCCGCTTCTTTTTTGTTTAAAAGACGACGACAAAAAGGGAGAGGGTTCGCTTGGGAGACGACACTTCAAAGGCCCTCATTGTCGAGACGCAACAACGGCGCTGCTGTTCGTCAAGAAAGAAAGAAAGAGGAGGAGACGCGGCGATCATCCGACTCCTCGGCGGCGGCAGCCGTTGGAAGTCACCACATGGCGCTCCGAGTATGAAAGAGCCTCGTTTTGGGGGAAATCGGTGTACGAGGGCGGATCTTTTTTTATGTGTGCGTGTTGAAACAAGTAACAACAGAGAAACCTGCCAGACTTTGACACATCACAGGAAATGAAAGATGATATCGTGGCAAAACTAAAAAACACAACTTTTGATGTATTTCTCTTATTCAAAATGTTCCGTTATGACATTTCCTCTGCAGATGCATTTATTTATTTTAAAACAGTGGAAAACAAACAAATTCAGGTCGAATCCCCTTCGAAAATTAAACCACTTGCTCTTCAACTGCGACTTAAACGATCGTACAAAACGTAAATCCTCTCGTAGATCGGGGTCGAGATACCGCTTTCCTCTCGGGAAGCGGACTCCATCACCCAGAATGCAAAGCGACCACGTTGAATTCCTTTAACAGGATTAACTGCTTCTTCCTCTTTCCCCCGTCTTTTACCTGCACGTTGAACCCACAGCTGGGACTAAAGCCTGTTCATGTTCGCTCTGGGGGTTTTATCAGAGTGCATTCTGGGAAATGATGTTCTACTTACTGAAGTAGAAGCTTCAGGTGGGAGTCAACTTTATTACAGCCACTTCATTAGGATGAAGAAATTAATTAAATCAAACGTTTTGTTGTTTGAGACTTTATTTTGATCACACTGGCTCCGTCACAAAAAGGCCAATTGGATTTTATTAATTATTGCATGTTTTTATATCATATTCATAAAAGAACGTTCATGATTTTTGAAGCGTGAATGCAAAAAAGCATAAGTAAAGACGTTATGAGTGATGACGTGCGGTCACATTTGGTCACTTGCTAGCAAACTCCTGTAAGAGAGCAGCAAGATTCACAAGAGGGATATCTGCTGCTGTATTTTATGGTAGAACAAGACATTAAAATCTATCGGATCATATTTCAAAATAAAAGTGCATGTAAACTTAAAGAGTCTTTCAGCGAGGCACCGACAGCGTACCATCTGCGTTTGACGTTTCAAAAAAGACGAGCAGCTACTTTTCTAAGCTCTAATCCTGAAGTTAGAGCTACGGGCAGCCAAAAGTTATTATTTATTTAAAAAAATAAACTTTAAATATCTGCTCTCCCTTCAAAAGAAAATACACAGAGCGTTCTCCGGATGGGAGCAGCGCCATATGTCTGAGGAAAAGGAGACGGGGGAACATATTGGATGCTCGTTCATCATGTTTTGCTGACTCTACTTCCAACACACACACACACACACACACACACACACAGTAGATACATGTACATGATTCCATTTATTTTTTGTCAGAAAAAATAAAGCAAAAAAAAAGGTGAAAATCGGTCATGTTTTTGATTCCTAGAAAAAAGAAATCCGATTTCCAATGTGATGATTGTGCAAGAAAGGAAACGGCTCGCTAGCCAAATGTTCCTCAAGAGGATGATAAAAGACAGTAGCCCGCTGATATGAAACCAATTCTTTCCACCATCGCTTTATGGAGCTAAAACGCGGCTGCTGTTGCACGGAGAGCGACTCTGAAAAGTCTGACATATGGTTATTTATGTGCCGCCGTGAGAAATAATACCAAGTTAAATCTCATTAAAAGTTAGTGTCCAACTGTGCATACATTGGAAAATATGCACGATAAGTTGTGAGCATTACTCTTAAATACATTTAACCTCTTTATGAAATGACAAAGTATGATCATAATTTAAAAAAACACTCGCAAGACAAACTTGTAATGACATGGTACTCTGTAGAAATGTGCAACGGAGTGTGGCTTTAGTGGGGGAAATAATTAAAAATCTTATTACGCTGCAGATGCGACAGTTCAGAGCCGCGATGTAAACAAAACCTGAAATATTGTTGCTAGAAAATGAGCCGAAAGCCTCCAGAGGAAACACGTTTACTTCACCTTGAAATTAGAGATGTTTTCCTCAGTAACTCCACACAAAGTAAAACCATTAACTACCTCGTGGACTTCTCCCCATAGAGTCATACTTCCTCTCCTCTTCCTCTAATTAACAGCTTGCGTGTCCGTAATGATAAAGAAAATGCAGATAGTCCAAAAAAAAAAAGATTTAAAATGAGAAACCGCCGCCGTCGCAGATAAATACGTCAACGTGAGCGACGATAACGCCAGAAAATGTTTTTAAAAAAAACAATTTCCCCAAGTTATCGACAGCGACCGAAAGAAACAGTTTCACACGAGAAGCAGGAAAAAATAAATAAAAGTTCCATCATGGTAATTATTGTAAACTCGTCACATCGGAGCGCAGCAATAAATCATCTGTGTAATTATCGATTGATTGAAGGAGCTATCTGAAAGTGTGAAAAAACCCTTTGGAAGTGCAATACATCAACTTTAATGGCGTTTCTTAATCAGAGCGCTCAGCAATCAGCGGAGACCAATTAGGGCACGAGAGATAGAGCCGCCATTAATAATCAAACTCGTCTGCTCTCGCGTTGCCTCCCGCTCTCAAAAAGCTGCTGGAGAGCTTCTTTTAAATGGCCTAATGATTTCAGGAGGATGAAGTATTGTCCTGATATTCAGGATTTGGGGGAAAACGTCGCTCAAGTTGTGACGGCAAAGACGTCTGACGTGACCACGACTCTGAAGATCTCTGGTGAAAAAATAAAAAGACTTCTTCCTCTCAAAGCGCCAATGAGTTCATGACCGAGGAGGGAGGGAGGGAGGAAGAAAGAAAGAAAGGAGAAGAAGGAAAAGGAGAAAGAAGAAGAAAGAAAGAGGGAGAAAGAAGGAGAGAAAGCAAGGAGAAAGAAAGAAAGATGGAGAAAGAAAGGAGGGAGAAGGAGAAAGAAGGAAACAAACAAACAAAGAGAAGGAAAGAAAGGAGAAAGAAAGAGGGAGAAGGAGAAAGAAGGACAAGGAAAGGAGAAAGGAAAGAAAGCGGGAAAAGAGAAAGAAAGACAAGGAAAGGACAAGGAAAGAAAGAAAGAAAGGGGAAAGAAAGAGGGAGAAGGAGAAAGAAGGAAAGAAAGAAACAAGGAGAATGAGAAGGAAAGAAAGGAGAAAGAAAGCGGGAAAAGAAAAAAGAAAGACAAGGAAAGAAAGAAAGAGGGCGAAGGAGAAAGAAAGATGGAGAAAGAAAGCAGGATAAGGAGAAAGAAGGACAATGAAAGGACAAGAAAAGAAAGAAAGAGGGAGAAGGAGAAAGAAGGACAAGGAAAGGAGAAAGAAAGAAAGAAAAGGAGAAAGGACAAGGAAAGGAGAAGGAAAGAAGGAGAAAGAAAGAAAGAAGAAAGAAAGAATAAGGAGAAAGAAGAAGTAGTAGAAGAGTCATATCTTGCTCAAGCTGTGAAACAGAGTCTTCAGCTCCGGCGCAGCAGAGACTCACAACATGAAGCAATGAAACAACAAACTATATCTTTACAACTCCACCTTTCAGCAACATCACGGTCACTTTTTATGGCGGCCGAGCGTCTCCGAAAACAGAGAGAGAGAAAAGGCCTTCAACTGCAACACGTAAAGTATGTACATCTATACGAGCTGCACGAGAAACGCTGCCCTTCATGTCCGGCCAGGCAGGAGTTCACTTCCCTCTCCGCTTCCTACCTTCCTTCCCTCTCCGCTTCCTTCCTTCCTTCCCTCCCTCTCCGCTTGCTTGCTTCCTTCCTTCCTTCCCTCCCTCCCTCCCTCCCTTCGTCCGGCTTTCAAGTCCACTCCGACGAGCTGCAGCGATGTCGAGAGGTTAAGTAACGAGGATTTTCTTCCGCGAGCGGAGGCAGTAGAATGAGTAATGTCCCTGCGACGGCTATTTTGTGTTTTTTAAATCCACGATTTCAAGGTCTGCCCTTCTATTAATCCATTAGTCCAAATAATTGGTCCTTTTGGGTTTTAGTAGAGTAAGATTTTTGGTCGATTAGTCAATTCTTTACGTGCGTTTTCCTCCTGAACGCCTTATTTCCGAGAAGCTTTCGGCTCCTTGATTGCGGCGCTTTTGAAGGATTCTTTGTGGAAAGACTATGAATGCACAAATGCATTGTGGGTGGACAGGCTTTCAATTAAAAGCCCCCCAAAAAAACAGCCCCATTTTGAATATCTCTCACCATTCCTCATGTATCACTGGCAACACCTGGAAGGAAACTGTCCGCAGATAAATAAATAAATAACAGCCTGTTTCCATTATTATTCGTCGCCAGATGTCTTGCAGTAATTATTTAATACAATTAATGACCCCGGTCATTGTGCTGCAGGTATTTATACAGCGAAGGTCCACTGCCAACATGAATTAATCAACGCCGGAGTACATGCATCGCAGCGTTAGACGGTTGGGATGCTGGCCAATATTTTATCAGCTAGTCCTTGGAAGAATACAGTCGGTCTATGGCGGCAAACCGGCTGTAAATAGGATGCTAATACAGATGCACATCACACCTCCTGCGAACACATGATTTATGTATCCTCTTAGCTCAAAAAGCCACCTTTCAACTTGCGCTGCTGGAGTATGCAAATCAGACATGGCGGCGAGTCGCCGTTATGTATACTTCCATTAAATGTGAAGTATTTGCATATTCATTCCTTTACAGTTGCAGAATGAGCGGCTCTCTTGAAAAGCGGGGAGGACGAAGAAGCGGCGATATTACTGGACGCAGGCAAACAAAAAACATGTCTGCTGGTTCTCTTAATGTACGATGATTAGATCATTATTTCAGAAGATAACTGCAAAAGTCTGCTCGTTATTGAATATTTAATATGCTTTCTTTTCATGCAACTCAAAGACAAATGACCAAAAATCAAGGCAAAAACTGAAAAGCACAAACTATATAGAGGCACCTCTTAAAAAACGACAAAACCAAAATGTAAAATAGTTGTAATGTACTATGGCTCTGGGAAGAAAAGGGACTGTGAAATGAGTCCAAGCGACTTCAGTGACCGCTGACATTTGTTTTTCCTCTTGAAGTAATTTGAAGTCTGGTTCGCCTCGAGCAGACATCCCACCTCAAAAACCTGCTCCGGCGGGCCTCTCTTTTAAAAGCCACGCTTCTCCTCAAGGCAGATTCAATTATTCAATTTCACATAAGTTATTACATAATACATCCTCGTCCTTCTTGGGGACAAGCTGCTCTGGAGTAATGGCCCCGGTGCATTCTGCTTCTTTTTTTTTTAAAAACAGCACAGGATAGATTTTTGCTTTTTATTATAGATGATGTTTATTCCAAAAAAAAGTAGAGGTAAGATAGTAAAACACACCTTATTAAAATGACTAAGGTTCATAAAGGAGATGCCGGGGGGAGCAGTGGCTGTCAGGCAGAAATACTCCTGCAGCCGGTGGGCTTAATGGGAGGCTGCATGAGGACAACACCAGGCAGCGGTTGGGGCGGCGAGGGACGACGAGATGGGAACCATTTGCCATGTCCGCCCCCTTCCCATCCCCCCTTCCTCCTTCCTCCTCCTCCTCCTCCTCTTCACCCGAGGAGCAAACCTGCAGTGTCATCATATGGGGCTAACAGGCTTAACCCGCCCCCCCCGCAGAGCCGCTCACCAAAAAACAGCAGCCTCCCCGACTGCAGGGGCCTCCAGACGAAGCCCCAACGCAAAGCCTCGGCCCCCCCTTGTGCCCGGACATGTCAAGTGAGTTTAAACCGGTTGCGCGGAGGCGTATAAAAAAGAAAAAGGTCTGGTAATTGCTCCGACTTGCCTTCCTGGGTTGTTTCATTGCATGGAATGACATTGTGCAAAAGCTTTGGGTACATTTTGGGAATTGGGGTCCTCATCTGGTAAGTATGGCCCTTGGTTCTGGCTCTTGGGAGCGAGGAGGGGGTGGACTCTGCTTCATCAGGGCCTCGGCTTTTTGTCTGGCAGCCGCAGCTTTGGCTGCTCTTCCTCTTCCTGGAAAGCATGACTGATGGAGCACATAGAAGAAACCGCCGCGCCGCGAGCTAATGCACGGCCCTCCACAAATGTGGCATGTATGAGCGCTGCAGAACATGGCTGGATTAACCGAAGAGGATGCACTTCAAGGCCGTCAACACCGGCCAATATCTAGTACATTTAGTCAGGAGGGGTTTTTCTTTGGATTGAAAAAGTCAGATAATGGAAAATTAATCAACCAACTATTCTTTATTAAAATGCATCGAAATGTGCTGCTCTATAAATATACAAAATACGAGAATAACACTTGATAAAAATAGCCATTTTAGCATCTACAAAACAGGCTAACGGCTATTTTAAATAGTTCTGCAACTTCTGCGTAGAAGGTCTCGGTTTCAGATTCAGAGAGCTTTTGTTTAAAGGGCTGAAAACAGTGAAAGGGAGCTACTGACTCAACTCTCCATGGATGTAGGAGGTTCACAGCTTAGTGCATTCTGAGGCCATTTGCGTCTCCGTGCGGGGAAACTGCAGGCTTTTTTAGAAACACGATACCAGCATCGCTAGCCCTTCAGTGACTGTGTTAAGAAGGAGGCTACTGAAGAGACTGCCTTTCATAGTTCACTGATCTCCAAAGAGCTCGGGAGGCGCGGCGCTCGCTCGTAGCCTTTTGCCCCGTGTGCATTAGCGAGTATACTGCGCTTTGTAATAACCTCTGATGCTAAATGTTCACCCGCACGGTCGGGCAAAAAGATATCACTGCCACCTGAACGCAATGAGGGAAAGAAGTAAAAGGCTGCAGTGGGAATAGCGTTAAAGATGAAAGATTCACAACCAAGATGTTTTAACCAAGACGACACTTATATCTGTCTTCATGAAGAAAAAAAAAGGTTACACCACAAGGCATAAGTCTGGTTTTTACACACAGAAGCCAACACGGGAAATCAGTATTAATAGAAAATCCAAACTTTAAAGTCACAAATGATTCACAGGTGTTACTTTAGAGGCTTCAATCTGCTTCATCTTAGAATAAACTCACATCCCACCTTCCCCCTTTCACGAGAAACTTGGTATCAAAGCAGCACGCGAGTCAAGCGACGAACGGATCAAATGCCACTATTGCCGTCAAACCTGTTCGTTTTGATGTATCGCTGGCGACATCACGAACCCACCACAAAAGGATAAAACACCGGATCATTTTAAATGAGTTGAACTGAGCTCGCTCCAGCGCCAATTAAGGAGACTTGAGACCGTCGTCTCCGACAGGTAAAAGGTAGTCGGTCCTGCTCTCGTTTGACTGCCGCTTTCGCCGCCTCAGCACGGCTGCTGGAAAAAAGAAAAAAAAAGGGGGAAACAATGCCACCGCCTTGATAAGCATGCTGAACTCAGCGAGTTGCGTGCACCACTTATGTGGCGGTTGCGAAAGGCGCCGTCTCTTAATGCACTGATTAATGGGGAAATTAAAATTACGGTTTTGAAGTGGAAGAAAAACAGGCACAAGCAAAGAACAAGTGCATGCTGTGAAAATGGGAACGTGGGCCCGGTGAGTCTAATAACTGGTGTTGCCAAAGAGCCATACGCAGCACGAAAGCTACTACCAGCAGGCGGTTAGCGTAGCATAAACGGTTAAAAACAGAGGAAAAAGCACACCTGGCTCCTTCCAAGCAGTAATAAAATCTAACCAGCAGCCTTTTAAAACAGTTTGTTTAAGCTGTAAAAACATGGAGGGTTTGTGCAGGACTATGCTAAGCTAACTGGCTGCTGTTGGTAGCTTCATGTCTGCAAAACTGCTGAAAAGGTATCAAACGCAAATTTAGCCTCAATGGTTTTCAATCAGGTTTTCATTGTGCAGTCAAAATCACGTGTAACACACACACACACACACACACAAACACACAATAGATCTGTTCTTGCTCACGTTGCCGTCGGCCTATTATTTCATCAACAGTTGTAAAATAAGCCGCTCTGACCCCTCCTTTTGCGTTTAGCTTTAGCCGCGGTTGTAATTAGCTTCATATCCTTGTGCGAGGTGCAGCGCGACAACATCGTGCACTCCACGGCTTCAAGGAGGCTCTCACAGTCGTCTCGTGGATTAAGGGCCATCTGAAAAATCACAAACAAGAAGAATCGTTCTCCAACGTCTGAGAAGAAGAAACTGCCTAAAAGTGACAGAACAAAAATTATATTCAATAAAAAAAAGTGCAGTTCTGGAAAACACTTGGATCTTTTTAACAATGCAATCCTTTTCCTCCTCGATGTCTTTGTCACCTGATTGCCGTCAGCGCGACAAACCACCAGGATGTGATCACAACGCGACGGATTTAACTGGAGAATTTCTCTTTTTTTTTTAAACACAAATTCCATTAAAAATTTGTCAAAACACAACCGCAGCTTCCACACGCCAGGATCTCACACTCAATTAAAAATCGAGGTTGAGATCCTGACGTGTGGAAGCTGTTCTTTGAAATCCTGCAAGCGCGATCATTATCCCTCCTGCTGCTCCCGACAAACATTTTAGCCAGTCGACAAAGAAAAAAAAAAGGGACCAAAAGAGGTCGCGCTTCTCTGCTGACCTCTGTATTTGTATTACAACTAAACAGCAGAACGACTGCGCACGTGGGCTACTTTGAGCCACCACGAGTCCTACAAATGCAATTACAGAATAAAAAAGGAGTCTTTAAACTTCGAGAGAGTTCATCGTCAAGCAAAAGCCACAAAATCACACACAATTGCGCTTCCTTTTCATTAAGTTGGGGGCGTGTTGGTCCAGATTGGCCCTCGAATGCCCACCGCGCCGCCAGAATCAGCGTAATTGCCGGCAACAATAACACGTTAATATTTCCCCCTTTGGAGAGCGAGTGCAGATAAACAAAAGCACCATTTGTGCATTCTTAAAAAAAAAGGAGTGGAAACCGCTCCATCTCGTCCAAGCCGCTGCATCATTTATGTTGTTCCAAGAAAAGAAAAAAAACACAACACTGAGAAACCCGGCTGTCTCCAGCCATGCTTGTGGAGCTGTGGCAAAGCTTCTGTTCTCTGGACTCCATTAAACTGCACTTCATCTCCAGAGGATCACAACTTCATCCACCCGGCCTACCCAGCGACGCCTGTACTTGCAGCCTTTGGCAGTTGGAGCCGGGCAATATGGAGAAGATCAAACATCACGATATTCCTGACCAAATACCTCGATATCCGTACTTCACTCAAGTGCTGGTGCGAGCTTTTGTTCAAATAATCACCAGTCATGACAAACAGCGGTGTTGTCAGCTCACAAAAGTACATTTCACTGTAATGCAACCTTAAAAAACAGTAAAAGACACCACTAGCGCTGCATTACGAGGTCTAAAAGCCAATGTCTTGTCTCGGTATCCATGTAATATTGATATATTACTCACAATAATACACACAGGCTCGAAATACGAACCCTTTAGCCTGCAAAATGAGCTCTCCCATGAAAAAAAAAAGAAGATAAACGGCCTTGAGCTACAGTATTGTAATATGTCTGTCCGTACACAACAGGGGTAGTTTCTCTCGCCTGGCCTTTGCGAATAGGGTAAATGCCTCGAGGTGATTTCACAATTAATTCCCCGGGCCGAGGCGGTTTCCCGGGCCAACCGACCTCGCGCTCGATACAGAAGGTTTATCCCTGATGGAGTTCACTGCAAAAGAAGCTCGTGACAAACTGGAGAGGAGAAGAAGAAACAATACTTCACTGGAGGTGACGCTTGCCGTGACAATGAGGTTGCGTAGCTTAAAAAAAAAAAAAAAAATGCACACACGCTTCCGTGCATGCTGCTGCGTAACGCTCCACCTTACAGCGAGCGGTTACTCTAAATATGCAGAGACAATTCTCTGTCAGACGGGAGCAGACGAGCAATAAGACCCCTGCTAAACGGCCCCGGCTCTCAGAGGCAAATGCATTGTCTTACCTCGTCGAGTGCAGAGCTCCCCGCCTGTTCAGGAGGGACTAGGACTAAAGCCCCTTAATCCCCCCGCCTTGATTCATGACAGCCTGCGAGGTTTTTCAAATGTCATCAATGGGGAAGTGGGTCCTGCTACCTGCCCCACATGTTAATACGGGAAAAAAACACAGGGGCATACCAGTTTAAGGGATAGGAACCGTACTGCCGGGCGGCTGTCAGTCTATTTATATAGAAGCTATAGCGTAGCAGGCATCTGTGAGGATTGACAGGTGTGCTGATGAGCACGAGTTGATAATAGATTGTGCCAAATATGGGTTCCAGGTTACAAAAAAAGCCCACCAACCTCAAGCCTTTTAGCAAACGCCCCTCTTCACCTGGCGGGGAAACAAACAAAAATCAGCGTTCCCAGACGGGTGGGATTCAGCCGTGAACTTTCTGCACAGAAAAAAAGGCGCCCGCCCGGCGTCCCCTTGTGCAACCTGTGCTCCACTCCACCGCCATGGGTGCAGCCCTTCACTGTAACAACAGATGGGACTTGTGATGAGTAATGCTTTGTCGTCTGGGAGGATGAGTCCCGTGTGCTGCAAGTTAGACACTGTACATCTGTAGACTATAAGAATAGGACTGTATAAATTCACTCTGACACATTGCAGCGTGCAGCACAACTGGGATGCGATAGGAATCGCTTCAAATGCAATCCCAGGCGCTCGTGATGTGGATGGGATTGTTTGTTGTTGGGGGGGATAAGCATGCAGCCATATAGTCAAAGATGCAGTGTAAAGTGAAGCCACATTACATTACTAGTAGTTTACCGGTTGCTTTATTTTGCATGATCATTTTCAGATTAAATCATTTTAATGCATTTTTCACACTATATTAGTCAACTTATGAGGTATTTTACATATTATTTTGGGGAGAAGGAAAAAAAAAAATAGGGCGTTCATCATCTCTTTGTCCTTTCCACAAAGCACAATTCTTCACCGATTTTACCCTCCAAACGTTTCCAGCTTCTGTCACAAGCTCTGAGGCGAGAAGTTAGTTTTTTCTCTCCATCGCTGGAGCGCTTGCGCACAACGTGAGCGCCCCGCACACACACACAAACACACGCGCACACACACACAAACACACCACATTTGGTAGGCTACGGTGCTCGGCTAAGGGAGGTGACAGTGAAACTGACGGTCCTCCTCTCATTCATTCATGATAGGACAAGTGCCCGAGCGGCGTCTTCAACTCCTTGACCGACACGACGCACGTCGAAAAAAAATGAAGCTTATACACACAAACACACACATGCATGCATACAGTGCGCGTGGGGGACTGCCTGCCTCCGCCTCCGCCGCCTGAGCGCTTACCTCCCCGGTCTCTCTCGTCCTCCCCGGCGTCCGTCCTCGTTTTCGCTGCGACGCTGCTGGTTGCGTGTGAATGCCTGCCTTTATCCCCGCAAAGACTGCCGCTGCATTTTACAGCAAAAGCGCACACACATGCACACAAAAAGAAATATTTTTTTTAAAAAGAAAGAACGGACACCACTGTGCGCCTGCTGACGTTGTTCCGCTGGTCGCCCTGTCTCGCGCGCCGCTCCGCACGTCACCAAGTGCGCGGTGGACACAGGACTTGGCACAGCGCGTCTCTCCGTGCTCCCTGCGCGGCAGCGGATCGGAGATGGAAAGCGACTGCTCGGACGGGGCTGGCACACCGTGTGGCCACTTTTTTTCCTCTCTCTCCCTCCCTCTCTTCCCGTGCTGCTCCTCCCCTTTCACTTGGAGAGTCGTCCACACTAGCTCTACAGCGCCTCCCACCCGCCACTGCAAGCCACTGCAGGTGCCGTCCATGCAGGGAGGCGGGCAAGCGGCGGCTTTGTTTCACGCCAGAGCGGAAGGGTAAAGTCGTTGTCATGCTGCACGAGGGTCCTAGGATCATCCGGGGCTGTACCGGGGTGGTTCATGCAGGGTGAGATTGGGCTCCAGCTTTGTTTAATTCTATAGCTGTACAATAACAGTGGCATTTGTAATATGCACCTGCACTAAAAACCCATCCCCAATGGCCATATTGCGTTTTTTTCCATGAGCCACAACCTCTCAAAAGCTGTTCGTTCTTATAGTGCTGCAGTGTCTACAACGCTGCTGCTGCTGTTGCTTTCCCGTCCTACCGGGTAGTTAAATGCTGGTAATTACATTCACTTTGCATCCGGGTGGTAAAGCAGCCCCATGATTAGATGGGAATCAACAGGGCTCACCAAATCACCTACATTGTCCCTCAAGCTGCCCCCAACTACTTTGCCTTGAAGAGGAAGTGCTATGAGAGAAGCTGTGCGTGCCAATACCCCATGCTATCATACTGTAAGTAAGCCAGAACTATATTTAGTGTTCACCAATACACAGTCTGCAAATATATGATGTGTCCTGCAGTATGCAAGCAGCTTTTCTGGCTATTCTGACCCACAATGATATGCACAAATGCTCTTTAAACAGGAGGGTTGAGGTTTACGGTGGAATTTTATGATGAAGTATAGTGTGCCCCATTTAAATTCAGTCTGCATGCAACAGTGCGTACTTTGTAAAGACAGATGCAGTGTGTGCTATGAGTAAAAAAGTATGAAGTGGTGAATTTCTATTAACAAAATACGTTTTGAGATGTCAGAATGGAGTCCTGCAGGAAGGAGTGAACACAAGATTAAGATTCTGATGTTTTAAGATGCATCATAAACAATGTTTAATGCTTAACAGTTCGCACAGTGTTTCCACAGAACTGATTTCCTGCAAATATCCCAAATCCAATGAAGCACTCATTCGCTTTTTGTAGAGAGAAGTGTGATGCTGCTTCCTGCTTGCTCTACAGAAACACGGTAATCCCCGCATGACTCTGTATGAAAAGCCCAGGCGTAAACGATAAAACTAATGATGAGCTTTTTGTCTCTGCAATTATTATTACTTTTTTTTAACATTTAGATGATTTGACCGGCTCTTATCTTGGCTGGCTGCCTCTCAGGCTACTTGCTAGGGCAATTAACTCAGGAATTAACAAATGAACCGTCTAATCTCCAGTTTTTTTCGACCACCCAGGCTCCTTTACGCACCTCGCGTGTCTTCACGGCGCCTTCTGAAGCTTCACAGTTGTTCACCAGCGGTATTCGTGCTGAGCTTGATGGACCAGGACTGACATTGTTTCACCGTCGCACTGCCCCGTTGATGCCCTCACTGCGTGCACCAGCGTCACGCCCACACAGGTGTTTTCACTTACTGCGCTTGATTAGTCCTCCTCTGGGGGCTGTGTGGGAGGGGCTTGTTTGATTGACATCTCCATCAAGCGCTACTTGGGGTGAAACAAGTTGCGTTTGCGCACCCCCCCCCTCCCCCCCCCCCTCTTCTCAATGGCCCCGCCCTTTTTTTGTTGGCTTTGTGGTCTAATCAGCCTCGAGGAAAAACACCTGTGTAAAAAAAAAAATTAAAGCATAATGACACTGAATAATAAAAGCCTACACCCACAAGTAACTGGCACAGGTGTAAATAATAAATTGAATGGTGGCTTAATTCCATTTCAGCTGCTTCAGTTTCAGAGGACCAGTGTTGCGCGTGCTGGCTCACAGTCACGGCTCACGGGGACACGCGGGCACGGAGCCGTCGTTCATGCTATTAGTAAAGCTGCAACACCTGCGATGTTGCTGCCGTGTTGAATCAAAAATGTTGCCATGAAAAAGAAAAAAAACTGCGCTCGCGCGATGTCAATTGTTGTAGAAAAAGCTGTCCTTTTGTTGCCAAACAAATCCGATGCCGTGTTACGTTGTGTGGCGGTTTGATGATGTGCCACGCGCAGTTATTGTTATTTAATTAGCCAGCATTGAAAACACCTGCGTGGATGTGGAGTCTTCAGTTTGCTGTGACGAAGATCATGTCAGTAAATTCAAGTTACAAGTATAAAGTATATATATATATAAAGTATAAAGTGTGTGTGTATATATATATATATATATATATATATATATATATATATATATATATATATATATATATATATATATATATATATATATATAATCCCGATAGATAGATATATATCGATAGATAGATATAGCATTGAACAAAAAGTTCAGAATATTGTGTTTGGTAGATTATTTCTCTAATGGAACAATGCTTTTTGGCAATAACTTTCATACCGTTGGAAAGCTTGTTTATTCCCCTTTCAGACAGAGCCCCATTTGTAAAGAACATGTATTTCTGGGACGAGCAGCACAGCTGAGTATGTGGGTTGCGCCCAAGAAAAATCTTGTTTTGTGGATTAGATGATAGACCTCTATCGGTAACGAGGAAGAAACGAGACGAATTGGCAATTTCACAACGTATTAATTCAATAAAAAGCGCTGGCATCTTGCAGGATGGAGTTCAGTCTCAGACTGGGAGCAATGGGATTGCCACTGGTTGCAGAATCTCATCTCAATATCTCTCCACATGGAGATTGCCTCCAACGAAGCACCTTTGGGGTCCAGGAAGCTCAAAACAAGAGTCGACAGCAACAGCAGAATCAGCTGTTTGGCATTGGCAGAGAAGATTTGGCAATTCTTCTTGGGCGCAACTCACATACTCAGCTGTGCTGCTCGTCCCAGAAATGCATGTTCCTTACAAATGGAGCATTGTTTAAAAGGGAAATAAACAGGCTTTACAACAGTATACAGAGTATTGCCAAGAAGCATTGTTAGAATAGAGAAATAATCTACCAAACACAAATTTACAAACTTTGTTTGATGGTTTTTTATATATATATATATATATATATATATATATATATATATATATATATATATATATATATATATATATATATATATATAAATAATTTGTGTGTGTGTAAGAGGATTTTGTGAGTAATTCAGCTAGTTTGAGGGGAAAAAAATACAATTTTTCTCCTTTTGAAGTTTGACCCTCGGGGCAAGAAGCCCCCTCAGAAAGTGGACGAAAATGCATCTTGCCCCAAAAATATTTGTGAGTTAAATGTACTATATAGTATATATATTCAAAGTATATATGTAGCTACTTATAGTACAGTAAATTGACTTTGTTCTGAAGGGAGGTGTCATCCTCCATCATTTAAGCGAACACAAACAAACATCTAGAGGTGTGTAACACGACTGCACTCTAAAGTGTTTCCTCCTAGCTGTAGCAGAGTATAAATACCATGTCCACCAGCACATAAGTTAAGTATATGCACTCCAAAATAAATAAATAAAATACTCGAGTGCACCTCCCCCATCCTCCGCTCCCGAGCCATCCAGCGTTTCATCAAAATGTCACACTTGGCAGCGTAGATAGCGGGCCTTATCTCATTTGGGTCAAATGCTATTTTGCAGTAATTTCAGGAGTCTCCCACCTGTGCCTTTCAGCCATGACAGCGTGTGAGGCGGTGTGCAGCGGTGTGTACTGGTTTGTCGTAATGCCCAGCGAGCCTAATCGGAGCCAGCGGGTATGCTGGTTGGAATCAAAAGCGACTTTTATATTGCACAATTAAAGCTTCCTGTCTGAGATGTGGTTTTATTTTTTATTAAATCACACTCCCAAAGGGAAATAAGTATCAGGTTCAATAATTAGATGATTAAAAAATTATTTTTTTTAAAAACAGTCATGTCTTTATATCAGCAAACTGCTCACAGAAGTAAAGGCTTGGAAAAAACAAAGAAATTGAAGGTGCAACTTCTTGGTAAAAGGTCGCCATTATTTCCAGTTTAACAAAAGTTAAACTGGAAATTAAATGTCAAAGGTTTATCTAAATAAAAATGCATCACTCCCAATGCTTTTTAGGTTTTAAATGCGTAAAAGAACCACATAAAACTTGTTTATTGCAGCCAGGCTTTTTGACTTTGTCTGGATAATCAGGTAACAAACAACCTTTTATTTATTTACATGATTCTCTTGAGGTTCGCTTCACCATTTTCTTTGTGGAAATCGAGAGTTATCCTGACAAAGAAAAGGCCCAGAGGCCAACACCAAAAATATTAAAACATACAACAATATGTTTATGGATAAGGAAGCCTAACAAGGTAACCAGGAGATGAGAAACAACTTGGATGATAGAGATAGAGTAAGCTAACACAAGAGATGCTAACAGAAAGCTAACACAAGAGATACTAACAGAAAGCTAACACAAGAGATGCTAACAGAAAGCTAACACAAGAGATACTAACAGAAAGCTAACACAAGAGATACTAACAGAAAGCTAACACAAGAGATACTAACAGAAAGCTAACACAAGAGATACTAACAGAAAGCTAACACAAGAGATACTAACAGAAAGCTAACACAAGAGATACTAACAGAAAGCTAACACAAGAGATGCTGACAGAAAGCTAACACAAGAGATATCAACAAAAAGCTAACACAAGAGATACTAACCGAAAGCTAACACAAGAGATACTTACACAAAGTTAACACAAGAGATACTAACAGAAAGCTAACACAAGAGATACTAACACAAAGTTAACACAAGAGATACTAACACAAAGCTAACACAAGAGATACTAACACAAAGCTAACACAAGAGATGGTATGCTTCATGCATGTTTGTGTTTCGTCTCTCACCGGTGTGATGTCATCGCTCTGCCTTGTTTATATTGTTTATCTCCGTGTTTACCATGTGAAGATGCAATTGAAATGCACTATTATTATTATCTTTTCCGTCTAGTCCTCCAGTTGTTTCGGGGCGTGTTGCAACTTGTTTTGTTATCCTCCACAAGTCATCCGGCGATCGCTCACCCGCAGTGCCGGTGATGCTGCGGGGCGGCCGTGTGACTCGTGGCCTTTACTGGACTCTATATGCGACACAATCTGGAGCCTGTAAACAACAGTAATTGGGCTCAGGGGGGGCAGCGGGCAAACACAAGCTGCATCGATGAGTTGAGCAATCATTTCCTCTTGGGGTTGCTGGAATTATTGTTCTGTATAATCTAAAGGAGATAGGAATGAATATATGTTTTGTGCACCGGTTTTTAAATAACAAGTGTAGGAGTTGGACCACTGCCGTGGTACCGGAGGCCATGAGAAACCTGGGATTGTCTACTGCAGACCATCAATCCCCTTCTATCCATGTATTATTTACTTTGGAATCGGACTATATATCAGCCTCGTTGTGCCGCGTGCACTTTGACGTCGACGCTGCTTCTTTTTTTTTACCCGTCTTGCCAGGGCTGCAGCTCCGCCGCCGTTCTTTTACGGTCAGTGTACATCATTGTCGAGCGGTGTGTAGTCTTCTCTGCAACAGTGTGTGTGTGTGTGTGTGTGTGAGAGAGAGTGTGTGCCCCAACACAACAAGTTTAAGTTTGTTTTGTGCAACCTCTGCGTTTTTTTGGACTGTTGAGAAAAGTGATTCTGAAAGAATGCCCGACAGGGAGTGAAATGGGTTCAATGATAAAAAAAAACTATAGCTGTACTGCATAACCACTATTATATACACACACACACACACACACACACACACACACACACACACCACCCTGCCTGAGCCCAATTAGGGGTAGATTGTGTCGAACTCCCAATGCAAATGTAGCTGATTATTTCCCATAAATAAATGTGGAATATAATGAAATTAAACCCAATACATGACTGTAAATCATATCTAGAACTCAAATCCAGCTGTATTAAAACCACGATATAGCGAAAGGATTATATGCTAATAAGTGAGGTGACCCAATTCTGCCAGACTTGAGTTCATGGAACTTGTTTTAACGCAGTAACACAAACTTAAAATGCCCTGGAAGCTGACATCTGGAAGATACAAGGGTTTGAATTAATTACAGCAATAGTTGTGGGTAAACTGTGTGCCTGTGCTAATTGCACCAACCAGATTTATTATAGGCCTTTGCTAATTATATATTTCAGAAGTAGGTTGTTTTAATGCAAAGAAATACATATCTTTTTTCCCCCCCGAGCTATTGCAGAAGTCTTGCAGTTTGCTCTAACAGAGTGAAGCATCGACCCCGCCCGGCTGCGGGACACTCGTGCATTGTTTTAAGTAGAATTACAGAAAAGGGGTGAGTCAACACATTTATTCTATTAGATGGAAATGAAGCAGACAGTGAGTCTGTGTTTATCCATTATGAAATCCATATCTGTCTGGAAATGAAATGTAGGCTCAATTTCAGAACTACTTCTTTGCAAATCGTGGTCAGACCACCAACGAATTTCCTTCTTTTTTTAAAATATATGATTATTTATCCGCTATATATGATTCTCTGATCCTTGCTAAATGAATGCGCGTTAGCAGATTAGCATCGTCGGCGAAGGAACACTGAGGTTCATCTTAAAAAATTTTAAAAAAACAACGAAAACCACATCCAGTCAAGCGACCTTTATATCCAGCAGGACTTAGAAATGCAAACGTGAACCTGAGGAGGGCCTTCGGGTGCAGGTTCATGCCGCTCGCCCTCTGAAAACTATCAAAGCATTTCTTTGCCTCGTCGTTGTCGGATGCAGATTTTGTCCTGACGTTAAATATTTCCCCTCCCGTCTAGCCGGAGACGTTCATTATCTTCATCCTCGGCCGTTTGCGTTTGAGCGGCTGCCGTTCTCGCCGTGACGTTTGTGAATTGAAGTTGCCGCTTCTTGTGACAATAAAGCCCTCTGCAAATTGATCACAATGTCCCTCTAATGCCGGCAGGTTTCTGCTGAACATCCCGTCGTCCCCCGTTCGCCCGGAAATTAAAAACAATTACCTCGGACTATTTCTGTCGGAGATGACCACAAACTCGCGCTCTCTCGCCTGCCGCAGGTGGCGAAAGGCTCTCTTCCAATTAACAAGTCTAATTACATCACAGCTCCGCGAGAGCTTGCCTGGCGTCCATTGTGTCTGAACGTTGGTGTGAGTGTGTGTGTGTGTGTGTGTGTGTGTGTGTGTGTGTGCAAGTGTTGGTTAGTGCAAAAGTGTGAAGCAAAGAAATACAAAAATAAAAATGTGGCGGAGCGATCTCTGGGGGTCAAAGGGACGCCGCTTCATTTCTTACTCGGCTGGATAATTGCCATGTTTTTAAATACTGGAAAAGTGAACACTCAACACGCTATGTTTGTGTGTGTGTGTGTGTGTGTGTGTGTGTGTGTGATGTCCAAAAGGCAACAGCAGCATTTCTTGCGGGCAGCTCGGGTTCATCTGCTGGATCGTCACAGCCGGCCACAGTTAACGGAAGCTTTCCCAGAATTACATTTTACATAATTGAGCGGCGCATAAACTGACCGAATGGATGAAGGGAACAAAAATGAGCTCCATTACCGTTTACAGTCCAGAGCATTTTCAAAAGACAACCATCACCGGGCTCCATTCCTCCTGCTTCACACGTGAAGCTTCATGATGTGTTCCACCTCGTTTTAGTTGTTTAATGTTGTCTTTGTAGCGGGCAGCTTTGCATTACATTTCATTTAGCTAACGCTTTAATCCAAAGCGACTGGGGGGCAATTAGGAGTTGGGTGTCTTGCTCAAGGACACATCAACATGGACCACCGATCCTCTGATTGACGACGGGCATGCTAACGGGCATGCTAGCGGGCATGCTAACCACTGAGCCTCAGTGAAAAAGCCCCCCAAAAAATGCTACTAGAAGCTACTTTTCACTTGTTTTCACTTCATGAAAGTTATCTACCTTCAGTCACCGACAAATGTCTCGTTGTTTCATTCGTACTTAGCTCCTCCTCCTCCAAAATAACCAAGATTGCAGGCTGCACCTGAGGCTTCAAAGCAGCGCTCTATTATTTAAAGGGGATATCATGTCGGTGTGGAGTTCACAGCTTGGTCAAGAATGTATTTATATTATCGGGTGGCGAGCGTGTATTTCAGTCCACCAAGCAGATTTCTTCAAATGAATGTGAGTATTCTCCGGCCGTGCATAGTTCAGGCATCGACTGTTTAACTTAACACGCGTTGAGTCTGATCAAGGCTTGTATTTTTAATGTGTACACCACATTTTTATTCATGCCTAAATAAACAGCCTTCAGCCATTTGCAGCACGCGGGATGATCTCATTGAAAAGACGAAACTCAACCCGAACAAAAACTAGACCAGCGCACGCTTCAGAGGTTTTTATCTGAAATGAGAAGTCTGTGTTTTCTCCTTCCTCCCCCTGCTCCTCGTGTACCTCTGTATGCCACAAAACAACCTGTTCCACCCAATTATCTCTCCCACAGGGCACCGTCAGGCAATTTGGCTCCAGTCAAGACTCTGATTCATTGAGCCGGATGATTCAAAGCTTTGGGAGGGCCACGAGTCAGCCCACCAGGACTGGAACTGCTGCGTGATCCTCAGTTGATATTTAGCAGCACGAGTTGCTCCACTAAAGGTTGCGGGTGTTATTTTATATAGTCCTCCTCATCCAACCCCCCTCCCCCCCTTTTTTTGTGGGGAAACCCATATGTCTTACGCGATAAGAAAATGTTGTTAAGCGTCACCCCACAGTGACAGACGGATGAAAAAGCTCTCATATATTCTGCTCCGTTTCTTATGGGACGAAATGCTCGATGTCCTTGACAAACACAGAGGTAATTATTACAAACATTAGGCCTCCGCGAAACCAATCCATACTGCCCGGAGCCCCGGGAGGACAAGCCTCTCTGATAATTACTGTGTTTGCTGCTGCAGGCACGTAAGAAAAGCCAATGAAGTCTGATGCTGGCCGCGGTACGGCCGTCCTTATAAGGAGCTTCTGCCAAGCAACAGATGTCTGAGGCACTGAAACAATCCACTTGCTTTTATTGAGCCATTCGAGGAGCAAATCAAAAAAATAAAATAGATGACAGAGACAAAAATACCATTTGCAGTGACCCTGGATGGAGATAGTGCAGCGACGTCTCCGCTGCTGCGGCACAACCTCGCCTGTTAGTACACAGTTTAAAAGCTGTAATCGTTGATCAATGTGCTATGTCAATCTGGATTGTTGCAATTAGAAAGCAATGCCCCTCCCAGCCATAACAACACACACACACACACATACAAAAAAAAGCTATTTTAAGTCATTCGCTTTCAGCAGGATGAGAAGCAACCGAGAGGATAATTGGGTATTGACAAAAAAAAAAAAAAAGAGTGTGAAAACCTGGAGACAGCATGCAAGAGCACTCTCCAATTGACTCTGTCATCTTGAGGCTCTGATTATGCTGTTTACTGACCAGATAATTGGGCAAACGCTTGATGAGAAAAAATAAACATTTTAGGAAGGACGAAACGTTGAATAACGAACAAACTTGCAGACCATGGTCGGGAACACTTAATTGGGACGATGCGAGGCCGACGCGCTCACGACTTCCTGGTTCAAAGCAATGCTGGTAATATTTATATCGGCATAGGAAGGTTTCTTTTTTAATGCTTCGGTGGTTTGAACCGATTTTAACCCGTTGAAAACTGTGGAACCAATTTTGTCTCCAGACCTCCTTTTCCCCTGTGTTTGAGTCGTCGTAGGAACCCCAAATTAATTCCAATACTTGTGTTTATTGTGTGTATTTGTTCAGCAAAGTCTTGGGATAAAATGTATATCTGCAAAAAAAAAAAGATATTTTCATAATAACTATGAACATCCAGCATGATATGAGCCAGATTCCCCAAAAATGCCTCCTGGAGCGTCAATAAGACACTTTCTTGGAAAGATTAGGACCTAAAGAATCAGAATCTGCAACACAAATCACAATAAAACAAAGTCTTGTCCTGTTAGGAAGGAGTTTCAGTCAAAAAACTGTGTCGTTCGGTTAGAAAATGGAAAAATCTGGTATTTTACGCCAAAAGATTGTCTGAATGGGGCATGCTGGGACTTAAAATAGGAGCGGGAGGATTTTCACGCACCGTTTCCAAAAGGTTAACCGGCTTGTTAAGTGGTACTGAGCTAACTAACATGTTCTAGTGTTGCAGCCACGAGAGGCAAAAACATTGATTCCCAATCTGTAAATTCATAATTTAAAATATACCTTTTGAATCCCAACAAAACTGGACATGCGTTGTATGTTTATCTGTTTTAAATGCTGAAGATAACGTGAACCTAAACGTTAGCCTTCAGTGAAAACTCTCCCCATCTGAGCACCGCCTCCCCTCAGACACTCACACTGTTGCTGAGCACCACCTAGTGTTGGAAGCCGCCATCTTTAATCTCTCCTGCCAAAGGACATTACTTCTTCTTACTGCATGTGCACTAAAAAAAGAGCCGTGTGATGCCTTCACAATGATATTTTTTATCTTTTTTTACAGCAGGAGATATCTACCGTTGCCCATAATGACGACTATAGCGTGAGCGAGATGTAAAACGAAGCGAATAGTTGCAGAGAAACGTCTGGATGATGGTCATCGGGGGTTTTCTGCTGCTCGCTGACCCGGAGCAGAGCTCTCTCGGCTGGGTGGAAGACAACAGAGGCCATCTGTTGCCTCTCTGTTCTCTTTGGTTTCCTGCCAGAAACCCCGTTCCCCACCCGGGGGTGCCCATGTGCACGGCGGCGCCGGTGCCCATAGGGGATCCGGTTCGCTGAAGCACCTTTACAGCCCGCTGGCTCGTTTTGGAAGGAGAAGAAGAGAAACCAGCATGTCGTTAACCCAGATCGGAGCAGCTTCGGTGGAAAAGTTGCAACGCTCTGAGGCGGCGGCGTCGATCCCCTAGAGTTGCGTAACATCGAGGAGAGGGAAAAGGAGTGAACTCGGGCTGAGTTAATTGAATTGCAGAGCGGTTACATCGCTGCTGAGGAAGCGCTGCTGTGCTTTTACTGAACACTGAGGCCGTTGCGTAATCACAGACACATGATGTGGTTTGAGGCCGTTCCTCCTGCGCCTGGTGGAGAGTTTACGTAAAGACGACTGAATGAAGAGACACACGGGGGAGTTGAGCTTGGTTTGGTCGCACTTTAAAGCAGTGGTTCTTAAACCGTGGGGCTCGACCCTCTAGTGGGGCGCGGAGGTATTACAGGTGGGGCGCAGGAGGAGATTTTATGGAAGCCCATTTACGCCACACACACACAAAAAAAAATTAGGACCAAAAAACAAAAATAAAAAAAATTAGGACCAAAATTTTTTTTTTTTAAATTAGCGTCAAAAAAAAAAAATAGTACCAAATTTTTTTTTTAAATTAGAGTCCAAAAATAAATAAAAATAGGACCAAAAAAAAGTCCATAATTTATTTGTATTTTTTTTTTTTATCCTATTTTTTGGCGCGGAAATGGGCTTCCATAAGATGCAGATTCTTAAAAAAAATAATTTTGAAACGCACAATGGGGGAATTGTTCTCTGCATGTCACCATCCTTAGTCATGAAGGAGCTTTGTGCTGCTGTGAAGCTCTGGGGCTTCAGTGCCTTGCTCAAGGGCACTTCAACATGAAACTATGGGGAGAAAACAGGGATCCAACCGGCTTCCTTGGTCATCTTTTTGCCAAATATGAGTTATTTTTTGCACATATATAACTTTATTTGCATTGTTTTAACAAAGTGATTGCACATGTTATTAGTTGTTGTCAGATGGAGCAATCTGGTTTACTTGAAAGGGATTTCAATTTTCTTTAATCTATTAATTAAAAAAGCACGGATGGAGGAGTCTCAAAGAGTTGGACCATTTTGTTCCCGTGTTGTTGGAACATTTTGCTTCCTGTCGTGACAGAAAAAGTTTGAGAACCACTGATTTAAAGGGATAGTTCACCCCAAAATCCAAAAATATGTTGTTTTTTCCTCTTACCTGTAGGGCCATTCATCAACAACATATTGAGTGGTGTCTCTCAGTGGAGGCAGACTAGATAGAAAATGGCATCGGAAAAGCTCAACGGCAATGATTTGTGTCCAGAGACCATGAAAGATGATGCACAGACCTTGTTGTGGAAAGAAACTATGAAATATGAATCGACGAGGTCTTTCAAAAGTGTTTCAAATGTTTTTTTGTTGCCATCCAGTGCCAATATATTAGAGATACATGTATCTAGACTGACAACTATGAGGTAAGTAATGAATATGTGTGATTTTGGAGTGTGCAGTCCCTTTTTAAATGCTCCTTTAGCCTCCCTCATGAGCATCACGAGTCTCGATTCATCGTCACCGCGACCTCAAACCTCGTGGCTTTCACTTCACACACACGTCAAACGTCGACACCGTCCGGTCTGTCTCCCCGCGACACGACGAGCGATACTCATCGTGAATATATCTCCCGTTCATCGGAGGAATCAGAGGAAACGGCCCCGCGGCACTTCCCTTCCCTGCATCCGTTATCTCATGCTCATTAATCTCCTCGGAGGGATTGGATCGCAGAAGAAGATTACAGCCACGGCAGGATTTACCCAGAGCTCACGGGGTCACTGCGTGTGGATCGGACCCAGCGGCGCCGCCACTTGGATTTGTGAAGCGAGACACAGAGTTGTGTGTTGGTTTGAGATAAACATTTAATAAAACACATAAAAATAGCAAAATCATGTCATGATTTGAATGTCCCATCCCACTTGTCACACGTCCTTTAAATGTCCTGGAAAGTTCTTTATATCCTTGTGAAGTATCCTTGATTTGAACTGATAAAGTCCTACTGAACAGCTTAGTGGGTCATGTGACAGGTCATGTGATTTTTTGTTCCCATAACAACTTTCCAAAATGGCTGCTCCACTTTGTGACAGATAATTTTAAAAAAAAAGAAAAAAGCTTTTAATGTTGTCTTTTTCACCCATTAAAGATTCATAATGCATATTTAACAAGTCCTTTAATACATTTAACATGCTGTAAGCTCATTTTCTTGAATAAACTGATATGAAAATCAGATAAAACATCGTTGTGACACATCAGAAATTTAACCTAAATTCAAATTTACATTTTTTTAAATTAAATTAAAAATCAAATTAAAGAAACTGTGTCACACATCTGCACAATACGAACAATAATTATGATCTGCTCACTTCATTTGTCTGATTCAATAATATTTAGCTAAACCAGATTTTATATTGTTCAATCCAAAGCATATTAAAATCAGAAAATCATGTCAAAATAATTAAATTCTTATATATTTTTACGCCCAATGTGACGTGTTTGTAACATTTCAAACATTTGACACTATTTTTGAATACAAGGACGTCATGAATGTGTTCTGTGTGGTCTATTCAGTCTGACTCATGTCCCCATAACACACACACACATGCGTGGCTTTGCTCCAACACAACCGGAGATGTTACTACTCTGTTTTCTAAGTCTCGGGGAAAAAAGTTTGTGAACGTTAACAGCTTTGACAGATTGTGGAAATGCACTGCGCTGAGTGTGTAAACACCAGATGAATCATCGGTGTCAACACACGCAAGCTGAGTGTGTGTGTGTGTGTGTGTGTGTGTGAGGGAACATGCTGGTCCACAAGTATTGCACCTTTTTAAATATCTCTATCTTTAAAATCCAGTGATGACTTCTTGGAATGAGACTTTTCCTCTGTGATCCATGCACGATGGAGAGAGATCCCGACCGCTTACAACTACTGCAAATGTAGCCAAACACAACTGGAACACACACACACACACACACACACACACACACACACACACACACACACACACACGACTGCCTTTAATTAAAGGAAACCACCTGTTTGAAACACACAAACACGTGATGCGCTTATGAAATATAGAACGATCTGATGCAGGGTGAGAGGCGTGTGTGTGTGTGTGTGTGTGTGTGTGTGTGTGTGTGTGTGTGTGTGTGTGTGTGTGTGTGTGTTCAGCTCCAGCTCAACAACGTTTAAAAGACACAACACTTTCTCAGGAGTCACCCTTTGTAAAGGCTTTTAGGGCAACAATCTATAAATAACTCTGTTTTTATGGGATCACTTCAGACATTAGAGGCGCAGTGCGTAAGTTTACTGGTCCTGCAGAGTAAATAACTCTGATGATGTCATCAAGGAACCTGTGCTTTTTGGAGCTTGACCCAAATCAAGCATCTCAAAAACATATTGTCCATTGAAAAAAAGATAGAATAATATAATACAGCATAATATAATATAAGATTATATGACATGACTTAATATAATAAAATATAAGATAATATAACATAAGACATATGATATGATTAAACATGATATAATAAATATGATGTATATGAAATGATGTATAATATAATAAAATATAAGATATCACATAATACAACATAGTATGATATAATATAAGATATTATGACATAATATGATAATATAATGCGATATATGATATAATATAAGATGAGATAATATATGATATAATACAGAAATTATTACCAGTTTCCAATAAGCCATGAAAAAGATGGTAATAAGATAAATATGAGTGTAAACATGTCATTAATAAGTGTCTCTTAGTCATCATCAAGGCTGCACTTTTATCTCCTGTAGTTTGGACGCAGGACAGAATATTAAAGTGTCTCTACCTGTTGCTTCTCGGCTCTCCACTAGGGGGCAGGCTGGTGTTCAGTAGCTCAGCTGTGCTGCTGGACACCAACATGTGTGTGATTATAAACTGGAGGGATTAAAAAACAACAGACTTCCTCCGCCTCACATGAGATTACAAAGAAAACGGGAACTTTTCTTCGCCTGGGATTTGATGGCTCGCAGTCGCTCCACCTGTGACATCACTTTGGGTCTTCAACCGGCCGTCTGTCGGCTCAGAGGAATCAGCTGCAAGAGAGTGTGTGAGAGACGTGTACAAGAAAACACTAAAAATTGTGAAAACCGCAGCATGTCGCTTCTGGAGGACGTTTAGATTCATCCCTTTAAACGTGGAAACAAGACGACGGCAGCTGCCTGACAGACACGACCTTAATCAGGATTATTCTGCATGACAGGTGGAGGAAGTCTGGGCTCACGCACACACACACACACACACACACACACACGCACACACACATCCTACAGCACTGTGTGTGCGCACAAATGGAATCTAAAGTGATTTCCTCCCTAAGACAGGATGAGGTCAGCGGAGGATGTTGCTGTGTACCGAACAGAGAAATGAAAGACTGCACGTAAGAGTGGAGGGTTGTTGGTTTTTTCCCAGAATGCCACCAGGAAAACTGTTGGACCGAAGAGCTTTTTTTTTCTTTTTGGTTCCTTGTGCCTCATGTGTGCAATCACTTGGAAGAAGAGAAGCCTCCTCGTTCATGTTCTCGGTGATTGCAATCTGGTGATGAACTGGAAAGTGCTCTCGTCAGGGAATCAAGGCCGGGAGTGCAATATATATATATATATATATATATATATATATATATATATATATATATATATATATATATATATATATATATATATGTGATGTCAAACCCCCCTGAGGTGGACTCACTCAGACTCAGACAGCTGTCTCTCCTCCTCAGATGTCATTGAGATGTTTTTGGATTTCATGTTCATGGATTTTCCTTCCCATAACCCGATGAATATTCACTGCAGTTGTCTTTTTGTTTTGGGGGGGCGGACCTAGTTGTTTGCTTTTTAATTGAAAAGAAAAACAAAAAAGCCAACAACAAAAAAAAACAGCAGTTCACAATTTATTTACTGAATAAATTTTGGACAAAACACCAGAATCTGTTTACGATACAATCAGAACATCTGAGGCAGATATCCCACCATGCACCACCCCCCCAAAACCCCCCCTCCCAAAAAACCAAGAGGACTAAACAATAGCACCGAATCAGCACCAACTTAAATAAAAACGTAGCTCAGTCTACAAAAACAACAAAAAAAAAGCAAGTTTGTTTTATTTATTGAAAAGCAAGTAGCAAATTGAGAAATGTCATGTTTCTTTTTGTTTTTTTTAAACTTTCCTTAAAAAACAAGCACCCTCCTCCCCCTCCCCCACCCTTCCCCCCCGCCTGCTAGGCAGGCTATAGCATTCATGGGGCACATGCCAATGACTAGATCAAAAAACACAAATTCAAGTAACATTGAGATACGACAGAACATGTCCACTGGTACCCACTCCGAGCACGACCGCTTCACTGAACCTACGCAGGCAGTAGAAAACTAACACGGGGGTCCTGGAGAACGCGGCGCGGCGATACTACCACCCAATATCTCGTATCAAGTGTTGGAGACAGAAGAAGTGAGGGAGACCGGGTGTCGGGGGGGAATACTGGCTTATAGAAGAAGAAGAAGTGTATTCCAAAAAAAAACCTTCAGACGGACTTTTTCCTCTCCGCGTCCGTCCTGTGTCAGGATATTGCCTACATCGTACGTGAAGAAGGGATCTCTGCATAAAGAAAAACCCTGCAATGTAGTTTTAAATATATATATTTAATATTTATTTATATAATATATATATATATATATAGCTGATACAATTTAAATAAATGTTACGTTCTCGTTCCTACAACTGAATTAATTTAAATAAGAGGAAGCTAATTATTTTTTTCTCGGTAGGTGGAATTGTCCATTTCAACCAACACATTAAGTGCATGACGCCAAAAGAAACGCTTGTTCACGGTTGAGGTTTTCGGGAGTGATGTTAAAGCAGCAGGAGCAACACTGTGGAATAGCTTAAAAACAACCAAACACAAGCCATGTTGCTGAGAAACATCCGTGTGGTGAATGAATGAATGAATGAATGAATGAATGAATGAATGACGTGTGGCTTCAGAGGCCGAAACATACAGACGACAGAATGATATTCAAACGAAACAAAAGACGACAAAACATGTTGATGATGAAGGAAAAAAAAGCTTAAGCTGCTCCATTTATTACCCAGAAGGTCGTGGATGATCACCTTGTTGTGTTAACAATAGATCTTGGTGGATGTGAATAAAAGTTATAACAAAAGAAATATTAAATAAACAAAAATCTGTGAGGAAAAAAAAAAAAAGGTGTGGTGTTGCACTGTTCGTTTTACATTGTTCTCCTTGGTTTCCCGTGTCCTTTTTGTCCCTTCATGCTTTCCATAGTGTCAAAAAAAAATGGTGAATGTGTCTACTTTTATGCACAACACATTAAACCAAACAGATCCCGCCCCCAACCCCTCCCCCTCCCCAAAAAAAAGAACATTTGCTACATTGTTTGCAACTTGCATGTCTGGCGGCGGCGGCGGCGTCCGCGAGCGCCGCCAGGTGACGTCTAGATGCCATTTGTCATGCCGGGCTCAAGGTTTTCCATGAAATGATGGAAAAAAAAGGAAAACAGGATGGAAACACCTTTTTATTATGAGACAAATGTTCACCTAGTAATCTCTAAACTACTGTTTTTTTTTCTCGGGGGCTCTGCTGCGAGCCGACCGTTGGCGGAGTCGTCCGTTTTTTGTTGTGCTTGTGTTGGTGTGTGTGTGTGTTTTTTTTGTGTGTGTGTGTTTTTGCTCAGCTAAAGAACTGCTCCAGCTCCTCCTCCATGTTCACCTCAGGCACCGTCTGCTCCTGCTCGCGCTCGCCCCTGCCGTGCGCCACGGCGCCCCCTAGCGCCCCGGAGGAGGCGAACCACGGGTGCTCCAGGATCTCCCGGGAGGTGAGGCGCTCGGCGGGCTCCCGGCGGAGGACGGAGCGGATCAGGCACTTGGCCTTGGGCGTGAGCGTCTCGGGGACGTTGAAGTGGCCCCGGCGGATTTTGCTGAACAGGGAGCCCGGCTCCACGTCGTGGAACGGGTAGCGCCCCACCAGGATGGTGTACAGCATGACGCCCAGGCTCCACACGTCGGCCGCCTTCCCCGAGTAGCTGCCGTTGGCGTTGAGGATCTCGGGGCTGACGTAGGCCGGGCAGCCGTGTTTGTCGGACAGCGAGTCGTCGTGACCGTCCAGGATGTACGTGTCCTCGAGGCTCTCCAGCTTCACGAGGCTCCTGGAGGCGCAAAAGAAAAGAGACACGCGATGAGGTCAACGGACACGTAGGATAATCCGTTAACGTGAACGCCGTGCAGTGATAATTGGGATCGCGGGATGACAAAGAAGAAACACAAAAAGGCCTCTCAAAGTGGGGTAATTTGCTCGAGTGGGAATCTTAAGTGTTTTGGATCCATCGCTTTTGGGTATCAGAGGAAATAGAGCACATAATGCTCGAGGCTTAACGTTGACATTTCCTTTCACTTAAAAGATAAAAGCCCGGTCAAAAAAAAAGCATTGACGTACGAACAGCCTTTCCAAAAAAAGGCCGCCGCAATTCAAAAGAAACACAATTATGGGTGACTGATCGCCTTAAGTTGCACGCATTGAACTGCTCTCAGAGAATCAAGAACCCGTCAGTGTTTTTCCTCCTGCTGCCCCCCCCCCCCCCCCCTTCAAAATAGCATCCATTTGCATTCTTCTCTGAAACCCCACAACAGCAGCGACGATACCCTCGAGTGCCGATAATAACGGCTGGTTTGTTCAGACGCGATGTCACTGAAGAATCCGGAGAGCGGCTCGGGCAAGTAAATGTTCCACGTGCACGTGCTAAGAGACACTTTGTGGGGCGCCGCGCAAACGCTGGCGTCTGCGTGTGAGGTCCGCGAAGACGTGGTGCAAGCAGACACAGAGCCGGGGCGTGTGCGATGGGATCTACCGGGTGGGGGAAAAAAATGAAACAAAGGGGGCTTAGACGTACTCAAGAATGTGTTTTCTTTTTGTTTTGTTGCCATCTGTTACGCGTGCAAACACCTTTTGAATTAGCTCACTCCGCGGTTATTTGCTAACCTGCAATTACAGTTAAGAAAGGGGGAGAAAAAAGCTACACGGGATGCAATGCATGCTGGTCCGTCGCTGTCTCATGCGCTTGGTGTCGGGGCTGCAGATCTAGAGGGGCCCGTTTACATAGCCCTGTGGAATCCCGCGCCAGAGGCCCAACCTTTGACCCCCAAAATCACGCCAGGGAGCTGCGAAGACGCACCGCCTCAGGTATCATTTTTATGTCTGGTCTTGTTCCCTTCCCCTTTAGCGCATTTTGCCTTCGCGCTAGCCTTTAGCCACACATGTGGGTTCAAGCCAGAGCACGTCTGCGTCTCCATAACAAGTCCACTCGAGCCAGAAGGGACTGAGGCGGCGTAAGAGGATTCTTGACGGGCCACATCGTAAATGTGACCCAATACTGCACTACCACAAAAAAAAACCCTCACTCGACATCAATCATTTAATGGAAGGAGGGGGGGCGGGGGGTTGCAGGCATCTCGGCTCATGAGCAGCCAGCTGTGACAGTCGAGGTCATTGGACCCGAATACGTGAGGCGGCTCAACTTCTCTTTTCCACGGCTGATGCCAAAAGTGCGACGTCACTGGAGGACACAGACGGGGACGCCGGGGCCTCTGCTGTCGGATCAGAACTGCTTGTAAAAAAAAAAAAGAAAAAGTTCCCCCTGTCGAGCTTTCGCATTAGAAATGATTGTAAAAAGCGTAATGAAATGTTAAGGCTCTGACTCAACGGCTATTAAGATTTCAATTTTAAATATCTTCATTAATATAATAGTAAAATAAAAAAGGGGAGTGGGGGGGGGGGATTTAGGTTGCTGTGGCAACAGATACCTAGATGTAGTTGTGAAATGCCGCCACCAGGGGTCAGTAGAGGGTGTTGATTTTTCCCTGATGATGGCAACAGGAGTGCAGCAGTGGCAAAAGCTCGCCCCTAATTGAAAGTCCGTCATGCAAAATTAAAGCTCCACTAACTTTGCCGTCGCTTTTGGGATATCTGCACCAAAAAGGTGCGATTCCAGGCGTTACATGAACCCGATACGTCGGTCACATCCACTACTAAAACCGACAGAAATAGCTCGGAGCGACGCGACGTGGCTTATGTTTCCCCTGCGTAACATCTGGGTGAGGCGTGCCGGTCTCGTAGCGTCTCAGTTTACACAACCCTCCGCGTAAGCCGAGACGCACAACACAGATACGGACGACAAGATCACATTGTGCGAGTTGCATCACCGGACCACGTTGCTCGGATGAAACCAGAGGAGGAAGAGGAGGAGGAGGAGGAGGACGGTGAGACTCGCGGCGGGGCTCTCGGGCGGTGAACTCACCTGTCCTCGTTCTTGAAGACGAACTTCCTCAGCTTGAGGTCGCGGAGGACCAGTCCGTTGTCGTGGCAGTGCGCCACGGCCGAGGCTATCTGATAGAAGAGCCGGGCGGCCTCGTCCTCCCGCAGCTTCTTGCAGGTGCGGACGAAGGAGTGCATGTCGCCATAGCTCCTCTCGAAGAACACGTAGGCTCTCGTCTCCCCGAGCAAGATCTCCAGGATTTGGTTGATGTGCTGGTGCTGGCCCAGGGCGAAGTAGGCCGCCAGCGACTCCTGGTATCGGCCGATGTCAAAAACCTGCAAGCATAAGACAAGGAAAGCGTTTATATTTACAGACATTTACAGTAGTTATGCATCTACGGTGGCTTAACGTGTGGGACTGGTTGTTTTAAGGGTCATGGTGTTCGTGACAAACCCTTCTTTTCCCACGTTGGAGACAAAATTGGCCACATTTTTGTGTGCAATTTACTGCTTCTAGTGACACTGAACTTGTGTTTACTCTTTTGGCAGAGGGAGTCAGGTTGCACAGAGGCAAAGTGAAAGCATTGTGTTACTGAATGGTATTGTACCGCAGCCAGGGTTTGCAGTGTCTCTTTTGTTTCCATAGTAACTCCCTGCCCTCCTCCTCCTCCTCTTCCTCCCCTCATTGACTTTCAGCACAACCAGCTCAGGTGAGAGGACTCCTCTCCTGCTCGCAGTCAATACAAATACACCCCGATAGCTTCTCCAGATCTGAAGCTGTGACCGAGCGAAGCTGATCAATCCTGCGAGTTTGGGGAGGGATTGATCACCGCTGCATTGAACAGCGGCACACACACAAAAAAACAACACAAGTCGAGGTCAAAAAGGCAGTTAGCTCACAGGCAGGGGCCGAAGGCCAATAAATAATTATTGCCGTGATGAAACGTCATCTCGTGAGAGTCAAGAAAACAAAAAGGTATGAGGGTTATTGGATATGTCGGGCCTTGTGAGTCCAACGGTGCGTGTAACTGTCTCTCGATTCATCAAGCCACTTAAGCTGGAACGCACCTGAGGGACCCAACGGCCTTCATAACCAGAGATATACCAAAGTCAATAAAGGGCTATGAATGCGGCGAAGGAAAGGCCATTAGGTCGTCCCTCCGGCTCGAGGTAAAAGTGGTTTATTTTTAACAGTCGGAGAGGGGTCAATGACAGCAGCTGGCTGAGCTTGTAGAGTTCCCTCGGCCCTCCTCTTCCTCCAGTGTGCTTTTCTCTCTGCATACCTGTCCTCAAAATATTACAATTGTCGTGCAACGGGACTGTGCTTATGGTGCCAAATGTAAAACAGCAGCAAAGGGTGGAATAACACAGCGTTGCACTAGGAAAGAGAGAGAAGCCACGGGTATGCGAGAATAGCACGGGGAGGAGTGTGTGTGTGTGTGTGTGTGGTTACTCACTCCTTTGTCAACGTTACATCATGCAATCCAAACCACGCAGCTCGACCCATTCACTTTTTCCATTAGGCTGCTCTGCCTGCTCTCTATTTACAATCCAAGCAATTATTTATAAATAAGGGTTGTGGACTCGCTGCAATAGACACCAACTAAATATGTATATCTGTATGTATGTTCAGCTATTTTGAAGGCAATGTGTGTTGAAATAAAGCCATTATAGTGCATGTAATGAATGCAAAAAGGGGGATTTTATCCTGATAATGGTTTTTTTCGCCATGCAAAACCTAGAAAACGAAAAAAAAGGGAAGGGGAAACTATTCTGGGAGCATAAAAATAAAATTAAAAAAAGGGTACGCTGCATTCATCCACCGTGTTTGTTGCCGACTCACCTTACATACGAGCTCTTCCCCGCTGTGCAGGTGGGCGGCTCTGAAAACGTGGTCTCCCTCCAGCGGCTCCAACAAAAGGTAGTCCCCGATGCGGGAGATACAGTGCGAGGAGTCCGGGGTCTCCGGCGGGCTCGGGGAGCCGAGGTTGGGGCTGAAGCTCTGGTGCGACTCTGTAGTCCTCAAGCAAGACAATTCTTCGAAGTCGTGCGATTTGTGCCGCGATCTCCCATAACGTGAAATGTTAATTGGATTTGACCTCTGTATGTTCATGAGGAATAAGTGCGATAACTTCCACAAAATCTGGGATGGGGTGGGGGGGAGAGGAAGGAAGGAAGGAAGGAAGGTGAGGGGAGTAGGCTTCCTCTTCTTTGATCTTCTCCTCCTCGATTAAGGCACCACTTTTTTTCTTATAAACTCTGTGCAATCGTCCGCGTTGTTAGTAAATCTTGAATGAAGTGATGTTATACAAAGAAAAAAACAAGTAAATGCTCCTGGCTGCAGGGGAATGTGTCAGACTGTCAACAGGCAAAGCCGGCTCGTTGGTTTTTATGCAGGAAAAAACTCTGAAAAATCTTTTTTTCTCCCCCTTTGTTTTCCATTCAAGAGACACGACCGGGCGTTTTAAAAATGGCAGGGTTGCAGCCCCCCGCTGCAAGTCGCCCGAAGAAGAAAAACAACGTTTGTACAAAGCTGCTGCAATTTCATGAACGTTAGCAGCGCGAGGAAGGAGGCACGAGACCGGAACAAAGGCGACCAAAAGTCAGCTTCTTTTTTCTTTTACAATGAATGAATGAAAAGCGGCGCTAAGTCAACCCGCAGCTTGTGTGCTAGCTTATCTTCACCGGTTTTAAATGGTATATATGTATATATATGTATATATATATGGCACGTTTCATAAAACGGAAACAATGTACAGCTGGCAGGCACAGACACACAATAATTGCACGAGCAAAATATATATTTATATATATGTGTGTAGCAAGTTTTGCACGCTAAATATAGCTGCTTAATTTAGCCGAAATCTGACAAGACAAAAATGATGGCTAGCAGGTGCAGAGCTATCTTAGTTAGCTCCCTTGGCTAACTAGTACCAGGTCAGTGCACGGCCTTGTGTTTTCCCCGGGATCATATATATCCATGCACGGCGATTGTCATCGACCACAGACGGGAGAAAAACCACATCCGGTTGTTTGGAGGAGAAGAAGAAGAAAAGACCCTCCAAAGGAAAAAAAAGAAAAAACACACAGAACGCTGCGGCGGCTTCTTTGTGCGCGAGGGGAGTCGAACGTCCTCTCGGTCAACTCCAAAGCGAGAAAGATACAAAGTAGCCTCTTGTGTTGCGCTGCTGTGGAGGAAAAGGATAGGGACCGGCCGGCCGACTTTCCCCAGGCCTCTCCCTTGATTCAGCAGGACATCCTCTCTCTCTCTCTCCTTTTCTCTCTCTCTCTCGCGCGCGCTCGCTCCCGCTGTGCTTTCCTTACGTGGCTGGGAAATCTTTAGTCCATTCAAAGTGCGTGCGGAGAGAGGGGAGGCCAGCCGAGCTGCACACACACACTGTCACACACTGCGCCTGCACAGAGCGGGGGAGAGAGAGAGAAGAGAAGCCGACGCTGGAGGAAGCGGGTGGGCTTTCTTTGCTGCACACACACACACACACGCACACACACACAGGGAGCGCACGACCAACCCCGCCCCCTTGACGTCACTCCTACATCGAAGCCCCATTGGCCTTTTCCGACCTGAGTTATAATATGCAGCAGCAGTCATGTGAGAGCCATGTAGTGTGTGGCTACCCCCCCCCCTCCCTCCCTCCTCCTGCAGCCCCCCCTCCAGGAATCTAAATGCATCGCACGCTGGTAAATTGGATGGGAGGGAGGGGAGGGAAGGGAAGGGGGAGTGAGAGTATAGCTACTGTACGTGCTGTGTTACAAATGTGTTTCCTCCTGAAATGTCATTCAAGGGAAAAGCAAAGGGAGATCCCTTTCTCTCTCTCTCACAGTGGCACACGGATGTACGCCATCGCCATCGCCATCGCCATCGCATGGGCAGCAGACGTGCGTTTGGTGTCGTCTAAATGGAAAACAGGTGCACGACGCAGCCATTGTTTTGCGGCGTTGTTCATTTAAATATGAAAATTATGCAGCACGTAATGTTATAAAACGTGCTGCTGCTGTGACTCATGATATGCACAGGGAGCGTCCTCATCTGTAATGTAACACAACAACAACAACAACAACAACACAAGCAGGCTTTGTGACAGGATATAATGAATGTATTATAAATGTATGAAACGCAATGGGAGAATGAAACACATGATGGCGAGAAGAGGGGGAGCGTGACTTTAATCAGTGGTGAAAATCTTCGTCCTTGGAGAGGGGGGGGGGCAGATAAATGCGTATATATATGGAATTGCATTATGTATTCTTTGCCGGGTGCATTAAATAAAAATGTCTATGTTGGCGCACGGCCGTGTGCTTTTTGAGACATCTCTTGTGACAGATTTCTGTCTCGCAGGCTCGTGCCCCCCAACGTATCCCCCGTCACAAAGTCGACGGGTGGAAAAAGAGCTTCATTATTCATTGTTCTTCCTAGATTACTGACAGCGGGATTGTGCAATTCCACGTAGGAATCCGGGGCGGCGAGAGGAATGCTCTGCAGCTGGACGCGAGACACTGACGGAAGTGTTCAATTTAACCTTCATCCCCTCTCCCTGTCCTCGCAGGCAGTAAGTAGCAATACACACACACACACACACGCGTACACAAACATGCACTATTCTAAATTTGAAAACCCCCGCTATGTGGAAGTGCATTTTTTTCTCACACAGGAGGCCTCTCGGTAGAGCTTCACAGTTTCAGAATGTGGCTGCACCCACAAGCTTGCTTTCTTTCTTTTTTTTGTTGCTTCTGTGCATGTATGTTTTCTGGGTCCTGTGATATAATCTGCCGCGAGCCGCCCACTTTATTCTCTGTTCAACGCCGGAACGTTTCCTCACCGCAGCTTGGCTTTTGTCTCATACTGTTGAGAGCAATAACAACATGCAGCTGGACGCTGGAAAGCATGGCCTTCTACACCATAAACACAGTGACATGTATGTGGATATCTGTGTGCACGCGCTGCCGTAGTTCATCTCTGCGTTTGCCCATCGCTCTAACCCCAGATAGGGATTCTGTTAAGCCTAAACCACAGCTGTGCATGAATCAGAATAATAATCCCCAAAGATTTTCTTTTGCCCCCATTCCCTGATACACTGTGTGACTCATTCGCGGTGGAGAGCAGCACTCGAGAAAATCCATCGAGGCTCATCAGCTCTCCAGACACGCCTACATGCCGAGGAGTACAGCGGCAGGCTGCCCCAGCAGTGCCTTCCAGCGAGAGCGTCTGACTCCGTGTGTGTGTGTCTGTTAGTGTGTGTGTGTGTGTGTGTGTACCACGAAAAACAAGATGTGTCCGGGAAGACTACAGAGGTCAATGAGGACGGGTGAGCGTCTCAGAAACCCCGGAGCCGTGTTACTCACCAACTTCCTAATAGGCTGCGTTGGCCTGTAGAAAACGATCTAAGGTCAGCCCCCCCCCTCCTCTTCTTCCTCTCCCTCCCCCTGTGATGGTGAAGGTACAGGAAGGCCTCAGGGTTTCAATCCACCAGAGGAATGTGTGTGTGTGTTTTTCTTTCTTCCAACGGCGGTCACAATCAAAATGAAAGTCGTCAGAATGCGGCACGAAACCCACTCAAACGAGGAGTTATTTTCCTCGCATTGTACGCTCAGGAAAATAGGCAATTTCACACTGTCACATAGCAACGCAGCCCATAGCCGGCTTTTTCCGTTGACACCGGGCCAGAAACCGGCGGCGTCGCGTCCCCCCCCCCCCACCCGCGGGCGACTCCCACTGAGAAACTCGATCACATATATATAAATATATATATATAGCTGAGAAGATGGATGCAGAGGCACGGGGAGGGATGAGATCATTCAGTGAGAGTGAGAGGAGACGATGGCGAGGGAGGAGGAAGGAGGAAGAGGAGGAGGTGGAGGAAAGAGGGATGAAAAGTGGTGTCTGTCCCCCGACGTTGTCTTAGGAAACAGGGGAAATACTTTGTGTCAGGCGGTGAATGTCGGCTGCAGAGGAACAAGAGGTTTAATGTGTGATTGTACAGATATGTGTGGGAGTTAAAGGGCACCGAGTCAAACCCGGTGAGGCGGAGACGCTGCACAAGACAAACACTCGCAGTCATAACCGAAGCCGCCGATCAGAGGCGTCCTGCTCTCGCCGATCCTTTATTTCTATATTTACTGTTGAGACTCATGCTCACAAGTCCCAAAAGTACCACAGCGCGTTCGGTGCGGGGCGAAGCAGCTGCGATACCACTCATTTTCAAGTGAGGAAAAAAAAAAAGAAAAAGAAGAAGTTATTTTAGGGATGGGTACATGTGCCACATTCTGCCCACCCGAGGCGCTTTGGGAACCCGAGGCCTGTCTTTAACCCGAGAGAGGGAGCCGATTCGAGGACGGAGAGAGAGTGGAAAAGAGAGAGAGGAGGGAGCGGGGAGGATAATGTTCCCCCCCCGATGACATGACAAACAACAAAAGAAGCAGCGCAATTTTTTCAACCTTCAAATTGTGATCGGATCTAAAAAAAAAGAGGAAATTGGTGATTGGAAAAATACACAGTGGTAGTTTCTATTTCTTAGAAGGTTCATAGTGCTGTGCACGACATAGCGACATGTTAACTTGTGACTCAAAACAAGTCTTGGGAAAAAGATGTATATCTGCAAAAACATCACTTTCAAAACATATTTTGATGGTAACTATGAACATCCAGCATGATATGAGCCAGATTCCCCCAAAAATGCCTCCTGAAGCGTCAATAAGACACCTTTATGGAAAGATTAGGACCTAAAGAATCAGAATTTGCAACAAAAATCACAGTTAAACAAAGACTTGTCCTGTTAGGAAGGAGTTTCAGTCAAAAAAAACTGTCATTCGGTTAAAAAATTATGTATTTTATGCCAAAAGATTGTCTGAATGGGCATGCTGGGCCTTAAAATGGGCGCGTGAGGATTGTCGCGCACGCTTTCCATGCGTTTTGTCCACTTACGGCGCTACAGGAAAATGCATAAAAGCAAATTAATGAACACATCATCGCGTGCAAAGTGGACCAGTCGGCGTCGTTAAGAAAACCCAAGGAGACAAATCAGCGGATCAAATAAACACCGGCTCCTCCGTTGACCTTCACTCGACCTTCCCGGCTTCTGACCAACGGTTTATGAGCGGCCACGAAAAAAACACAAAGGAAAAGCTCCCTGCTGATGAACGCGGGACGTCGGGGCCTGAAGAGGTTTTCTCCTTTTCTGTCTTGAGGGGGTTGAGACAGGGAAGCGCGAGCCGGCATGTGAGTGGCAGCTCACGCAGACGAGACCTCCTCACACGGCGGGGAGGAAGGATCTCGGCCCGAGGGACTGGAGGAGGGAGAGAGGGGAGGAAAGGATTGGCGTCACTGGCTTGGATCTCTCTCTCTCTCTCTCTCTCTCTCTCTCTCTCTCTCGTGAAGTCAGACAGCTGAGTGAGGACTTGTGGCGGTGGCTCTGTCACTGGACAGGGTGACTCACTCACTCATAAGTGGAGAAGGTTAATAATAGTCATACATTAGAGCCGCAGAAGTGAAATCACACAGCTTCAGCGGCTTAAGCCTTCCAAATGGCATCGGCTTGCAGAGCGAGGAGACGAAAGAAGAAGAAGAAGAAGAAGAAAAAAAAGCGTTTCACCCGGCTTGTCTATCTCTCATTTTACGTGTCGGTTTATAGGTTTAGATGGCGTTAATGTGAGCGTGGATGTCTTCGGGCTAAATCGCTGGCTGTTTTGAAAGACATTGCGACATTGTTGCAATATGTAGCACGTATATTCTAAAGTGACACACGCATGAAGGCGTCAAGCATGACTTGTCAAACCTGCCAGGAAAATAGGAAGTGGAAAAAAAAAAAAAGAGAGAGAGAAAGCGTAAAATCCCAACAAATACGACATCAGTGGTGTCTTGATTTTTTTCCCTCTCTCTGCTCCGTCTGACAGCTGATATTGTCTTCCGTGCGGAGGAAAAATATTTCATGGCTTGCGTGGAAACTGCCAAAGGCGTCACTGGGAAAACCAGGCGGATGTATTAAAAAATTCCCAAACACTAAGACGTTTGAGGAGACGGGGCGAGGCGAGCGACGCCGACGTTATACTGCGTTTGCTGCCGGGTGAGTCAGTCGCAACCTCCTCACGATCCTGCAGGGCGTCACACTGCAGGAACGTTACACTCAGTGCACACGGTATCGGGGGAAATAAACACGTTTTGGGATTGTCTGATAATCCTGGCGGCTCTCTGGTCGTCGCCATCGGTTGATTCTTCTTCGCATTTGTGTGTTTCTGCAGGTTAATTGCTTTTTCATTAAGAGGCAACACAACACGCGGTAAGAAACAGATGTTGCAGGCCCAAAGAGAGAGAGAGAGCCCCGAATGCCCGGGGGCTTATCGCGCCGCTCCTCTTGAGCAAGGCCGGATTAACAGCGGGCCACAGCGGGGCGGTTGCCGGCCCCCAGGAAAGAGGCTTCAGTTTCACTGTGCGGGCGAGGAGTTCGTGGTCATTTGGTGGATTTGTCTGGCACCGCCAAAGCGCATTACGAACCGAAAGGACAAGGGCAACACCTGCTCTGTTACATCGAGGCGCCGTCGCACAGAAAATGAAAGTGGTTACTAATCTAGATTGAGCCGTTTTTTTTGCTTACATGAAACACATCGTCACCGTCCTAAAATAATGGCCTGAGTCATTTTTCTTGCCTGAATTATCTCCTCGTGACACCGGCCAAAAGATAATGTGACTTAGGCAATGTTACAAGCTTTTCAAGATGGCGTTTTGAAGCCAGCATTCAAGCTAGCAATTCAGTTAGCATGTTTGCAGGCGTTTCTGCGTCATGGTGTGGTGTTTTGTGCTCCTGTTTCATGTTGAAAGTCCTTACATCTCGTGTCCTCTGTCCCCTGCACTTCCTGCCCACGTGACAGTCGGATTGTCTGCTAATTGTTTCCAATCACCTGCCGGTTTTGACGGTATTTCAGTGCTCCTGTTGAGCCGTGTGTCTCGAGGCAGCTCGTGCACCCTTCTTACATTTTGTGAAAGACCTGATAAAAAAAAAAAGACTTGGGCCGTTATTTAAGGAAGGAGATGATATTGATCTTTGCTTACACGTATTTCCAAACTAATACTTACACAATGCACATATTGAGAGAAGCTAATTGGGGCCTTGGGCTCCAGTAGCAGGTTCATCTGGTCCTGTCTGGTGGAACTTCAGGAGCAAAATAAATACAGACGACGATGATCCTGCAAACTCGATTATCCAACGGTGTGAAAAACAGGTACGTGAGTCTCTTAACACCTTCTATGAAAATGCTCTGCAATGGGGGGAAAGTCAACCAAAATTCCAGATATGAACGTGCGAAGACATTATCAGATGAGCGAGAAAAAAGCAGGCTGAAGTTCCTGGTTTTTGGGTTTGTGAAAGTGTGATGAAAGAGTTCAAAGCAGAAGGACACGAAGAAGACACTGGATACGACAGAAGCTAAAAGCGTGGTTCCCTGTTTTAAAAACAAAGTCCAATTCTAAGAAGTCTCCTCTGATGCTAAAAGATGATGAGTTATCTTCTTAGGAGTTCCTGTCGTTCTGTCCGCGTAGGGGGAGGAGATAGTAACACATGGAGACAACTACCCGGACATTAAAATGTCATAAAACCCCAACGCGAGAGCTGAAAAATCTGTGATATTTATGAAAAGGTCAACTTTAAAGTTACGTGTACTGTAGCGCTGGTAGCACTAAAGAAGATGTATGAACTCCAGTGTCTGTTCCTGAAGAGATGAAGATGAATCCAGACATGTGACGCTCATATGAAAATGTTTATTCAGCCTCCAGGCTAAAGAGAAACCCTTAAAGGGACAGTACACCCCAAATTTAAAGAAATACGTATCGTACCATTTATGAATCTAGATTGTTTCGGGCGATGTCATCCGGAGAGACGTCCGCCTTCTCTCCGATGTATCGGGACGATAACGGCAGCTAAAATACATTTGAAAAGCTCACCGTCTCCTTCCAGTGTTCATGAGCCGGTTCCTCGAGACGACACAAAGACGTCGTTGTGAGGATCTTTCGTGGAGGAACTATCAGTCCCTCGATCACCACGAGCCGAGCGCCCTTTAGACCACTTTGTACTTGTACAAATGTGCATTTTTGTGCTTTTACTGTACACAAATATGCTGTACAACCTTTTCTGAGAGGAGGATGTTCCCGGCGTGGACGGGTCACTTCAAAACCGTTCCTTATTTCCAGGGATCGGCAGCGTAATAAGCTGTGAAATGACGAGAGCTCGCTGTCCTCGTCTGGCCTCCCCTCCGCACGGGCAAAACACACACACACACACACACACACACAGCCTCGCCGACGCACACATCGCTGCGATTCACGCAACATTAAAAAAGCTACTGCCATGGCAACCTGCCTCCACCCCCCCCCCCCCCTCAGGGGGATATATTACACGGGCCGAAAAAACACAAACACACACTAAAACGCACAACTGCACAGACGATGAAACACACATTAGGCGACCGTGGGGCTCTAATCTCCGTGAGGAGGGGGGGGGGGTTAATGCTCTGCTCGCTTCACCAGCCATTTTGTGCCAAGAAGGTGCACGTTTCACGCCGTCGACACGGAGACTCCATCACGGCGTGCTCGTGGCTGGCTCCTCGCCATGTTTCCTCATCTAAAGAGAATCACCGCTTAATTACACGGCATTCATGCGACACACATCTCGATGGGCTCATTGTCATGCTTGTTGCTGCACGGATCGTACATACACGCAGTATATATGTGTTTATACGCACACGTGGAGCGCGTGTGGAGCAGCAGAGAGGTGGGGGGGATGCAGCGGTGGAGCAGATGTTGACGAGGACGTCGCTCGCTACTGTACTTCACCACTTTAGCTCCACTTCCTGTTTGCAGCGCCGCTGGGTCTCATGTGACAAGCCATATATGTATTTATACACTGGCAGGTGCAGAAACTCACACACACACACACACAGATACACACACACACACACACATGAGACTGCTTTGAAAACTTTCTTCTATGCAATCACTCATTATACTCTGGGTGTTGCAGACGGCGGGGATAACCGCTGCTGCATGACAATTAGTTCAAACAAACAGGGCCGTCTCCCTGTTTATACTTGACATTGCCTTTAAGATAAAGAGAGAGAGAGGAAGAAAGAAAGAGAGAGAGAGAGATAGAGAGAGATAGAGAGAGAGAGAACAAAATCATAAAATAAACCCGAGCCTCTCTCTGTTGCAGTTGAAATCTGGACGGGGGGAAGTCGTCGTTTGCAAAATGAGAATCTAGGCCACGCTCGATCGAGGGCAACGGATATCAGATAAGAGCATGCATCATTTAGTGTGAAAAAAAGAAGAAAAGAAGAAGAAGAAGAAGATATAAATGGTTACATGACGAGAGTCGCGAAAAAAGGGGAACGCCTGCGTTCGGAGGCGGCTTCCAGAGCTCGTCACCCGCGCTGCTTTCTTTAATACGCCGTGTATTTTACAGGCTGGTGGACGCGGCGAGGCTGTTAACATGATGAAGGACGATCGTCTCAAAAGGCCCGTTCGCCTCGAGCCTGACGGAGACAAACAAGGAGGGTGGACGGAGGGAGAAAGAGAGCGGTGGGGTGGGGGGAGTTTGGACCTGCGATTACTGTCACAGTAAGCAACATTAGCGACATAAGCTGTGACAGTGATGATCTGTTTCTAGCATATCGAGAGGCTGGCGCGTCCAACAAACCGATGCCTGTGGCGTTGAGCGCTGGGGTCAGTGTGTTTGGTCGGCCATCAAGTGACTGATGCTCTCCTTTCCTTTTCCTCTTCCTCGTACCATATTCTTGAAAAGCGATGGCTTCCACAGAGATGGATAATGAGCAGGGGCTGCCATGTCTGATGGAGGCTCAGATAACCGCGACCGTGAGCTTTTTTTTTTTGCTCATATCGTCTGCCAGAGAGGCCCTCGTGACTTCTTTTAAGTCCGATTTTTGAGATAAGCCTCTAATGTGGTGCATCGTAAGGAGACAGAGGTGGCTGTGCAGTAGGTGGGCTGAGCATCGCGTGCAGATATCATCTCGGGGCGATGGTATCTCTGATGGGTTCTTTCCTTCATCATCAGATCAGGACAACCCCCACAATCCCCCACAATCCCCCACAATCCCCCACAATCCCCCCCTCCAGCGTCAGCAGCACACCTCTGCACGTGGAGCACAGATCAGGAGATAATGTGGAGGATGAGAACAGATCGGCTGCTAGTTTCTCAGCGTAGCGCTCGAGCTGTCCGTTCCTGCTGACTCGGACGGCCTGTGCTTTAACGCTGACCTCACAGGTGTGTGTGTCTGTGTGTGTGTTTGTGTGTGTGTGTGTGTGTGTGTGTGTGTATATATATATAAGCAAATAAGAACAAAAGAGAAAGGTTTTTTTCCTGCCGGTTTTCCCACCAGATCTCTTTTGTTTTTGATGTTTTTAAAGGTCACCATGTCGTGTTCCCATCACGGGTCATCAGTGCGTTGCGTTAACAGTAAACACGGCCGTCTTGCCACACACACACAGACACACACAGGGCTGTGCGTACGTGTTGTTTACCCAGAGATTCACACAGATGCATTTTACATTTTCACTTGATTTCATTTTCTCTCCAATCTAATTACTCTTCGTCTCTCTCTGCTTTTGCACAAACATGCTCGCACTCGACACGCACGCACGCGCGCACACACACACACACATGCAGACACACACGGATGCAAATAACACTGGCATGATGTAATTATTGCAGCCTTGGAAAATTCTCATTTCCTGCTGAGAAATTACCTGCAATTGAGAGCCCCGGTTGTAACATAATTAAAAACATTCTCTAAATATGCAGGATGCATATCTTTTTCTTTTTTTATATCTCCATTGTAATATAATGATGTATATTATACAGTGGGGGGGAAAAAACACTTGAAATTCCTTTTGTTTGGCCAACGATTCTCCCCAACGGGATGCTGCATGTGTACTCCAGGAAAGCAGAGAAAGACGTCGCCTCCATCCGACTAAAGCGACACCTCGTGACGTTAACAGATCCGCTGTTTCCCCCCCGAAATGAATTTTTGGAAAAGGCCAATTTATTCGTGATTTTAAAGAATTATTAAGCCGATTTAGACCCTTTTTTTTCTCTTCCTCTCCCGTGTAATCGCATGAGAGCGTGAGCACAATACCCCTCCTTGGATTATTTACAATCACGAAGACGGTTAATAAGGATCACGAGGAGAACAATGGCTGCGGCGACGCTACGCTGCTGCGGCAACAGAGGACGATTACGATGATCAGCGATGGCGTGAATGGTGATTAGGGCAATGAGATGCTGCTCACACGGCGCCAGAAAAAATAAAGCCCCCAAACACAAACAAGCACCTTTTTTAGTATCATTGTCTGACACGTGATGCTGCTACTCTGTGTCCGACATGCCTGTAAGAGACGTGGCTGTGTAAAATTACTTTGGGGATGTAGTTTCGCGTATGCGGCGTCTTATTGCTCCGTGATGCGCCGGCGGGGCCGCCGCCGCCGCATCATATGAAATCTAACAGATGGCTTTCCTACAAACCTGCGCAATATGTTGAGGTGACCTCTCTGGCTTCAGATGTAATAACTGCCAAAAGAAATGAGGGAGCGAAAACCGAAAAGCAATCTCCCCTCAGACGGCGATAGCATCGCACTTTGGAGGCGCCGGGAAAACAAAAAGGTATCGGAATGAGAGAAAATATCAAATATTAAGCAACAACAATGTGATCTCAGATGCCGGTTTCAGCTGATTTAGAGTTTGAGATACTGCAGGTGGAGCGAGGCCCCGATGCTCTCGACGCTCACGTCCAGAGATTTTTCATTCGTGATGTGCAGATAAATGTTCCTACAGCGATGATTTGTTTCTTTTTGGAGCAAATAATCAGAGCGAGAACATGCATAACAACATTTATAGTACTATATATCAGCAATATCCTTCAACGCCTTGCTTTATGTGGATCCATTACCAATGACTGAGTATCCAGAAGCGTCTTCCATCATGTTCCTGCACTGAGGTTCAGTAATATAAGGTGTGACACATGATAAGGTACACAAACTACTCAGTAGTAAAAGAGATCTGATCCCTGAAACTTGACAATGACAAAAAAAAAGCAAAAAACAAGCTGTGTTTATCCGCATTTTGCTCTTTTAAAAATGGCGTCTGATTTATCTTGGGAGAGGCTCACTGCTAAGCTCCCTTCACAGGTTTATTTTAGCCTTTTATTGGTAGCATATAGCTAAAATATAGATCTGTTGGGAGACCGAGAAGGGGCTGACATGTAAGAAGTGGGCACAGTCACCGTGACGTCGTTCATTGGTTTGTGGACGACGGTTTGGAAGCTGTTTTTTTATTTTATTTTCCGCCGTCGCCGCAGGCAGCTGTATAAACAATACAGTGTAAGTACAGCACGTATGTCTCTGTGTGTACACGCGGCAACTTTGACTGTAAATTGCTGTGTCTTTTGGAATAAAAGCCAGGATGCGTTCTACATTTGCTGTAGTTAAGCTCGCTGAAAAAGAGGAAGCGCTGCAACCGGCTGTAACACATTTCATACGAAAAAAGCCATCGGCTAATCTGGACTTTGTGCTGAGTTGCGTTTTTTGGTGGCAGTTTTTCCTCAAACTGTGATGGAGGAAGAGATATAAAAAAAAAACACACACACAACAACCCACTCGCGGGCCCACTCTAAGCCCTGTCTCCGCGTTACAATGAATCTGACTCAGGCTTCGAGAGAAATGAATGGCTGCTGCCTTCTCACCGCTCTTCTGTCAGATGGCGCGCTGCCAGAGCGCTAATTTAAGCTGCAGGCCTTCTGCTGGGAGAAGGGGGGGGGGGGGTGGAGGAAGCCTTGCCCGGGCTGAAGTGCAAGCGGGTGGGGGGGGGGGGAGTGCCGGGCCTTGCTCCCCAGAGGGGAATTGATGGCTGTTAAGCTCATCAATGGGGATGAGTCATCTGAGGCAGCCAGCCGCTTCATTCCTCCTGGTCCGTCTGCCTGAAAGTGGAGGAGAGTCAAAATGCTCAGTGACTTACTACCTGCCTCTCCGGTGGATCCTGATTTTTTTTTTTTTTTTTTACAAAACAACTACAGTGTTGCGCCACACTTGAAACTTGAATTAGCGTTAGCTTGCATGTACCTTTTTTTTTTGGATTGCGACACATTCACGTTGGTATTTTTTGTTTTTCCTGCCTGATAATATATCGAGTGTTTGCACAGTCACCAGAGCCAAGGACCTGGGGTGTGAGTATTCATGTTGCATACTCATGCCGGACGTGTGTGTGCGTGTGTGTGTGTGTGTGCGTTCAAAAGCTGTGAAGCAACAATTTCCATATCCGTCTAATTCTCAAAGGTCAGGAGCTTTTAAGGCAGCCAGCAGTGGGTTGATGGCGGTTGGCTGAACATGCATCTGATTCCATTTGGGCTAGTTTCAGTTTCAGAGCCTCCCACCTTCCTGTCACATAATCACTCCTACAGATTTTTTTTTTTCTCGAATCGGTCCGAGAGCCCAGAGTTCAGCCTGCGATGACTTTTTGATCAACAACTGACTTGAAATTATTTTTTTTTGCTGCGGTCCCCTTAAGGATGTTTAATGTCATCTTAAGGTTGTTTAGTGTCCCCTTAAGGATGTTTAATGTCCCCGGAAGGATGTTTAATGTCCCCTTAAGGATGTTTAATGTCCCCTTAAGGATGTTTAATGTCATCTTAAGGATGTTTAATGTCCCCGTAAGGATGTTTAATGTCCCCGTAAGGATGTTTAATGTCATCTTAAGGTTGTTTAGTGTCCCCTTAAGGATGTTTAATGTCCCCTTATGGATGTTTAATGTCGCCTTAAGGATGTTTAATGTCCCCGTAAGGATCTTTAATGTCCCCTTAAGGATGTTTAATGTCCCCGTAAGGATGTTTAATGTCCCCTTAAGGATGTTTAATGTCCCCTTAAGGATGTTTAATGTCCCCTTAAGGATGTCTAATGTCCCCGTAAGGATGTTTAATGTCCCCTTATGGATGTTTAATGTCCCCTTAGGGATGTTTAATGTCCCCTTATGGATGTTTAATGTCGCCTTAAGGATGTTTAATGTCCCCTTATGGATGTTTAATGTCGCCTTAAGGATGTTTAATGTCCCGTTAAGGATGTTTAATGTCCCGTTAAGGATGTTTAATGTCCCCTTAGGGATGTTTAATGTCCCCTTATGGATGTTTAATGTCCCCGTAAGGATGTTTAATGTCCCCGTAAGGATGTTTAATGTCCCCGTAAGGATGTTTAATGTCCCCTTATGGATGTTTAATGTCCCCTTAAAGATGTTTAATGTCCCCGTAAGGATGTCTAATGTCCCCGTAAGGATGTTTAATGTCCCCTTATGGATGTTTAATGTCGCCTTAAGGATGTTTAATGTCCCGTTAAGGATGTTTAATGTCCCCTTAGGGATGTTTAATGTCCCCTTATGGATGTTTAATGTCGCCTTAAGGATGTTTAATGTCCCCGTAAGGATGTTTAATGTCCCCTTAAGGATGTTTAATGTCCCCTTAAAGATGTTTAATGTCCCCATAAGGATATTTAGTGTCCCCGTAAGGATATTTAGTGTCCCCATAAGGATGTTTAATGTCCCCTTAAGGATGTTTAATGTCCCCTTAAAGATGTTTAATGTCCCCATAAGGATATTTAGTGTCCCCGTAAGGATATTTAGTGTCCCCATAAGGATGTTTAAAGTCCCCGTAAGGATGTTTAAAGTCCCCACAATGTTGCCACGACGGCCTCAAATGACCTGAGAAGTGAACTACACACTGTTTTGGTCCCAAAAAAAAATCACATTCCTCCGGCAACGAGGCCAACAAGCTATTTTCCTCGTCTCAACGAGCTGCAATATATCTGGGTGGTGACTCGTCTATAAATGCTATCTTTAAATTCTGCGGCGAGCACGTTACCCGTGACTGCTCGCCAGCCGGCTGCCAGAGTGTCGTGTCGTGCGATAGCACGGGATCGAAAAAAAGCGGACCGTTGATGACAGAAGCGGCCGGCGCAACGTTCGGCGCTCTATCACGTTCGTTTTCATGTCGGCATCCGGGCTTATCAAGCCACCGCGACCACACAACACATCTCGCCGCATGCTTACAGGTCATTATGCCCTCTGCGTATCCTATCTGTGCGTGTGTGTGCGTGCCCGGGTGTGTTTACTCAATCGTGTTGGTGCAACAGGAATGTTAAAAGCCCTCATTATCTCTATGGAAAATGATTGCCCGACCAGGGTTGTGTTGACATGTCAACCTTGTTACGTGCTATCAGAACGCATTGACGCTCGCAGACTGAACTGTGCTTTTGAGAAAATTAAAGCACCGCAGGATGCAGGGGGAGCATGGGGGTTTTTTCTTTTGAAAGGTGAGCTCGAGGAAAAAAGATGTGCGAGACAGTAATAAGAGAGAGATTTTTAAAAAAAAGAAAAAATCCCCTTCTATGTGGCTATTTGTAGCATCTCCGGCTGTGAAAGACAAGCTGCCCACCAGACACGTGTTCGGGCTGAAGTCTACGCTGAGGAGCACAGGTTAGCCGCTCTTCTCTCCTCCTGCAGCACAGGATACCGTTTGTTTGAAAGGGCTTTCCCCCTTTGTGGTCGATCTTAATGTTTAACATGCACACACAACACACACACTGGGAACACACACGCACACGTTTCCTACATATTGCTTGTGCCAGAAGAATCCCAGGAGCGCACGCCGCCAATGAAGAGAAACACTGCAAATAAATTGAGGCCTGCAAAAAAAAAGGCACACACACACACACACACACACAAAAGGCACACATCTTTAAATACACAGACCGTAGAACGAGCTTGTCTGCGCTCACACATGCAGACACGCAAACGAACACACAGGAAGCCCTGTAGTGACTCAATGCCACAATGATTTAGGTTCAGAATGGCACAGGAGCGCTCATGACTCAGAGTTTCCATTGTGGCTCCCACTCTCCCAGCGCAACTTTGCGTGTGTGTGCAGGTGTGTGTGTGTGTGTGTGTGTGTGTGTGTGTGTTTATGGTGTGTGTGTGTGTATAGCAGGTCTGCTGCTTTTCATAGAACCACTGCGCTCGCTCTGGGGCTTTAGCAACCAAAGTGGATCGTAGCACGATCTCTCTTCCTCTTTGTTCCAGCCTACCTAATGTGGTGCATGCTCTATATCTGTGCTGTGTGTGCGTGTGTGTGTGTGTGTGTGTGTGTGTGTGTGTGTGTGTGTGTGTAAGAGATAGCTAGCGGCTGCAGAAGAGCACGGGGCAGGATTTAAAGCATCCAAGAGAATATGGTGGCGCACAGCACAGAGCCAGCTTTTTTTTTATTTTTTATTTTAAAGAGAAATCTTTATTCCCACTGGTACGGAGCTCCGGCTTTCATGCTCGGACTCGTCACGTGACACACTGCAACTATCGTAACATTAAATGAATTCTCAACTGTGCCTGCACGACAAGCAACTTCAAAGTGCGGCGGCGCTTCAGCTGAGAGTTCTTGGCTCAGACATCAAACGTGGTATCACTGTAACTTCACCGCAGATGAAAAGGACAGGATTTTTTTTTTTTCCGCCGACTGCGAAATACCTGGAGAAAGTATCCCCGGATTCGAGCCTTTGATGCGCCTCTGAGAGCCGAGAGAGGCCGACCATTAAGGCGTGTCACTCCGACAGAGGAAAGCTGCGTCTACCAATTGCACGGGACTTCTTTTGCAAGTCAGACGCACTCTTGAATCTGAATACTTCATGCATGTGTCTCCACTGTCCCGCTGATTGATTGGACACAATGGTTGCTGAACGTTGCTGAACTGTTAAATTCAACCGTCGGATCGTTTCCCCTCACGGCTCAGTCACAACAAAGCTTCAAAAGATGTGTGTTTACGGCGCTGAAAGCCCAGTGTGCCGCGTCTGCAGCCAGTCTTTTTAGGTCACATGGTTTCCTTGCCGGCCAGGTCACGCGGTATCGGCCGCTCCTTACTGGAAGGCAGGAAGTGCTGGTCTGTGGTGTCCCACGCGCCTCACATGGCTCGCTGGAGATGCTAGCGGGCTCATTCATAATGCATTTATGGGATAAGGGCCGCAGGAAGAGCCGGTCTCCTGATGGGGGGAAGCACCGGAGCAATTTCATTCATCACGGCTGGATACAGACCGACGGAAGAGAGACCTGTGATGTTTAGCCGCTCGCCAGAAGCCTGCAGAACAGTGAACATCGGGGTTTTTTTTGTAGGACATCATTCGGAAAAAAATAAACAGATGTAGTCGGCGGTGGAAATCATAAAAACCTTTGTGCGGGTTGGACGTGGATCATAGGGGAAAGGAGGAAATGGAGGTAGTAGACCATGCAAACATAACTATTGATGCAAATGAGGAAAGAGCAGGGCTATAAATTCAAATTCCCATGGATTTATTTGGGTAAAATGATCAGCAGCAATGTGCAACAACACGCTATGCTAATGCTACATGAATACAACTATGAATACACTAAAAGCTAATCAATAAAAATATCAATGTCTGACTTTTTAATTTGCTATTTTTTTGTCAAATACAGATATGTTAATGTTTTCCAAGACTTACAAGCTTAGCTCCTGGTGTGCCTAGGTGTGTGTGTGTGTGTGTGTGTGTGTGTGTGTGTGTGTGTGTGTGTGCTAGTAACTAGCATGCACCAGGGCCTGTCCCAACCGAGTGCACTGTAGCCCGTCATAACTACCTTTTACTCCACTGCACACGTTCGTTTCGACTCACCGCCTGGAACCTTTCAGCAATTTTGTGTGTGTGTGTGTCACAAACACAAACACACCCAAGTCTTTAGAAGTTCTGATGCAAAGTTTTGCAGTTTTTTGCCTCAGCCCCCGGAGCGCCGCGGCGCCGGCTGTCTCTCCAATGTGATGTCTCTTGTTGTGGCTACGATCAGAAACATGATGCAAGGCGGGCCGGTGAGTGAGAAACATGTGGCTGGTGGTGGCTCGGCTCTGCCCCGGAGGGAGGATGGAGGGGGGATGGGGAGGGAGGGGAGAGAGGGGGGAGAAACGAGGGAGGGAGGGGCTCACCTTGATCGTTACTGATGGCGGCGAAATTCACTCCGGGGCGCTCAGACACCAAGCTGCGTGCCAGCCGAGGAAAGACCTCGAGGCGCATGATGAGATGCTCTTGAACTGATCAGGCAGCGCAGATGTCCCGTGAAGAAGAAGAAGAAGAAGAAGAAGAAGAAGAAGAAGAAGAAGAAGAAGAAGAAGGAAAAAGATAGCACAAAGCGTGCACTGTATGTCAGTGACGAAAACAGAAGTGTGTTTATCCCGATAGCGCTGAGATGAAGTGCCCAACACCAATTATCACCTTTCTTCCTCATCATTCACCTCTCCCAGTGCATCACTGGGATCCGCCCACTTCATCTTCTGGGTGGCTTTAACGCTCGGGCGGGAATTGGTTCTTTCTTTTCTGGGAAGCCGGCGCTGGATTCATTCCTCCAAACGCTGACAGGCGGCACGATGCCGAACGCTCGCAGAGAACTTCAGAGGAAGAGGAGAGGTTGAACTCTTTCTCTTCTCTTCTTTTTTTGTGCTAAATTCACGAGCGAGTGAGCGCTCGCATACGGACAGAGAAATGTGTTTTAAATACACTGAGATTTTCATAAATATATGAAAAGTATACAAAAGTCACCTATATTTAAAAAAAACTTTAACACACTTTAATATACAGTAATTGTACTGCAGTATACTTTCAAGAAATATAAGAAAAATATACTTTAAGTGGAATTTCTGTGCAATTACTTCAATGTACTTTGTTTTCAAGCATACTTGTACTTGTAAAATGTTCTAAATTACCATTAAAACTATGTATCGAAAGCATATTTGATGAATAAACATTTTAAATATACCACTTTTTAAAATATTTTAAGTAATATTGGAGTGTGTGTATTTGGTAATTAAACTTATTCATGCTAATATTTCAATATATTAATTGTATTATTCTTTACGAATGCGTTAAAAGTTGAAAATGCGTCGAAAGCACATTTTTTAAATATATATTTTGATATCTTGCGGTTTTAGTTCAGTACATTATGTGTACAGCTCTGGAGAACATGTTTAATTATTATTGATTATGTGCATTAGAACGACTCTTTACAACCTTTCACGCTAAAAGTCGACGCGTCCAAACCAAAAGCACGTTTTCATAAACGTGTTTCCTGTCGGCCGCGTGCTTGACCTCGCAGAACGAATGCTTTAAAGTTCACGCGGCAAATCCACTTTGTCGCGGTTAAAAAAAGCTTCGCTTTCATGAACGTACTGTTGTTTTCACGCGGGACTCAAACATCCGTCTTCCCGGGTGGAAGTCCTGAGTTCGCTTGCTTGTTTTTTCTAGTTTATTGTCGGGGAGACTTTAGCTTTTGCTCCGACGTCGGTACATTACCATCGCTGACGCGCTGGACTTTTAGTTCCTGAGTTGAAGTCGAGGCCTCGAGGGGAGCTGCGTGCTTTGGCGACGGCGAATTATCTGGCGAATTATCTCGGGAGCGCGTGATGAAAACTCATCGACATGAACACGAGGAGTCAGGCGAGCATGCGCTCTGGCAGACACCTACACACACACACACACACACACACACACACACTGTGGGTTGAGCCTGGAGCCTCTGTGTGTGTGTGTGTGACTCACCAGGCCTAGTTTAATAAATAGATGGCGGTTTTCAGAGACGACACCACTCTGAGTCGCAGACGTTTGACCTTTTGTGTCGCCGGGCAGACAGCAGAGGTTAAATAAACAGTCACACATCGTCACTAACATGATGACAAAGAGAAGCGGCTCATGTTTGACCCCAAGTTTTATACTCCACTCTGACCCCGGGAAGATGTAGTTTAATAGAAAAAGTGGGACTTTTCATATAAATTCCATTGTTTCAAGGTCGAGCTTTGAGGCTTCGGCAATTAAACGCGAGTTAACTCGTAAATGTAACGCACTGGAGGAAGAGGAGGAGGAGGGAGGAAGGGGGAAGAGGAGGAGGAGACACCTCAATGAAAAGCTAATTTGTTGTGAATATGAAACTTATTAAATTCCAACTTTTGATCTGCTTTGCATATTTTGTGCTAATTACAGCAGATGAGGAAATGCCTCCTTTGCATATTCGAGGGCGCGAGACTGTGAGAGCAAGAGAGTGCAACAAGGAGACAAAGAGGAGAGGAGATTACATGCCGTCGGCCTCGATAACGAGACCGTCGTCAAACACCTTAATACCTTCTCTTCTCTTCTCGCGCTGTTTGAAGATTGCGTTTCCATTCGGGACGGACGGATTAATTTTTAATTTTTGAATTTATTACTATTTTTTTTCGAAACATCTCTAACTAAATGTTTGATTCCCGTGCAGTAACGAATGGCCGATAGCCAACAAGCGGCAGCATTGTGCAAACTGTCCAATAGCCACCAAACATTTAGAATACACGACCATCTGGGCCTCTTTGTTTCTCCTGTTGAGCGGATACAAATACAAGTCCAAGACCTTCCTGGTGTCTCACGCTGTCTCTCTCCACCAGGTGGCTCGTGTGCATCACTTCCGGGATGATTTGCGTAAACCTTTACATAGATTTACATCCTGGTGACATTGAGAAATGATCCACGGTGCAGAGAGAGATGAAAGTCACGGGGTGTGCAACATGGAGGGAATAAAGTACGAGCTTCACATCTTGTTTTAACTCACTTTTCGGTGCTTGTGCATGTCGGGATCTGGACTTCCTACCGACCTACAAACTGTGAAATCACACAACGCAGTCAGAAAACATGTGACTCCACAAGTCAATCGGATTTGCCTCTGATTTCTTTGTCATGTACCGCCTCCCATCTGAGTATCTCCACCCAGAGCTTTACTACCTTTGCAGAGGTGCACACCGTTTCTATTGCAATCCTACAAGAGACGAGAGCTCAACCAGAGCGTTTTCAGACAGAATAAAGGGATATTAAGTCATTAAAACAAGTAAATGTGTTTGAGCAGAAATACAAAATACAAGTGCGAACCCTCGTCATGAGCATGAGCGTCCTCTTTAGTCAAACTCAGCTTTATTTGTCAATTTCTGACGTGACTACTTCTATAAAGGAGTCGCTCTGTAGTGACAAACCAGCTCTACTGTTCTACACGGCTCCACAGCATCTTTCAGCTCAATGTCACGTCAAAGTTTTCATGCAAAAAAAACCCCCCAAAGTCTGCAACCGAACACGTGAACATGGCGGAGCTTTTGAGGAGACCAAAGCAGGGGAGAAAAAAAAGGATGTGTGTTGGACCCCCCATCAAAAAAAAGTAAAGTATTTCAGGTTCATCATTGCTTATGTACGTCTGGTTTACAGATGGAAACCGACCAAACCCGTCTGTGTGCTTGAAATGTGTGTTTCATGCGTTGTTATCGCCGGCCAGGTGTTCCAAAAGATGCCGTCCTCGTTGCCGTCGACTCACCTCGGCTCACGCAGGAGAAAAGAGCTTTTCTTCCTCCTCTCACTCCAGCTGCCTTCCTCCTCCCCGGCTCGGATTATTCATCCGAGAGCTGAAAGTCAAAGTTTATCTCTGCCTTTTCCCCGCGTGTCGCTATGGCCCCCACCACCTCTTCCTCTATTACCCTCTCCCTCTTCATCATCTCCCCTCTTCCTCTATCTGCCAGCCGGAGTTGTGAAGGGAAGAAAAGGAGGAGGGGGAGGGGGGGAGTCATGATACTTGTGATGTTTCATAGAAGAAGAAAAGAGTGGCAGCCTATCAGAGTGCATGAGTCATGCGGCTGCCACGCTCAGAGAAATACAGAGGGAGGAATGCAATACAGTCAGGGAGCAGGTACATCAATTTGAAAAAAAAGAGCATAATCATAATTCAAGGAGGGGAGGGAGAGAATAAAGACACTCAGGAGGAACAACATTTTGCAGCCGTCGGCGTCGACGTTGAAGACGAGGAGGGACGGCGTCTGTAACGGCGTGCCGATAACCGTCTCTCCCGCTGACGCTTCGTGGAAGAGTTTACGAATATTGGAGGCGAGGAAGCCGTCAGCGCCGCGCTCTCCTTCATCATCGCCGCCGTCTTATCTGCTCCGTCGAGCGACGGCGTTCTGCATATATATATATATATATATATATATATATATATATATATATATATATATATATATATATATACGGCCTCTGGGCCACATTATTGTCACCTCGCTGAATCGCATTACAGGAAGTGAGGAGACTCCAGAGAGAGAAAGGAGATGGAGAGACAATCTTCTCCGGGCATTGAGGTGACTTTAATCTGTACTCACGTCTGTCCTGCCCTCCCGTGCATCAGCCTTCAGACTTCAGCGCCCTCGTGGCCTTTTTTGCTTCAATTTTTTTTCTCACCACCAGCCCAAATGAATCACCGCTCGATCTGATTTCTCGTGTTAATAAAAGCCGGAGGGTGGAAGTGCGCTTTTTTTCTATGAACTAATTAAGAGCAGAACTTGCCGTTCGAGCCGAAAAAGATTGTAATGTTCCATGACTCCTTGCGGAGAAAAACTACAAGTGTGTACGTATATTCGTGTGTGTGTTTGTGTGTGTGTGTGTGTGTGTGTGTTTTTCTTCCTCCGAGCTTCTGAAATCAAGTGGGATGTTGGCCCAGTTTTGGTTAAGATGGAGTCAGCATATCAATGCGTGGATATTATGATATAATTAGGACGATGGCTCATTCGGGAGCGTCGGGTGTCACAACTAAATTGTCCCAATGCATTGTGTGCCGAGAGTTAGAGATTATTATTTGCAAAGAAATATGTTTTGCTATTTTTCTCTCGGAGGTATCTGACCGTGTGGATAGTTTTATATTTGTTTGTCCAAAAGTTTATCTGAGATCGCTCCAACACGGCGAAGGTGAGGGGAAGTTTTGTACGTTGTTCTTTCAAACATTAAACAATGATTCATCTTGAAATAGGATAGAAATAAGGACATTCTGCACCTCTTCTTCTTCTTCTTCTTCTTCTTCTTCTTCTTCTTCTTCTTCTTCTTCTTCTTCTTCTTCTTCGTCTACTTACAGAGTGTCATGTGAGAGCTCCTCGGGAAGCTCCCTTTCTGTGTGCCGCCGAGCTGTAACACATAATCAATGAAGGCCGGCTCAAATCGCCAGCGATCAGAGCATGAGAGCTTTGAGCGGCAGAAGCATGTGACAGCCCGCCGGCCACGAAGATGCTCTCAGAGAAACGGCAGCATCAGCAAACAACAACAACATCCGAGGAGAAGCACAGGGGGGAGGAGAGAGACGGCCTCCGTCGGAGTTATTGATGTTCAATTGACTTGGTGAACATCTGCGAGCCCATTTGGTCTTGTTAATTACACGACACTAATTTAACTCACACACACTCGGCGGCGACGAGACAAGGAGGGAGACGCCGGATGAACTGTGGAGCCCTGACTTCTACTTTATCTCCTGTTTAACTCGCCTGTCGATGACGCCGCCGGCCATACGTCTCCGGGGGCAATCATGCAGCCTTCGGCGAAGGTTTACTGCTCTAATGCCTGGAAATATACAAACCTACCTACTCCGGGGGACAGATCCAGCAGTAATATGTTGCCTTTCAGCTCAGATTACGCAGGAAATAAAGCTTTAAGGCTCTACCTGTGAGATAAGGTGCAAGGACCACCAACTTAGACCTTTATTTGTATTATTTAAACCCCAAAATGGACGAACTATTGGTTCATTTAGCTCTAATATTATGTCCATGCTGGCGCTGCAATATGTCATCAACGTGTGTTATTACCAATATATATATTTAATGGCATCCCAAAACTGCTTTTTACGTCTTTTAATCGAGCGCATGCTGCCAAAGTAACGAGGAGTACCTCTGCAAGACGCACACGAGCTGCGAACACGTCAGCCGGATCTCGACTGTACAAACAACCCCCGAAACTGTGTGTCGAGTTGAATGATGAAACCTGAACCCGAACGAAACCGCATCCATAGAGGAAAAACGTGTCGGGCATTCTGATTAGTTATATAAGAAGGGCATGCAGGGAGCGCGAGTACACACACACACACACACACACACACACACACACACACACACACACACACACACACACACACACACACACACACACTCCTGCAGACCCCAGAGGCCTGTGTTTGCCTTTCCTGTAATCTGAGCTTCCGTTCTCTGAAGAATGATGTAACTGAACGCCAGCCCTAAACCAAGTAGGAGAGCCAGCCAGACACGCTCGAATGTGTGTCTGCGTGTGCGTTCTTTATATCTCTTTACATCCTTTATGTCACTATTTACTACTAATTGCAAAAAAAAAAAAAAAAAAAGGAAGAAAGAAGGAGGGTTTTGTTGGAGAGAGAAGTTATTTCGTGGCGCTAAAAACTTAACCGACTTTGCTGCAGTAAACATGATCTTTTTATTGCATCACGTCGCCCTGCAGATACTTTTACAAGGTCGCCGAGACGTGGCAGCGGACCGAGGCACAGCGCTCCATCTTTTGACTGGTTTGCGGACCGCGTGTCAGGAAGGTCATCTAGCCGGAGATGTGAATGAACGTCAAAGATTAATCTCTTTTCCCTTATCTCCTCCCCTCCTCCTCCCAACTTCCTGTGCTCTTCTCCGCAGTGAGTATTCCCCGCTAACCGGACATGAGTCACCGTGTCGGGCTTCTCCTCTCGCATGCAGAGGCCGGTGCCTCCCTCCCTCTGCATAACCCTCTTTCCGGACTCGCCACCAGGAAGCTGAGGCTGCCCCGTGAGAGCAGGACGTTAATTTAACTCCTCCGCTTCTTGCCTTTTTCCCAAATGGCTTTTCCATCTTCCCCAGAACCAGCCGCCCGTCTCAGACATCAATAATATATGGCTTGAAAAGGGAAGTGGAATAAACAGTCCTCTGCAACGCTCCCAAAACTCTTGCACTACCCAAACGCGGCACATGGCCCGTGGCTTATCCTTTAACGCGATATGTTGCGACATAAGCATGTTGTGCAAAAGAAAGGGGCTCGGGTTTTTTTTGTGCGCCTTGTGGTGAAATAGGTCAGAGGTTTCTTTACTTTGTAACATTGCACTTGATGCTAAAGGGGGTTGCCACACAAGTTTTAAGCATGTGTCTGTGTGTGTGTGTGTGTGTGTGTGTGTGTGTGACCCATTTGCCGATCGACCACACTGTTCCCCGCTCTGCTGGGGTTTCCATGCCGACGCAGCCAGTGGCGAGACAAAAGATGAGGGCTCACTCGGTCTCGATCAAAGAGAGGCCGCCGCCGCCGCCTCGGTCTGCTGCGCTCGCTGGCTCGCGTTGCGAAACTGATGTGTTGTTATTGTGCACGCCGAGATGTAGAAAGAGAGAAAATACTGTGCAGTTGTACCCACAACCCATCAGCCCGGTGAGTAACCCCTTCACCAATGAATGGATTCATAACTGGGTGTTGTTTATAGTGGGTTTTTTTTTATTGCCAATGTTTTGAGTCCCTTTTGTCAAGTTTGCTTCTCTGCCACATTTCAATGTCCAGTACGTTAAAGTAAAACATCAACAGTTTACTCAGCTACACGGCTATTTCAACACTTTGATCATTACTTTAAGCTCATCAACTCAAAGATTACCTCCAGTTTACTATTTATATATTTATTCAATCACTACATTAGGCCAAATGGAACTATTTATATCATCACTTTAAGCTAACTAGCTCAAAGCTTACCGTTAGCTTACTATTTGAATAATTATTCAACATCTACATATAGCTATTTCAACACTTTGAACATTACTTTAAGCTAACTAGCTCAAAGCTTACCGTTAGCTTACTGTTTTGATGTTTATTCAATGAACACATCATCCGTTACCTTTAGCTAACTATTTCAACACTTTGATCATTACTTTAAGCTAACTAGCTTGAAGCTTACCGTTAGCTTACTACTTGATGTTTATTTAATAGACAC